>NC_058135.1:81485504-81646217 GCF_016433145.1 Gracilinanus agilis
ACACACACACACACACACACACACACACACACACACACACACACACAGTGAGTAGGAGCTGCCTAGCCCTTATTTTCTCATCTTTTTAATGGGCACAATAATACCAGTAGCACATAGAGGAAAGGTTTTTCATTAAAAACCAAATGACTTACTGTGCCTAAAGCACTCTGCTAACTTTAAAACACTGTGTGCATGTCAGTTGCTATTATTTTTTTAAAGAATTCAGTAGAAAAAATACGAAATTACAAGGCCAGCTTTTGTTCTAGCTGCCATTGCAAGAAATTCACAAAAAGCCCTTTGCTCTCTGTTGAATTGCTTATAGGCTTGACCCCAAAGTGTAGCTGATTCTTTCATATTAATCCATTAGACTAAGAATATACTCAGTCTCAAGCCATCTCCAGAGGGCAATTAGGCATTTGCCCAGGGCCTCATAAAATGACTGGCACTTCTTATGTAGGTTGGGGAGAATAGAGGACCTTGCTGTCCCTTGAATCTGTCCCCAAAAGGTCGGATAGCAGAGAAATTTGCCTGCTTGGTTTTGTAGAGTGTCCAACTCTGGATCTGTCTTTGACTATCAGATAAAATAAAAGCTATGGTCTCTTATTTGAAAGGCCATCAAAATCCTGTTTGGAGACTCTTAGGAGTATCTCAAATTTAGATAAAATTGAGCAATAATCAATGTGGTGGTGATGGTTGCTTTTGTACCTTCATGCAACTCTTTATGTATTGTCAGTCTTATAGGATCCCTTAGTGTACAAAGCTAGCCTCCTGTCCTACTACCATAGCAGCCTTCTAATTAAAGTCTCTTTCTATGCAGTGATTTTTTCCAAATTAAGGGACTCATATCACCTTATTATATGAATTGTTTGTTGTTCAGTTGTTTCAGTGGCGTCCAACCCCATTTGGAAATTTTTTTGGCAAAGATACTGGAGTGGTTTGTCATTTATTTCTTCAGCTCATTTTATAGATGAGGAAATTGAGGCAAACAAAATTAAGTCACTTATCCAGGGTCACCTCACCAGGGAGAATCTGAGGCCAGGTTTGAATCCTGGACCTCTCATCTCCAGGCTTGATTCTCTTTCCACTATTCCCTTGTTGATCTCTTCAGTACCTGCAGACACAACTATCAGCCCTATGTAGATAACTTCAATCTACATGTGCAATCCTCCTCTCTCTCTCTCAATTTCTGGATCCTCACCTCCAATTTCCTGATAGATATTTCTATCTGTACTGTAGACACTGACAACTCAACAGGTCTAAAATCAAACATATTATGTTTCTTCTAGATCTTCTCCTCCTCTTAACTTCCTTATTTCTCTTAAAGAGGCCACAATCTCTCCAGGCACCAAAGTTTAGAAACTTGGAATTGCCTTAGATTGGTTTTATATTATCCCACCTAAAACCAATCAATTGTCAAGTTTTATATATTCAACCTCTTCACAAATCTCTCACATATATCCTTGTTTCCCCTTCTGGTAATTCCCATTACAATTTTCTTAATTTTACCTCACGCAGATTATTGCAACAGTCTTTACATTGGTTACCCCATCCTGGCTCTGTTGCTTCACTCTGTCCTCCAAATAATATGTCTAAAAATATGGGTCTCAGTGGATATTGGCTTCAGACACTTCCTCGCTGTGTGACCTTGGGAAAGTCACTTAATCCCAATTGTCTAGCTCTTATCATTCTTCTGCCTTGGAACTGATACCTAGATTGCATTCTAAGACAGAAGATAAAGGTTTTAAATTAATGAATAAGTCAGCAAATAAATAAATTATAGATCTGACCAGGTCTTGCTCAAGAAGCCACAATGGATGTCTAAGATCTCCAGTATCAAAAAATATTCATCTGGCATTTTAAGTCCTTCACAATATGGCTCTGGTTTAAATTTCCACACTGATCACAAATCACTTCTCTTGAACCAAGACCAAATAGCCTACTTACTACTGTCTAGTAAAATAAAATGAATACATTTTCATCTTCTGCCTTCATACACTGGATGTCCTCCATACTTGGAATGAACTTCTTCATAAACTGACTTCGAAAATGTCAGGCTCTTTTAAAAGCCCAAGTCAAGCACTACCTTCTTCAATAGACCTTACCTTAATTACCCTACTGTTTAGTATCTCCCAAATCAAAATAACATGTTATCTCTTGCAAATATCATATAATTACTCACATGAACATGTTGTATTCCCCCGAGAGATAGAAATTTATTGATGGTAAGGACAGCTTGATTTTTTATATCCGTATCCCTGGAATGTAATTAGATGGTTATTTTCCTTGGTAGGCAAAGAGGACCAAAATGGTATCACCAGTGAAGTCTCTTGAATTGTCCATAAATTGGATTTAAGTGAGGCAGAGTTGTACAAGGTCTTTGGACTCAGTCTCCAAGAGTCCTCAAAGTCCTTTGGCAAGACAAAAGCCAGGATGAATAGTGATAGCTTGTGATGCAGTGGGTGACCCTGGCATCTTTGATGTCTAACCAAATTCTAAGCACTTCACAGCATTTGCTTCGACTGCCTTCATGGATTCTGGAAAAAATGTTCTGATTAGTCCCTTCTGCTGGGAGAAGTCCTCACATTTCTGGGGTAGACACTTTGCCAACTCACCATTGGAACTGAGACCTGTTGGTTACCCATAGGCTGGCTTAGACCATCTGCTGCCATGGTTGAATGAGGCAAAGGAATGGCCAATGCACATCCTACAGCTTCTTGGAGCCACAGGTGAGAGCTAGGTGGCAGGTAGACACCAAAGGTGGATGAGCAGTCATGAAAAGGGCTCAGTAAGTCCTCACATCGGAGGTGTTAGTGTTTCCTGAACACCCCCATACACTCCCCTGGAATGCAATATCTAGTTAATAAAAGCTGATTAATTTCTCAATGGTCACTCTGTGAGTTAGGTCATACGGGTAATATTTTTCCCCCATTTCACAGACGAGGGAACTGAGACTCAGCAGAATTAGATGATTTTCCCCGGTCATAGTGTTGTCAAAGAAAAGAGTTGAGGTCAGGTCCTCCTTATAATAGGTCTGGAGTTCTGTACCTCTCTATGTCTCATTTTTCTGTCCCTAAAGTTCAATACTTCCTGCCCAGCCATTCTTTCTGAAGTCAGTCATTCCCTCACTAATCAGTTACCCTTTTATTTTTTTGCTGTCACAAGGGCAGAATTAATCCTCCTTTCTGAAAGCACAATGAAACCTCACTAAAAATCATGCCCAAAGGGTCCAAAATTGCATACCTCTCAACCCAACAATACCATTACTAGGTTTGTATGAGAAAGAGACTAAAGCTGGGGAAAGGAGGGAAGACTTACTTATACAAAAATATAGCAGCTCTTTTTGTGGTGGCAAAGAACTGGAAAGTAAAGGGATGTCCATCAATTGGGAAATGGTTGAACAAGTTGTGGTATATTATTGTAATGGGATATTATTGTGCAATAAGAAATGACAAACAGGATCACCACAAAACCTACATGAAAGTAGTGAAGTGAAAAGAGCCAAGAGAACATTGTACACGATAACAGCAATAACATATGATGATCAACTGTGAATAACTTAACCGTTATCAGCAATGCAAGAATTCAGGAAAACATATTCATGATGAAAAAGGCTATCTATCACCGTAGAAGTAACTCAGTCTAAATGCACACTGAAGCATACTATTCTTCATTTTATTTTTCCCATGAATTTTTCTCTAGTGGAAGTAATATGTGTCTTATTTCACATGACAAACACAAAAATATGTATTGTACAACCCATATCATATCATCTGCCTTCTTGGGGAGGAGTGGACAGTATATAATTTGGACTGCAAAATGTAAGAAAAATTTGTTAAAAAATTATATTGGCAATTAATCTGGGGGGGGCATTTTAAAGTAAAAAAATTCACTAATTAGGAAGGAAGTTAAGTTGAAATTGCTGAAAAATATAAATTATAAATTATCTTTCCATGATTTAGCCTTATCACATACAAGAATACACTATCTCCTTCTGCAACATAAATTGCCCAATGGCAATTCTGAGGAAATCTATCATAATGAAGAGGGAAAATGATTTACGATGACTCTTTCCATTCTATATGCAGAAAGGAATCATAATTCACTTTTACTAGGCATCTTATTCCTGTCCTTTATCCCCTAAATTCAAATACTAATTACTTTTAATTATCTCAGAGCTTCAGATTTAGACCTATAAGGCACCTCAGAGAGAATCTTGTTCAACCTCCTCATTTTACAGATGAGAAAAGTGAAGCCCTATGAATTTAAGTGACTGGCCCAAGGTCACAAAAGTACTATAAAGTTGCAGAACTGGAATCTGGACCCAAATCCAATTCCCGTTTCATTATGATGTATACTGTTGATTCTTTTATTTTCTAATTTATTTCCTTACTGCCTAGTTCTCCCTTCTTCAAATACGATACATTTCTGCATTATTTCACACCAGCACAAGTCCAAGTATCAGCTCAGGGGTCTATAAACATTTAAAAAAAACCATATAGCCCAAATAGTAAGAAATATCTTTACCTATATCTCCATTGTGGGTATGATTAATTATTTACTACGTATTTCTACTGAAAACTATGTCCTGATCCCTTTCTCCAAAGTAGTTTGGGCTGACTTCTCCTAGAAAGGCAACATAGTTATTCCAATGATTTGATTGCCCCAGGAAGCCAAGACTCTTGTTCAAGGTTAATTCTACTCTAAGCTATCTTCCACAAACTGAAAAAGTGATTATCCTAAAGCATATATCTGAGCATGTTTCCTGTTTGAAGCACTTAGTACAGTGCCTGTCACATAGAAGACACTTAAATATTTTTTGGCTTCACTAAGGGCATCCAAGTAGGTCTGGAGCTCTAAAGAAATGGCAGATATCTCAAGACCAACATGGTCAACATACCTTGCCTCACTGATCAGATGAATGGAGATATGTTAGAGGGAGAGTATCTACCCAAACTAAGTACTGATTTATCCTGAGTGAAGATGCTTTCTAGTGTATAGCTAAGTAACACTCTTTCCAGAAGAGAACATCAGTGAACAAGAGACCAGACTGAGTCATGCCTATTCCCATATCCTCATAGTACCGTACTAATAAATTTGTACATTATAAAACACCAGACTAGAAAGTTAAAAGAATAAAAGACAAAATATTTGATCTAGGAATAAATGGAAAGTCACCAATTTTATTGAGCAGGGGAGTGACATCTTCAGATATGTGTTTAAGGAAAATCACTTCAGGGGCTGTATCCAAGATGGGCTGGAGTGGGGACAAACTTGAGACAAATAGAAGGGGTATTTCAATTGTCCAGGAGAGTTGCTGTTGAGAGCCCTTTCTGGTGTGGAGGTTATTTGCATAAAGAGAAGGGAAACAATTCAAAAAATGTAAAGAGAAAAATGTCAAGATTTGACAACTAGAAAAGAAAGCAAGATATGGAGGAAGGAAAGTAAACATGATTTGAGGGATGGTGTGGACCTTGACACCTAAATGGACAATTCAAAGGAGGAGGCAGACATGGAGTGAAATGAAGCAAAGTAAACAGATGTGTTTCATAATGCATATCTGTCACCATAATTAATGTGACTTTCTCTGTCCCACTCATAATGAAAATAGGAAGGGGGGCATCAGAGATTCTTTCCCCTGGTTACTTCCAAGTAGAATCAAACTCATTCACTGAAGTGGACTTGCCTGAAGCCACAAAAGGATAAGAGCTGTTGGAGATAGAGAGGTTGGGAATATATTATTCTACTGACACACAGATAGATAAAGAACTGCCTTGAGAGGCCAAGATTTTGCTCTGAAGGGAGAAAGTTTGGTGATTACAAAGAAGAATCAAGGAACAGAATGGAAGAGTACTGGGAGATAACTATATTGGCTGTATTAGAGACAAACCACATGACTGGCTGTCACTAAGAGGTCACTCATTTTCTTCTTCTGTGATTAGTTGATCCCACACCATTAGGATTGGACCAGAAATATCCTGATGGGTTAGCAAGGCCTTCTCCATTCTTTTTCCCAACCTTTCAATTCTCAAGGCTTCAGTACAGACAGAGTTTATGCCTTAAAACAATCATTTAGAGATCATACCAGGACAATATGGTCTCTTCTCATTACAAGAAAAGCAAAGAGGGATTTATTGAAGTTGGGAATGTCTTGGCTGACTAACAGGTTGGTTGACCGCTTTTTTCATTCATTCTCAGAAGAGTTAAGAAGGCCCTCTTCCTTTCCAAACACAAATAGGTACAGGGTATCCTGATGCTTCTGTTTATCCATTTGGTGATTCTTTAGGCACATAGACAGGATGTACAGAGTATTCAGAGAAGACTAGCACCTCTTGTGTGATGACTTAGTAAGCCCTTTTCAGGACTGCTCACCCACCTGATCCTAAAGAGGATTTTACCTCGTCTATCAAAAATGAACTCGCATAAAAATTCTCTTAATCAGTTACAAAAAAATATCATTTTCTTGTCTTGGATAATAAGGCACAGAATATTAAATGACAAAAACTGTGTCCTTAAAAGCAGGAACTATTTTTTGTTTGTTTTGTTTTGTTTTTTCATGTTCTTTGTTTCCTTAATTCCAAAGTGCTTGGCATATGGCAGAGGTGGCTAGAAGGTTATTGATAGAGTAGTAGACTTAGAGTCAGGAAGATCTGAGTTCACATTCTCCACCTCAGATTCTTACTCTCTGTGTTATCTTGGATAAGTCATTTAACTTTGATTTGTCATTGTTTCCTTTAATATAAAATGAGGATAATCATAGCACCTAACTGGCAGGGTGATAAAGTACTTAGCACAATGACTGGCACATATTAGGCTCTAAATAAGTACCAATTATCATAATTATGATTATTAAATGCTTGATGAATTGTAAAAAAGATAATGATTTATCCACAAGGTATTATTGGTTAAATCTCATCTTAAAATATGGAAAGAAAGTGATCACAGTGATAATAATGTATGATTGTTGGATTACTAGGTCCTTGACCATAGGGATTCTTTTATTATTTGTCCTTGTATCTCTTGCCCTCTAGCACAATTCAGGAGCTTAATAAAACTGGATTGACTGAAATTAGTAAAGTTCTTAAAAATAACAATATCCATAATGCTATAAAGTAATATGGACACTGACTCAGGAAGTCCTGAGTTCCATTCATGTCTCAGACAAATACTAAGGGTGTGATCTAGGGCAAGTACTTTAAGCTCTCATTATCCTCAGGCTACTCTCTAAGTTACAGACCAGATTTTAATTGCATCAGGAGAGAGTTTATTCACAAGGAATTTCTTATTCCAATTAAATCATAAATCCTACTCTGATATTACCCTCTCTACCCCCTGAAAAAAAATCACATTTATATAGGAAACTTTTGCAAAGTGCTTTAAGTGCATGATTTCATTTGAGCATCACATCTCTATGAGGCTGATTCTACAGGCATTATTATCCCCCAACAAGCAGCATTTAGTAATGGCTCACTCTATTGCAGGGATGATGGTGCTAAGCCTTGGGGATGCAATTCCAAATTGAAAAATGAAGAAATTGGTTTCAGAGAAATCACATCCTGTATCCCAGGGTTTGTAGCAAAGGAGCTTCTGATTTTGGATTTGAATCCAGCCCTTCCAGGCTCCAGGTTCAATGGACTGCTACTGATCGGTCTGGCAATGTAATCATCAATGATAAAATAGTTTCTAGAACACAGCACCTCCTGACTTTCACATAGCTTATACAGAAAAGTTCTGGAGGGTAATACCTCAGTAACTTAGGGTCTTCCTTAAAATTTCAAGTACCACATAAAACTTACTGCCAAACCTATCAGCAAATTCATGACAGGAATTTAGAGCATTTGTCCTCAAATACAAGAGAGCTGCACCATAACACAAAAAGCATATCAGAAATTTCCATGTATATTGTGATGAGCAGGTTGCGGAGTATATTATGCTCGACGGGTGGATTTCTCGGCACTAGTTCAAAAAGTGGGAAAAGGAAAAACAACTTCAAGGCTACTGTCAGGGCTCTCTGAAACCAACACAAACAACCCTGAGAAGCTCATGCTATAGATATTGCTTCTTTTCCCTTCATGATTCAGAAAGAAACTGAGGTGATTCCTGCATAATTCAACTCAGCTAGGAACTGGCACATCTTTTTATTTGTTGTTGTCTGTGGCTAAGTGAATTCCTGATTAGAAATTCATGAAGGTAACTGGAATGGAATAATGAGGGGCAGTGTATCTTGATGGAAAGAGAGCTTACCTATGGCTTAGTAGGACCTGAGTTCAAGACCTGCTGCTATCATGAATTGACTTTGGGATTCTGTATGGATTGTCACTTAATTTCTCAATGACCCCCCCCAACTCTCACCCAGAGGTAACTCTCTAAAGACCATGGGGTGAGGAACAGGTGCCCAGTTGCATTGTCAGAGGATCTTCCTCATCAGGAGTTCCCTGTGTAGACCAATGAATGAAACCCGAGGACCAAATGAAAATTAATAATAATTTAAAAAATACTGAATTACATTAATTTAAATGAATCCTTTTTTTAAAAAAACCTTACCTTCCATCTTAGATTGGTTCTAAGGCAGAAGAGTGGTAAGGGTTACACAATTCAGGTGATCTGTCCAGGGTCACACAGATAAGAAGTATTTGAGATGTGACCCAGGACCTCCTATCTCTAGACCTGGCTCACAATCCTCTGAGTCACCTAGATATACTTATAAAGGAATATAAAAAGTCTTAATGAAGTTTTAAGCTATTCTATATTATAATTATTTTTCTAAAGTTATTAAAATTTAGGATTTCTGTGTTAAGATAGCGGCAGAGTAAAAAGCAGCTGCTTAACCTCTCCTAACCCATACATATAGGACTCCTCAAGAGGAAATAAAAACAAATCCAGACGAATGAAGGGACCCCACAACAGGGTGCAGCTTTGAAGGTATATGGGATTGAGGCATTTCCAGGCTATAAGGGGGTGAAATAGCTCTCAATAAAAAGTGAGCCGAGCAACCCCCTTACCTCCCCCCCCACCTACAGGGCCAAAGTCAGCACACAAGAGTTAGAGCAAGTTTGGGGCATCCATTAAATTATTGGCAGCTACTTGGAATCATCAGGGCGTGCTCCTGAGAGCAGCAAGACTTAAGACCCCAAGAGGCTAAAGAACGCATGGACTTTGAATACAGACCTTGAGTGCAGGTGAGGACACAGGTACAGATGCTGACCCTGAGCCCAGGCATGGACATTGGATGGGGGCCCAACACAGAGGGGTGCATGACAGTGGAAGCAGCACCTTGAGACTGTTAAAGGAACTTCGGGCAGAGGAACAAGCAAGAGGACCACCAGGAGGCTTGACCCTCAGAACAACTAGACCTGAGACCTCCGGAGCCTAAAGAGTACAGATAGACCCTGGGCATGAGGATAAAGCTGAGAGGGTATGTGGCTAGCAATGGCAACCCAGTCACAAGAACCCCAAAAGAGAAAGATCGAGAAGAAATCTTTAACACTCTACAACTTTTACTCAGAAAAAATCCAGACAACAGAGCAAACAGCATAGGAGAGCAAACAAGTAATCATATTCAAACTTTCTGCAAAAAAATGAAAATGGGTTACAAGCTCTTGAAGAGTTCAAATCTGAGATCAAAAGAAATATGGAAGAGATTTGGCAAGAGGCAATAGTTCAAAAGGAAATTAACAGGGTAAAAGACAGAAACTCCCAATTGGAAACCAAAATTAAACAGCTGGAAAACAGGACGGACCAAACTGAAAAGGAAAAATAATAAGATTATAACAGAAAACCAGTCTATAAAGACCTGAATTGGGCAAGTAGAAACCAATGATCTCTCAAGAAAGCAAGAACAAATAAAGCAAAGTCAAAAGTCTGATAAAATAGAAGGAAGCATGAAATACCTCACTGAGAAATTGACAGATCAAGAAAACAGGTCTAGAAGAGACAATTTGAGAATCATTGGTCTTCCTGAAAAAGCAGAAATTAATAAAAATTTGGACTCCATACTAAAAGAAATTATTCAGCAAAACTGCAGTGAAGTTCTACAACAAGAGGGCAATATAGACATTGAAAGGATTATCACCCTCTACACTAGACCCTGAAAAGACAACCCCCAGGAATATAATAGCCAAATTCAAGAGCTTCCAAGCAAAAGAAAAAAATTTACAAGAAACCAGAAAGAGACAATTCAGATATCAAGGAGCACCAATCAGGATCACACAGGATCTGGCAGCCTCCACACTAAAACACTGCAAGGCTTGCAATATGATATTCAGAAAGGCAAGAGAACTGGGTCTACAACTAAGGATCACCTACTCATCAAAACTGACTATATACTTCCAGGAGAAAGTATGGGTATTCAACAAGATAGAAGATATCCAAGTATTTGCACAGAAAAGACCAGGACTAAATTGAAAGTTTGATATCCAATGACAAAAACCAAGAGAAACATGAAAAGATAAATAAGAAAAAGAGGGGAAAATAGACAACTCTAATTTTTAAATTTGCCTCTTTAAGGGCTTTAATAAGATCAAATTATTTGTCTTCCTATATGGAGACATGTTAGGTGTAATCTTCAAAAATTGTATTCACTCTTATAGTAATTAGAAGAATAATTCATAGGGAGAGGTTGGAGCACTAAATGTTCTAAGATGAGACGGGGGGTGGGGGTGGAAAGGGGGTGAATAGTAGATGGCACCAAGAGAAACCTGAATGAATAAGAAAAATAGGATATTCTATACCACACAAAGAGGGCAGGGAAAGGGGAGGGGATGAATACTATTATAAGAAGGAGAGGAAGAGAACATTAAGAGGTAATATTTAAACCTTACTCTCAGTGGAATCAACCCTGAGAGGGAAGAATAGCTATATCCACTGGGATATAGAATTCTATCTAACCCTACTGAGAAAGTCAGAAGGGATTAACCAAGGGGAGCAGGGGAGTGGGGAGGTCAAAGGGAAGGGAGGATGGAGGGGGGAAATTCATTAGATGTTAAAAACTAAAAAGAAGGGAATAATAAGGGAGGGGGGTAGAAAGGGAAGTAAATGAAGGGAGGGGACAAGGGGACTGGTCTAAAACAAAAAAAAAACTGGTTTAAAAGGAAATAGTGTAAGAAGAAGGGGTAGAACTAGGAGAGGATACCAAAATGTTGGGGAATTATAACTCTGAATGTGAATGGGATGAACTTGCCCATAAAATGGAAGCAAATAGCAGAGTGGATTAGAAACCAAAATCCTACCATATGTTGTCTACAACAAACACATATGAGACAGGTGAACATAAACAGGTTTAAGGTCAAGGGCTAGAGCAAAATCTTTTGGGCTTCAAATGAGGAAAAGAAGGCAGGAGTGGCAATTATGATTTCTGACAAAGCCAAAGTAAAAATAGATATGATTAAAAGAGACAGGGAAGGTCATTACATCCTGATAAAAGGCAGTATAGACAATGAGGAAATAGCAGTACTCAATATGTATGCACCGAATGGCATAGCATCCAAATTCCTAAAAGAGAAAATGGCAGAGCTCAAGAAGGAAATAGATACCAAAACCATACTAGTGTGAGATCAAATATTCCTCTTTCAGATCTAGATAAATCAAACAAAAAAATAAATAGGAAAGACATAAGGGAGGTAAATGAAATTCTAGAAAAATTAGATTTAGTAGATATGTAGAGAAAAATAAATAGGGACAAAAAATGGAATACACCTTCTTTTCAGCTGCACATGGTACATTCACAGAGATTGACCATGTAATAGGGCATAGAAACATTGCAAACAAATGCAAAAGAGCAGAAATAATAAAATAACCTTCTCAGATCATAATACAATAAAAATAATAATTAGTAAGAGCACCTGGACAGGCAAATCAAAAACTAATTGGAAATTAAATAATATGATTCTCCAAAACCTGTTAAAGAAGAAATCATAGAAACAGTCAATAATTTCCTTGAAGAGAATGACAATGATGATACAGCCTACCAAACTTTGTGGGATGCAGCCAAGGTAGTACTCAGGGGGAAATTTATATCCTTGAGTGCATATATTAACAAATTAGAAAGGGCAAAGATCAATGAACTGGGCATGCTAATTAAAAAACTAGAAAGGAAACAAATTAAAAATCCCCAGCTAAATACCAAATTAAAAAATATAAAAATTAAAGGAGAAATAAATAAAATTGAAAGTAAAAGAACTATTTAATTAATAAGACTAGAAGCTGATACTTTAAAAAAAATAAACAAAATTGACAAAGTACTGGTCAATCTAATTAAAAAAAGGAAAGAAAAGAAGAAAACCGAATCATCAGTATCAAAGATGAAAAGGGAGAACTCACCTGTAATGAAGAGGAAATCAAGGCAATCATTAAAAATTATTTTGCCAATTATATGGCAATAAATATAACCAACTAAGTGATATGGATGAATATTTACAAAAATATAAATTGCCTAGATTAACAGTAGAAGAAATAGAATAATTAAATAATCTCATATCAGAAAAAGAAATTGAACAAGCCATCAAAGAACTCCCTAAGTAAAAATCCCCAGGACCAGATGGATTCACAAGTGAATTCTATCAGACATTCAAAGAGCAAATAATTCCAATACTATATAAACTATTTGACATAATAAACAAAGAAGGAGTTCTACCAAACTCTTTTTATGATACAAATATGTAACTGATGCCAAAGCCAGGTAGATCAAAAACAGAGAAAGAAAACTACAGACCAATCTCCTTAATGAACATAGATGCAAAAAATTTAAATAGAATACTAGCAAAGAGACTCCAGCAAGTGATTAAGAGGATCATCCACCATGATCAGGTGGGATTTATACCAGGAATGCAAGGATGGTTCAACATTAGGAAAACCATCCACATAATCGACCATATCAACAATCTAAGAAACAAAAATCACATGATTATCTCAATAGATGCTGAAAAAGCCTTTGACAAAATACAGCACCCATACAGGAGTACAGGAATCAAAGGACCTTTCCTAAAAATAATAAACAGTATACACCTAAAACCATCAACAAGCATCATATGCATAAATTAGATTTTAATAAATTTAAATTAGGGGTTAAATTAGAAGCCTTTCCAATAAGATCAGGAGTGAAACAAGAATGCCCATTATCTCCTCTATTATTTAACATTGTACTAGAAACACTAGCAGTAGCAATTAGAGAAGAAAAACAAATTGAAGGTATCAGAATAGGCAATGAGGAGACTAAGCTATCACTCTTTGCAGATGATATGATGATCTACTTTAAAAATCCTAGAAAATCAACTAAGAAACTTGTAGAAATAATCAACAACTTTAGCAAAGTTGTAGGATACAAAATAAATGCACACAAATCATCAGCATTTCTATATATTTCTAACACATCACAGCAGCAAGAGGTAGAAAAAAAGCACCATTTAAAATCACCCTAGACAATATAAAATACTTAGGAATCTATCTACCAAAACAAATACAGGAATTATATGAACACAAATACAAAACACTTTCCAAACAATTAAAACTAGATCTAAACAATTGGAAAAACATTGATTGCTCAGGGTAGGATGAGCTAAAATAATAAAAATGACAATTCTACCCAAATTAATTTACCTATTTAGTGCCATACCTATCAAACTACCAAAAAACTTTTTTTACTGAATTAGAAAAAAAGTATAAAAAAGTTCATTTGGAATAACAAAAGATCAAGAATATCAAGAGAAATAATGAAAAAAAAAAAAACATGAAGGAAGGTGGCCTAGCAGTACCAGATATTAAACTATACAATAAAGCAGCAGTCATCAAAACAATATGGTACTGGCTAAGAGACAGAAGGGAGGATTTGTGGAATAGACTTGGGATTAGTGACATCAGTAAGACAGTGTATGATAAACCCAAAGAGCCCAACTTTTGGGACAACAATCCACTATTTGACAAAAACAGTTAGGAAAATTGGAAAACAATATGGGAGAGATTAGGTTTAGATTAATATCTCACACCACACACCAAGATAAATTCAGAATGAGTGAATGACTTGAATATAATGAAGGAAACTATAAGTAAATTAAGTAAACTCAGAATAGTATACTTGTCAGATCTATGGGAAAGTGAAAATTTTAAAAGCAAGCAAAGAGTTAGAAACAATTACAAAATATAAAATAAATACTTTTGATTATATTAAATTAAAAAGGTTTTGTACAAACAAAAACAATGCAACCAAAATCAGAAGGGAAACAACAAATTAGGAAAAAATCTTTATAATAAAAAACTCTGACAGAAGTCTAATTATTCAAATATACAAGGAGCTAAATAAATTGTATAAAAAATCAAGACATTCCCCAATGGATAAATGGGCCAAGGACATGAATAGGTGATTTTCAGATAAAGAAATCAGAACTATCAATAATCACATGAGAAAGTGTTCTAAATCTCTAATAATTAGAGAAATGCAAATCAAAATAATCTGAGGTACCATCTCACACCTAGCAGATTGGCTAAAATGATAGCAGGGTAGAGTAATGAATGTTGGAGGGGATGTTGCTGGTGGAGTTGTAAACTGATCTAACCATTCTGGATGGCAATTTGGAACTATGCCCAAAGAGCTCTAAAAGACTGCCTGCCCTTCAATCTAGCTATAGCATTTCTGGGTTTGTACCCCCAAGAGATCATAGATAAAGAGACTTGTACAAAAATATTTATAGCCACGCTTGTTTTGGTAGCAAAAAACTGGAAAATGAGGGTATGCCCTTCAATTGGGGAATGGCTGAACAAATTGTGGTATATGTTGGTGAAGGAATAATAAACTGGAGGAATTCCATGTAAACTGGAAAGGCCTTCAGGAATTGATGCAGAGTGAAAGGAGCAGAGCCAGAAGAACTTTGTACACAGAGACTGATACACAGTGGTAAAATAGAATGTAATGGACTTCTGTACTGGCAGCAATGCAATGACCCAGGACAATTCTGAGGGACTTACATTAAAGAACGCTACCCACATTCAGAGGAAGAACTGCAGGAGTAGAAACACAGAAGAAAAACAACTGCTTGAATACATGGGTTGATGCGTACATGGTTGGGGATATAGACCCGAAATGACTACACTAATGCAACTATCTCAATAATATGTAAATAAGTCTTGATTAATCACACATGTTATAACCAGTGGAAATGTGTGTTGGATATGGGGAGGGGGGAG
The DNA here is from genome assembly GCF_016433145.1 of Gracilinanus agilis. Taxonomy (NCBI): domain Eukaryota; kingdom Metazoa; phylum Chordata; class Mammalia; order Didelphimorphia; family Didelphidae; genus Gracilinanus; species Gracilinanus agilis. Next base: position 81,500,676 of record NC_058135.1, read on the forward strand.
ATGAAGGGGAAAGTAAAAGCAAGAATCATGTAACCATGGAAAATTTTTCTAAAAATATATAATATTTAAATCTAAAAAAATAAAATAAAAAATAAAGTTATTAAAATTTAAAACAAGACTTTTGGAATACTGTGTAGTTTGATGGATCAATGATACAGCTTCAGCTTCCATACCTAAAAAATAGAGATACTAGCACCTACTAATGAGATAGTCCTTAAGATTAAATGGGATAAGTATAAAAATCATTTTACAAATCTGAAAATGCTATGCAAATATTAGTTATTATTATCAATGCTATTATTATATCTTAAAGGGATGTTAGAGAACATGATCAGAATCAAAATAGCTAATTAAATAGGAATTGAAAGAACCTAAAATATTTTCCATATCTTATCTCACATCTCTCTTGTTCTTTACAATAACACAGCTGCTATTATTATACCCACTTTTCAGATATGTAAGTAGAGACTGAGAGAGGTTAAATCATTTGCTCTGGAATCCAACAAGTACTTTAGGTTAGCATCAGTCTTAATGATTTTAAATCCAAACTTCTAGCTCATTCTCTTTGCTCTGAATTAGATTCAATCAGTGACACTTTATTAAGTTCCCACTATTAGTCAAAAGACCATCTTTGTCCTCAAGGAACTTACAATTTGAATAGGGGAAGATTGAAAACAAATAAATACAAAGCAATCTCCCACATGTACTAGAAGCAGCTAGGTGATTCCATGAATGGAGCACTAAGCCTGTAATCAGGAAGACCTGATTTCTAATCTGGTCTGAAGTTCTCATTGTCTATGTGACTCTAGGCAAGTCACTTAAACTCTGATTGCCTCACCGAAGAAGGAAATGGTGAACTATTTCACTATCTTTGCCAAGAAAACCCCATGGATTTTGTGTGTGTGTGTGTGTGCTCATAAGGTCAGAAATAGTTGCATTGGCTGAACAACAAGCAGCTATATACAAGATAAATAGGAAATAATTCATAGAGGGAAGGTGTTAGAAATAAGAGGGGTTCAAGAAGGCTTCCTATAAATGATGACTTAATGGAGTCTAGAGACATCGATAGGTAAGCTGAGGAGAGATCATTTCAGTTACGGGGGAGAGCCAGAGAAAATGTCTAGAGTCAAGTATAAGTGTCTAGTACTTGGAACTACTAGGTGGTCAGTGTCACTAGATGGAAAAGTAATGGATTCTTCCATTCCTGAGCACCTACTATCTGCTAGCAAGAGGACTCTTCCATTTAGAGATTTTAATTGCCTCCACCAAAGCCACAAAATCACTTACTGAGTTGGAACTAAAACCCAGGTCATCTGACTCCTAGCCTGGTCATCTTTCCAACTTATCCAAATACCTGAAGTTATATTTCTTGCAGTGTGTGTGTGTGTGTGTGTGTGTGTGTGTGTGTGTGTGTGTGTGTGCATACACATTCTGGGGGAGTTCTTTGCAAAATAACTTGTTCCTTCAGTGTGAAGTTCATTTTTTAGACACTAACACTGAACTGCAGTTGCTCTAGAGTTTGGAATTACAAGAATCTCTCCTTTTCCATTTTAAAGGATGATGACAAGGTTTCAAGTATGTTCACACTTGGTTTTAAAGTATAAAGGATAATATTACTCTCTCTGTTGGCAAATTACTTTCTGAAAATGTTGACAGTAATAACTTGTTATCCCGAACTCTAGAGTAGTATATGGATCAAAGTATATTATATCTTCAAAATATAGTCTTTAAAAAAGATTTGTAGCTAAAGGGGTGACTTACTGGTCTAAGCATTAGGTTAAAAATACAGACATTCTTCAGGGCCACAGGCTTGAATCTTGATTGGGTAAATCAGCCCAAATTCACAGGCGGAGATAAGCTACATATTACAATTGTGCTTACTTCTTTCTGGAAAAGCCTTGAAGGATTCCACTTTGGTGCTTATATCATCATTGGGCAATTAGATCTTTTCCTTATAGAAGTGGGAAAGAACATCTGGGTTCCTTGAACCCAAAAGCTACAATAGGACTTGGGACCACAGGATTCCCAAGGATTGGGGGCTTTCTTATTTAAAATAAAAAATCAAAATCTTTGATACATTTTAACAGAAAGCCTTGGAATGAGAATTCCTTATGAATAAAACACCCTACTGGGTTAACTTTAAGAATATTAATTTTGTCTAATTCCTTGATTCCTTAATTAAATCATGAGTTTTAAAAATGAGGCAATTAGAAGGTAGAGGAAATAGATCACTGGTCTCTGAGTCAGTAAGGAAAAGAGAAGGGACCAAGCATTTATTAAACACCTATTATATGCCAAGCACCTTGCTTAGTCATTTGTAAATATTATCTTACTTGATCTCTGTAACAGTCTTGAGAGGTAGAGGTTCTCCTTATCCACATTTTAAAGTTGAAGAAATTGAAAAAGATCAGGGAGGTTAATGTGATTTTCCCAGGGTCACACAGATAATAATACAAAATATTAATAGTTGCTAACATTTAAACAGCACTTAATAAATGCCAGGCACTGTGTTAAGCACTTAATAATAATTTCATTTTTCATAACAACTCTGGAAGGCAAGTACCTTAGCTGTGTGACCCTGGATAAGTTACTTCATCTTGTTTGCCTCAGTTTCCTCATATGTAAAATGAGTTGGAGAAAGAAATGACAACCTCCTCCAGCATCTTTGCAACAAAACATCAAAGTCAAAAAGAGTTGGGTAGGAGTCAAATGACTGAATAATAATGATGACCAAAAGCTCTTTGCAAACCACGAAGTGCTAAAAATAATTTTAAGCTAGTTATTATTATTGTTTTTATTATTGTGACATAATGATTTCTTGTCTTTTATTTTTCTAATTGTAATTAAATAAAGAACAAGATTTTTTTTTCTTTAATGTGAATTCTGGAAGTACTTTTGGGTAGCTTTATGGATAAGGTCAGGAGGCTCAAGCCAAAAAACTTGGGAAAAGAGAAAAATTAGAGGATGCCAGGTGAAGCTCTACCTCCATCTCTTATAGGCTGTGTGACATATAGCTAGTCATGTCATTTTTATTGGCTTCAGATTCCTCATCTGTAAAAGGAAGATTGGACCAGATGACCTCTGGGGTCGCTCCTTGTTCTAAATCTATGATCCTGTAATAGTTGTGAAATGGAGAAAGTTTGTCTTCAGCACTCTCAGGCTCATTTGTCCCCCACAGAGTCCCAGGGTTCCCAGAAACTCCTGCACCATATCCTGCCAAGTCTTCAAGTCATCCATTCTTTGTCCACAGCATTACTCCAACACTCTAGCTGATATCCACATCACATTTACTTGGAGCACTGTGATAGTCTCCTAAATGATCTCTTGCTGCTTCCATTTTCCTCTCTCTCTAATCCTTATTCCAGCAGTAGTTATTTGGCAAGGTGGACAGAGTACCCAGCCTGTAGTCAAGATGATTCATTTTCCTGGGTTCAAATCTGGCCTCAGACAATTAGTAGCTGTGGGTCCCTAGGCAAGTCATTTAACTCTGTTTGCCTCATTTTCCTCATTTGTAAAATGAACTGGAGAAGGAAATGACAAACCACTCTAGTACTGTTGCCAAGAAAATCCCAAATGGAGTCACAGAGTATCAGACATGAGTGAAAAAACTGAAGAACAATCCGTAGGTAATTTCAAAACTAAACTATTTGCATTCCTCAATTTTCAATTGTTAGTGCTTCCCATCTCTAAAAATTATCTTCTTTGTGTGTGTGTGTGTGTGTGTGTGTGTGTGTGTGTGTGTGGTATGTTTGTGTATATATATTTATATCTGCTTATATGTCTAAATGTTGCTTATCCTAAGAAATGAAAGCCACTGAAAGCATGAGATAGTTTGTTACTATTCTTTCAAAAATATTTCAATAGCTTTGTATAATGACTGACATATGGTATGTTCAAAATAATTTTCTTAATTGACTCTACCACTAATACCTTGATTATGTAATGAGAAACATTAAAAAAAAAAGCACAGTCACACAAAAATGTGGACTCATTTTTTTTTGGTTGTTGTTATATTCAACTCTTCATAACCTCTTTTGGTGCTTTCTTGGGGTGAAGACAGTGAAATGGCTTGCCATTTCCTTCTCTGGGTCATTTAACATTGAGGAAACTGAGATAAACAAGGATAAGTGATTTGCCTAAGGAAATACAGTTAATAAAGCATCTGGAGCTAGATCTGAATTCAGAAGATGAATCTTCCTGATTCCTAGCCCAGTACTCTCTCCACTGTTGCACCTCAAAATACATCCTCTAAAAAATAAAATAATTGGGCTCTATGATCTCTAAGAGCTCTCCTAGTTATGCCCTTGAGAAGAATGGACAGTGTACACCCTCTATCAGTTTTAGAGACCAGTCCACCCAAGGGCATTTACATTTAAAAAAAAAAAAAAAAAAGAATGCTTAGAAAAAATAGTATGGTAATACTTGGGATGTGTGGAGAATGGAGGAGACAAAGTAAAATTTTTAAAAATTAGAAATGACAGTATTCAAAAATTACCAAATTAACTCTGAATAAGAGACAAAATTCCTCACTTAAGGAATTTATCTTCTAATTGACTTTGAAAGCACCTAAGAATGAATTTTCCTACAACATTCAATCAGTGCCTTGATTTTCATTTCTTTAGGGGAAAAAAAAAACAGTATCAAGTGTTAAAGTACTTGTATGATTATCTGGAAATGAATAGACAATGTCATCTTTCCATGCATTTAGTGCTTTAATCTCATTATCATAATCAGAAAATGTTTTCTTTTTAGCATCTAAGTCAAATTAGGCTGGGTTTTTGGCCATTAATGTATTCTTTCTTTTATGGGGCTACACTGTCATCACAACACTTTCTTTCATGAGAAAGGATAATTACTAAATGCAGTAGAAACACAGAAATGAGTGTTCTTCAGTCTTTAAGTCTATGGGGAGCACCCTTCAAGTGTCCTTGATAGGCAATGAAAGGAAGAGAGCTGATCTCCTGACCCCAGTTTTAGGAAAATGATTTGATTCTCTCCTGTGTAGGAGGGGAAATGTGCCCCTTGTTACAAAATCAGAAAAGCCTCCTTATCCCTGGACTAGAGCCTGTGTAAGCAAGGAGTGAACTCTTTTTCCTGAGCACTTTTTCGAGGTGGCCAGGAAAAGGAAAGTTAAGAAGGGAACAGCTAGGGAATACAGATCATGGAAGAGAACAACTTCAAGGGGAAAGAGAGAGATGAAAGGGGAGAAGGAAGGGTTTAGGAGATTAGAGATATAGGTTTTGGGGAAAGAAGTGCATAAATTCCTGAAGCCAAATAGTTCAGTTTTCTAATACATAATCAACTCTTTTAATTAGAAAAGAAAAAGGTAATATATGTAAAAGGTACTATAGTATCGATTGTTCTGGTCAGAAGCACCCAAGAAAATCTGGTGGATATGTTCCTTGTTTGGACCCAGGAGTTGGAAGACACCAGTGATTTCACAGAAGAGTAAAACTTTTCTTTTAAGGAAACCCCTTCCCCTGATACAGGTATCTACAATTCTTTGGGTTGGAGAGATTCCAAAGCACTAAGAGGTTAATGACTGGCCACTATCACAAAGCTAGCAAAAATAGGAGTTTGTTGTTTATTTTTTTCACTTGTGTTAGACTCTTTGTCACCCCATCTGGGGTTTTCTTAACAAAGATACTGGAGTAGTTTGCTATTTCCTTCTTCAGGTCATTTTACAGATGAGGAAATGGGATTAATGACTTGCCCAGGGTCACACAGCTAGTAAGTGTCTTAGACCATATTTGAACTCAGGCAGACTGGACTCAAATTCAATGTTCAAAAAAACCTTCCTCTAAGTTTAATACATGCTGCTGTATTGTGGAGATGACAATATCACCTTCAGTCTTTACCTAGTGTATATCATCCATCATTACAGATATACCTTTTTAATTAATTGAAACCTTAGTTAATTTTCTTAGTTGTCAATGTGTATGAGGCCAAGTCAATTTAACATAAGTGGATAGAAAGAAAGGAAAGGTCAGTACTTGCCTTCAAGGAGCTCACAGTCTTTTTCTTTTCTTTTTTTTTCTTTTTTAGATTTAAATATTTTATTTTTTAGAAAAATTTTCCATGGTTACATGATTCATGTTTTTACTTTCCCCTTTGCCCCCTCCCCTTTTCTTCCCCCCATAGCCGAAGCGCATTTCCACTGGTTTTAACATGTGTCATCAATCAAGACTTATTTCCATATTATTGGTAGTTGCATTGGTGTGGTCATTTCGAATCTACATCCCCAATCATGTCCGCATCAAGCCATGTGTTCAAGCAGTTGTTTTTCTTCTATGTTTCCTCTCCTGCAGTTCTTCCTCTAAAGGTGGGTAGCTTTCTTTTCCATAAATCCCTCAGAATTGTCCTGGGTCATTGCATTGCTACTAGTACAGAAATCCATTACATTTGATTTTACCATAGTTTATCAGTCTCTGTGTACAATGTTCTTCTGGCTCTGTTCCTTTCATTCTGCATCAATTCTGGGAGGTCTTTCCAGTTCACATGGAATTCCTCCAGTTTATTATTCCATCACCAGCATATACCACAATTTGTTCAGCCATTCCCCAATTGAAGGGCATATCTTCGTTTTCCAGGTTTTTGCCACTACAAAAAGTGAGGCTATAAATATTTTTTGTAAAAGTCTTTTTATCTTTGATCAAGGAACTCACAGTCTTAAAAGGGAAGAGAGCATGCAAATGACTGTGAACCAACAAGATACATGACAGAAAAACTGGAGATAATTTCAGAGGGATTAAAAGAGAAAATTAAGGTATTTTATATTTCAAAATGTTAGGGAATGTGGAATGCGATTTAGTTTAAAATTTCTAGGAACTAGTTCTCTTTGCTCCAGGTGAGCTGCTTCCTAAAATCTGAATGAGAGGAACAGAATCCATACTGAGCAAACTATAAGTACTCTGTAAATCACTGTTATATTGATTTGAATGAATTATTGCTCACCGGTTCTGTACCCTCATCTCTTCCCTCAATTTCATCACCAAGACTAGCAGCAATGTGCTGTTCTTTTAGTACCCTCAGTCCTGAGCCCAGCATGCTCTGATTGTTCCACTTAACCAATCAGTCTCTCTTTCAATAAATGAGACTAAAATTTGTTATTAGGGCCTCAGTGCTTGTCACAATCTTCTTGGTTAGTAAAGTGACAAAGAATATATATATATATATAAATTTTTAAATTAATTAAATTAATAAATTAAGCTAATTCCTTATCAAGAACCAGGAGAGCATTTATAGAACCTTTGAACTTCTCTATAATAGCCTTCAGATACTATGTTGCACCAGTAATGATATTCAGTTACATTCATCTACTTCCTTCCTTCCTTCCTTCCTTCCTTCCTTCCCTCCTTCCTTCTCTCCTTCCTTCCTTCCTTTCCTTATTAGCTTGGGAACCCAGGGCAAGTCCCTTCTCTGACTAACTACATTTCTTCCTTTAGAAAACTAACAATAACAGATCCTGCTTCCTAGGGTTGTGAGGATGAAATGAAAAAAATATTTGTCAAGTGATTTGCAAACCTTAACACATTATAGAAATGATGATGAGGACAGTAGGGATGATGACAGTAGGGATGACATATTTGAGGCAAAACTTGAACCCCAAATCTTCCTGATTCCAAGGCCAGTACCCTATCAACTTTGACATACTGGTTCTCATTTAATATTAAATAGTTATGATTCTAACTGCTGTGAGTCCCCAAATTATGAACCTTATGCATATTTCACAGAAAATTCAAGACATTTAGAAAAAATAAAACTTAAAAATACATGTTCTTAGATAGGGGAAATATAAAAAAAATTATTCAAAACTGATAAATGATGAATAGAAATGTGCAAGTACCATTATTTAGAATGTCTCCATTGTACCATATTGTATAACTTGAATTGTGACTGCAGCTCTCTACACAAACTAATGTTTTGGGTGTAATGAATACTAATGTTTCGTAACAGTAATTTTCCTATTATATTCAGAGTTTAATAGGTAGCCAAGTTTATTAATATTGTGTGGCATAGCATTTTTAGCCTGGCAGTCCTTTTCTTTAAAATGAGATGCTTCAGATTATAGTGTTAATTGACTATGTGAATCATGATAAGGGGAGCAGCATTGAATTTTGGTTAGACTATTCACTTAAAACCAGGCCAAAGATGCTACTACAAATTAAATAAGGCAACTGACCTTCTTTTAGTAGTTCCATTTGTGGAATGTGCATTTTTCCTAAGGCTCTTCTAATCACAAAGGCAAAACATTCTTTAATTTTTGTTCTTTCATCATTGTTTGTTTTTGACCTGCAGACCCAGAGTTCCAACAATGGGATGGGTAGTGCCCTTAATGCTAGCCTGAGGCTATTTTTGACTCTTATTCAGGATTCCAATGCTCTTTTATGGGAAAAGACTATGTGAATTTTCTGGGCTTTCTTGGGAGTACTTGACCTCTGAAGCTTAAAGCCGAGAGCTGTAGAAATGAGAGATGGAGAGGACTTAAAGCATAACCTAGTTCATCCCCCTGACAATGTTGAGCTGATCCCTATGTTACAGGGATTGGTTAGAACAGGTCTAAAGCCCTTAGGCTTATAGAAATGACTTTATCTATTTCCCCACCCTTTTCCCACTTTCTGGTGGGTTCCCCCCCCCCCCTTCTTTCAGTTGTGGTGATTATGATTAATGGTGATGAAACAACATTATCTTCCACACCTATATTGAAACAGTGTATATGTCCATTTTTATATTGGTAGCATTTACAAATTATTGGCTTAGAGATTAATTTAGAATTTAGTTTCTTCCTTCTGGGGTAGCATCTCACTAGTTTTAGAAAGAGGCAAAGCTATAATGGGAATCATCTCTTTTCCTTATACTTGGCAAAGGTAGGGATGGGGTCAGTGATTAAAAATGAGAGTAGTCCTTTGATCTTGAGAAAAGTATCTGGGGGGACTCTTCTATAACTCATTCAGACTAAAGCCTTAAGGGCTACGTTGTCCCTAGTGATCCAGTCATTGTCTGGTAAAATGGACAACTAAAACACCATTCACTACCTAGTACTAACTGTGATCTTTCATTTTTCCCTTGAAAAGAAACAAAGCACTGGTTCAAATCTGAGAAAGCAAGAGAGAGAACTCCTAAGTGAAAACAATTGCAGGTTAAAGGAAATTGTTTACAGGGAAATATGCATAAAGATTCTTAAAAGCTCAGTCAAGGAACAAATGATTCAGTGATGGAAAGAATAGATGGAAGAAAAAGGATTTATTAAGTATCTCCTCTGTGATGTAAGAACTCTGACAGATACTAAGAAAACACAAAAATCTGACAGTACATGGTCTCAGAGGTTATGTATGTTTCAACAGTAGAAGATAAAACACGTAAGGAAGAGTTGGCCAATTAAGGGAGTTTTGTGGGGTTACACAAGATTATGACCGGATCCTTTATCATTTTATTTCCACTAACAATGGTAGTAGTGATTTGATGATTGTTTCTGGAGTTGAAAATTTTTTGTAGGGGAGGGAACTATACCAGGTAGATAGATTATTGGATGGGACAGGGCTTTGTAGATATAGTAGATCAGGTGAATTTGTCCTCACACAGGGAAAATAGTTGAGCCTCAGGGTAAAATTTCAAAATTGATTAGATTAACTTTCCCAGAGAGGAAGGTATAGTCTCTGGAGGTTCTGCTCAATTTAACTATATTGTGGTTCTCAGTTACAATAGAAAGAGCATTAGACAGGGGGACATGGATTCCAGCTCTGGCTTTGCCTCTAATTCACCATCCTTTGGCAAGTAGCCTTTATGTGATAAAAGTTTCCTCTTCTTTAATTGAGGAGACTCCACCAGATGTCCTCTGACTTCCCCTTTCCATCTCAGATCCAATGGATCTATAACTTAGATTATGCATTTTAATTTCACAGACTTTTAGCATTTTTCAAAGTATTTACAAATAGGGTGCAATAACTGGGTAAGTGAGTAAGGTCACAAACTAAGAGAAACATAATACCAAGAGTCAGTACCATAGTGAAAATTTGCTATTAAAAGCCCTGCCCTGAACCATTAAGTAGAAATACTACATTCTCACCCCTTCAAAACAAATTTCTTTATATTGTTAATTGGGATTCCTTATGGTTATTATTATTATTATATTTTTTTCTTTTAATCCTGAGTGTCCAACATAGTGCTTCAGTCATAGTGCAAGTGATCAAAAAAAAGTTTCTGGATTATATTGTATTGGATATACCAGGACTATTCTACAAAATCCATTCAAAACATCTGAGAAACATCATCACCAAAGAGCTCCCAGAAAAAAGAGATTCAGTAATTCTTTCCATTTTTATCTATACATTTGATGTGAGCATTTTAAATCATCAACAAGATTTTAAGTATTTACTATGTGTCAGACAAGGTTTTACATGTTGGGGGTACAAAAAGGGGCAAAAATGTGAGGAACTCACATTTCAATGGTTGAAACAATTTGTAAATAAATGTGTGCATTTCTATCTCTCTATCTTTCTATCTACCTATCAATCTGTCTATCCATCTATCATCTATCTATCTATCATCCATCTACATAGTACAAGTATACATGGTACAAATGGAAGGTAATTTCTCAAGGATTTCTTCACAATTTAATCCAATTTATCTTGTGCAGTGCTCTTAAATGGAGACCACTACATCAAGTGTTTCTTTCTTCAAGCAAAATAATAATAGCATTTCTCACATTTGCTCAAAGGTCTCACATTTTTACATTTGACATACATTTCTAGTTACTCTTGAAGGTTTCTTTTTGTTTATTTCTTTTCTGTAACCTAGATCTGCATGTAAACTTGTTTAATGCTTAATTTTGAATTGATTTGTTTCCTTGAAAACCTTTAGCTGTCCACCATCATGGCACAGTTGAGAGATTATTGAACTAGCAAGCAGGAAATCTGGATTAAAATCCTTTCTCTGAAACTTCTTCTGTGACCATGATACCTCAGTTACTTTATCTATAAAATGGGGACAATATAAGCACCTAATTCAGATTTTTTTTAAGGGTCAAATGAAATAATATATCAGCACCGTTTTGTAAACCTTCAAGTACTGTTTAAATGTCAGGCATTTAATTATAAAATTTTTAGAAAAAAGACTTGTGGACAATTAATATTGAAGTGGAATTTTTTGGGGAAATAATTTTCTCTTTAGCCCCATTCCCCTATCACCTCCACCCCCACCCCCACAAAACAAACAAACACTGATTTTAAGCTGAGGCTACTGTTTCTCTCCCAGACTATGGAGCTGGGTCATGATCTTTCTTCATTCATTTGGATTTTGGAAGGATAACAGGACCAGGGGCTAGGCTGAGCTTAACTGCCACTTTGGGCCAAGGTGACCAGGCCACCATGATGTTAGTGTCTTCCAGGTCTCAACATAGACACTCCACTTCCTCTGATGAGGGAATATGACATCCCTGAGTCTACCTCCTCAGTGACTATTTACTAATAAGAAATGGCTTGAAATATCCAAGGGAGGAAGTGAGTGATGAGGTCACCAGGTGTATATATTGGCCTGCACCACAGGATCCCTCTCTTTTTGGCCCTGCTCAAGCTCCTTGGGGCCCATGAGATTATGGAAGGAGTCAAATGGCAAATTTTGATTTTCTTAATTTACAAATTAATTTTAAAATTAAATTAAGAAATACTGACTCTCAAGAAATACATTCATTACAAATTAAATGAATTTTTATATGTTTTCACCTTGGAGCACTTGTCTCTTAAATTACTGGGAAATGCATTCTCCCTGAGAGTACATTCTAACTCTGAACTTTTATCTGAGACAGAATAAGAACAAGCCTGCTCCTTCTAGAAGCCATATTCTTGATTTAACCTGGTTTTCAAATATAGACTTCTTCCTTATAAAATTATCAGATAACTTTATTGCTTTCTCTATACACTGACAAGCAGGGAACCAAAAGAGTTGTCCCCCACAGAATTCTTGATAAGCATTACTGAGAGGCAGCCAGATATTTTGGAATGAGAAATGTCTTAGCAGTCTGACAACCTAAGTTCACCTGAAGTCTTGACATTATTTCATTTGTTCACCCTCACATTCCTTAGTAGTAAAATGAGATGATGGCATTTGTTTCGTGGTTATTCCACAATCAAAACTCTCTCTTAGATTTCTCTGGCTGTCCCTGCTGCTTGGAATGTCCTCCCCACTCCATTCTGTCAAGTGATAAAACTGGCTTTCTTTTAAGTCCCAACTAAAATCCTATCTTATAGAGGAAGTCTTTCCCAAACCTTCTTAATTCGATTACCTTCCCTCTATTAATCCTTTTCTATTCATCCTATATAGAGCTTGCTTATTGGTGGTGTTGCTTAATTATTTCAGTCCTATCCTACTCTATGTGACCTCATTTGGAGTTTTCTTCATGAATTAGATTGTAAATTCCTTGAGGACAGGGAGTGTCTTTTGCCTCTTTTACTACCCCAGTGCTTATCACAGTACCTGGCACATAGTAAGCATTTAACAAATGTTTACTGATTGATTGTACTAAATAACTTCTAGTCAGTCAGCCAAGCCATCAAACATTTTTTAAGCTCTTATATGTTAGGCTAATCCTTGGGAATGAGGAGAAGAGGGAAGAAGAAAGATGGAGGGAGGATACTATCCCTGACCTTAAGTAGCTCACATTCTTATGGCAAAGACATGACTAACTATAACCTTGAGAATAATAATAATAGTACCTACTTCCTAATGTTATAGTGAGGATAAAGTATGTAATATTTTTTAAAAGTATTTTGTAAAAATCCTCTGGCAAAAGTCTAATTTCCCAATTATATAAGGAAGTAAGTCAAATGTACAAGAAATCAAGCCATTTCCCAATTGACAAATGTTAAAGGGACATGAATAGGCAATTTTCAGATGAAGAAATCAAAACTATAAATACTCACATGAACAAGTGTCCTAAATCTCTCCTAATTAGAGAAATGCATATCAAAACAGCTCTGAGGTACCACCTTGTATCTAGCAGATTGATCAATTTGACAGCAAAGGAAAATAATAAATTTTGTTATTGGAATGTTGGAAGGGATGTGGCAAAATTGGGACAACTGATGATGAAGTTGTGAATTGATCCAACCTTTCTGGAAAATAATTTGGAATTATGCCCAAAGACGTTAAAAGAATGCATGCCCTTTGATCCTGCTATTCACTACTGAGTTTGTACCCAACAGAGATTTAAAAAAAATGTTTGTATAAAAATATATATAGCTGCACTTTTTGTGGTGGCAAAAAATTGGAAAAAGATGGGGTGTCCCTTGATTGGGGAATGACTGAGCAAATTGTTGTATATGATGTTGATGGAATACTATTGTGCTGTGAGGAATGATGAACTGCTTGATTCCTATTTGAACTGGAAAGACCTCTATGAACTGATGCGGAGTCAAATGATCAGAAGCAGGAGAACATTATACAAAGTAACTGAAACATTGTGGGACACTCAAATGTAAAAGACTGCTACTAATAGAAATGTAATGATCAAGAACAATCCCAGGGGACTTATGAGAAAGAATGCTGTCCACATGGAGAGAAAGAACTATTGGAATAGAAACGCATGAGAAAAACACATAATTGATCAATTGGTTCTATGGGTATATCATTCAGAGTTGTGGTTTTTAAAAGATTATTCTATTACAAATGTGAATGATATGGGAAATAGGTTTTGATTAATAATACATGTATAAACCAGTGGAATTGGTTGTCAGCTTCAGAAGGAGGGAGGAAAGATGGGAGAGAGAGAAAATGAATCATATAATCATGGAAAAATATTCTAAAATAAAAAATGTTTTAAAAAAGTACTTTGTAAATCTTAAAGTACCATACAAATGTTAGTTATCATTGTGCTTAAAAATAACATGTCTAGTAAACAAAAACAAAAAATATAACTAGATTTAAAATAAAAGCACATACCATGTGTCATATTTCTGTGATATAGTTATATTATCCATCAAATAATTCTAAATGCATGCTTGGAGTCATTCAGCTACAAATTACATAAGAAAAGCAACTAAAAGATTAAAGCATAAGGATGAAATTTAAAAAAAATATGTATTTCCATTACTTGTGAAAAATTAAACATCCACTTTGTACAGAGAGAAGTGTTAATGACCTGGACAAAATGAACTATTAGAAAGGAAAATAGATTTTCATTCCTTTACAAAAATAAATATGTTCTATTTATATAATATATAACAGATATATTAAACAATAGAAATCAATTTTTAAAAGGTACAAGGTTTAATAAATAGTAAAAATTATTTCAAATTAAAGACATTACTTGAGTAGAATCTGCCTTATTTTAGCTATGCTACTTTCTACTTGTGTAACCGTGGGACATTTTATTCCTCTAGGGACTCAGTTTTGAGTAGATTGGATGTGATGAATTCTGAGGTCTCTTTAAGCTCTATGAACTATGATACTCTTTAAAAATTTCAACATTATAATCCAATTTTGTTTTGATTGAGTTTGATGATTAAAGAACTGTTTATATAAATTTTGGTACAAATTAACTATGGATTTGCAAAATATTAACAATGTTCTATAAAACCCCATTCATCCAAAACAATTGGTTAATGGATTTTCCTGGCTAACCAAATAACTTACAAAGTCCACATGCATAACAAATCACATCTCTATCTCTATTACAAAAAGCTTTGTTCTCACAAAAGTCTTAAAGTACATTTATCAATAACTCCATTTTACACATGAGGAAATGGATTCTCATGGAGGTTAAGTGACATACATGTACACATTCCTAGAAAGGATCAGAGAAATTTTTCTAACCTAAGACTTACAACTCTAGTCCGAATGGTCCTTCCTTTATCCCATGTTGTTTTAAAAGAGTTGTGACAACTGGAAGCATTTAGTAAGCCTTAAAGAGCTATAGAACTGTGAAATATTATCAGTATCATCCTCCCAAGTTAAAGACCATTAAGATAGTTTATCACTATACTGCTGTTTAAAAAAAATCAATTAATCAATCAACACTTGTTGAGGGTCCAAGTACGCCACTAACCACTGAGGATAGAAAAACGGGAAAAGACAGACTCTGCCCTCAAGGGGCTAACAATCTAATGGGAGAGACAACATGGAAACAAATCTCTACCAGCAGGCTATGAAAGTTAATTTGCTACTGAGTATATATCTATATGTAAGAATGTATTTGCAGGGACAAATGTCAGAAAACTACATAGTGGCCAGTCTGTGAACCTGGAACCACCTGTAACATTCTAGCCTTCCAAGTGGACTTCTGGCAAGATATTGAAAATCTGTTGTAATTCAACAGGGTTGATGCTGAGTATGCAATCATCTGCTTCCATTTGTCCCTGTGGTTGGCATGGATTAATCGGTGGAGGCAGGAGATGGGCATAGCGCAAATTGAAAATAATGGAGCATTTTACACCAAAGGAAACATAGGATAAGAACTACAAGGGGCAAGCAAGGAAACAGTGAGCAGGCTTGAGGCAGTGCAACATGTCAGTAAGAGACAGCAGCAGCTCTGGGACAGCTATGGCTCAGCACATCAGTGTATAATGAAGATACGGCCCACCTGCTGTATATCATTTTGTAGCCATTCTATAGATGTTTTTTTGCAAGAGGATCTAATTACAAATTCCACACGAAATTCAATATCAAAATATATTTACATGATAGTAATATTTCAAAGGAAAGAAATAAATATACATTTTTTAAGGGATTATCCAAATGGAAATTCAATGCCAATGCTAGGTCAACTACATAGATGGTCATAGAATCAGACAATGACAGAGCTGGAAGGGATATTAGAAAGCTAACCTGAGTCTAATCCGTGTGCTTTACAGACGAGGAAACTGATATCGAGAAAGGGGAAAGGATTTGCCTTCAAGTCAAATAATTGTTCCATGGCAAAGTTGGAACTTGAACCTAGTCTTCTTGATTTATATAGGTCAAAGCTCCTTCTGCCATACTGGACATTCTTATGGTCATAGACTGACGTTATTCTTCTTGTTATTTTAATCTAAAAAATCAGAAAACTTGCTCAGTATTAGAATAAATAAAAACTACCACTTATATCCAACAAATATTGTGACTGGCTATACTATTTTCAAAGGGTATATAGAAAGCTATTTAGTAGCACAGAAGAATAAAAAAATTTTTAAGGAATTTTAAAGGTTAAAATAATAAAGTACAATATTGTTCACTTCAGAGAATATGTGTCTAATTATTAGCATAGAGAGTAGGATGCATTTAAAGTATAGCATTCAGCTTTTCTAGACCTCAGTTTACTTTTCTTAAAATTATCCTTCAAGTTCTAAATCTGATTCTTTTGATTTTTTTTCCAAATTTCATGTTGATACAATGTTCAATAATAGTTTTCAGACATTTTGCAATACATGTTCTCTCCCTTTCTCCCACCCTCCTCTCACCGAGACAATAGATAATATGATATATATATGTATATATATTGTACATGTGTTATTATGCAATAAAAACTTCCATGTTTATCATGTTGTGAGAGAAGACACATATCACTTACACTAGACAAGAATTCATGGAGGAAATAAAGCAAATAATGGCATTCTTTAATCTATATTCATACTGTCAGTTCCTTCTATAGCATTGGAGAGCCTTTTTCAGAGACTCTGATTTTTAAATGCCTTTCAAATATATCTAGTTATTGCTCAAAAGGACACCTAGTTATCATGGTCTGCATTCCCATTTAGCCAATTACCTGACACTGGGTGATTGCCGTATTCCTAGAGCAGATAAGGAAAAGGTAAAACGATAACAGCAGCAGCAACAAAATGAACTTAAATTATATAAAGTGGTTTATATTAATAATTAAAAAATCCTAACTATGAATATAAATCTTAAACACTGAAATAAGACTCTGGGTATAGAGAAGAATCAACATCCTAGAAAAATCTTCACAAGTCATCATATTGTGGAATAGTTTCAGTGTGCTTGGGAAATGAGATCAGTGAAATTCTAATGTCCTTTTCATTCAAATGATGCCTTCATTCTTAATAATTTATAAGTTTTATTTGGCATAACCTCTATATTGCTACAATGAAGTGCCCATTTTCTCCATGTATCTTACAAAACATTTAGTAGAAGCATCTGCATTTGGACATTTTAAAATTACAAAAATTATTAAATAAGAGATATACTAAAGTTTTAAAAGGGGGTCCACTGCTTATCCGCCATACTTTAAATGGATTTTAATAAACACTTGGTATAACGGAACCATAATGTGAAAGTGTATTATTGTTAATATCGTGTAAATTCACAGCTAATGACATTACAAATCCAAATGAGCAGTTACTATGTGCAAATGTCTACTAAGATTAATACACAAAATCCTAATATCTCTCAACTGTCTCATTAACATGATAACAGGCCCAAAGGAGTTTCAAATCCCTTAACACAAGAAAGACATATTTTCTCCCATTTTTCTTTCACACCACCATAAAAATGGAAATTAAACCACATAAAAAAATCTTCAAAAAATACCAAGGGGCCAATGCAAATACATAAAATACTTTTTTTTATTAAACTACAAAAGCCTTTGTTTGGATGTTATTAAGGAATTGACATATATGTGGAAATCGGGGCAATTTGCAATTATAGTTTCTATTTCATCCTCTTTGTGCTTAGAGATCCTGAAAGGGTTGATGAACACTGAGTGACCTGGCTTGTTAGACGATTTTTTTCCCCAGAAACTAAGTGAAGGGTTAAAGGAGAGCTTGCAAAGTTTCATTCAATCTCTGCTTTGGTGGGCTGAAGTCACAACCTTAGTGTTGCTGCAGTGAAAGCCATTTGTGGCTTAATAAGGAAGAAAATAAAAGGAAATTATCCTCTTTGTTATGTAGGATATGCTTTACAATATCTCTACATGGTGACAACTTCTTGTCCTCCTGTCACAGCCTGTCCTTTAGACCATACTGCAGAAAAGCAATTTTCTGCCTCAAAAGCACTCTATTTTTTTTAAAGTTTGTCTCTGGGCAATTTTCAGGTCTAGTAGAGCTTCACAACTGTATACAGATGAGAAAAACCCAAAATAGGGCAATTTATTTGATTCCTCCTCTTCAAAACATTTAGCTGAGATTGCATATCCAACAGAGAAAGTCCCAAAAAACGAATATTCAGGGATGACCCCCAGTGACATGTATCCTTTTTGGTACATTTGCATTTAACATTCTTTACCAATACAGCAGGGATTTCTGGGGGTTTATTTATTTTTTAATGTAAATCTTTCCTACATAACCTATACCACCACCCCAACCATAGCCACTAAGACCTCGACCCGGGATAAAAAAAATGGCATTTTTTACTTTAAAAAATAAATTAAAAAATTAAAAGAGAGTGGAAGAAAGAGAGGCAAGTCGCTAGCCATAGGTGGTTAAATACAGCATAGAAAGTTTTCCCCAACCAAGAGATGGCTCGTTTTAAGTTGGGCACTCATTTGAATCAGCAGTTCAGTTTTTTTCTGGGCAGAGAGGAAAGGGCACCTTTGATGCAAAAATGTATTCCCCTCAATGTTCAGCTGTTGATAATTTCACACTTATCAATGCCTGGTGCTAGCATGACCATAATAGCCTTGTGATATCGCTCTGCCCTAACACAGTATGGAGTGTACCACAATGGACTCTTACCCCAGTCGGGAAACAACTTTACCTATAATAGCATCCTTACAGTAGGATGATTTAAAAGTTGCGGGATGTTCCACTTAATGCTTGCTGGCACATTTTATAAGGGGAGAGTAAATCTCACTGTTAACCTGTTCACTGCTGAATTATCTTTATTTTCACACTATGTGAGTAATTATGTACGAAGGTGACTGCCAATGTGGGCTTCTATCTACCAAGTCTATTTCTGGCAGAGAAAGGCGAGCAGAATTGGGAGTTTCAGGACTGAGGACGAATCCTAGCTTTGCTAATGACAAGATTACAGACTTAGAGGGGAAAGGAATATGGAGGCCAGTGTTTCTTCCCCTGCCCCCCTTCCAACAGCATCCCCTTATACAGAAGAGGAAACCAAGCCCAAAGAATTTAAATGACTTGCCCAGGGTCGCACTGATACTGTATTTGAAGAATTTTAACTCAGAGCTTCCTGGCTTTAAAATCTAGTACCCTGTGCCACGTATCTATCTGTCCAGATTTATTACCTGTGTAATAAGCTTTCTTGGTACAGTAGAAAGTACATAGGATTTAAAAGCATGACTCTATGGTTAGAAACCAGGCTCTGTTACTTACTATTTGTAGGATTTAACATCCTTAAGATTCAGTTTCTTCTATAAAGTGCAAGAGTTGAATTCTAACAACTTTAAGGACTCTTCTAGCTCAAAGTCATTGATCTACTTATTACAGATCAATTATGTGGCAGAGATGCTGGGCTAGGTGCTAGAGATACAAAGATTAAAATAAAATATCAAACCACCCTTGCCCTCAAGGAACTTATACCCTATGAAAGGACATACTCGCAGGAAAGGCATATAACCTCTCTAGTCCTCAGTTTCTTCATTTGTAAAATGAGAGAATTGTACTATACGACCTCTAAGTTCCCCTTTACCTATAGAACAGACTGTATTAAATGCAGATCATCTGACCTAGCTATTATTTTACATGTAAGCAAGGCATAACTACTTTTATAATTAATAAAATTTTATTACTATTTTATAATTATATATACATAACTAAGAATTCTCTTATTAATAAAAAATAGTATTTACAAAGAGCTTTAAAGTGTGCAACATGTTGCAAATAATTTAGCTCATTTTATCCTAAACACAAACTTTTGAGGTAGGTGACTTTTGAGGTAGGTGATATCATTATCCCCATTTTACAGGCAAATGAGTTTCAGTGACTTGACCAGGGTCACATAGTTCATACATGGTTACTAAGTTGAACCTTAAACTCCATTCTGCATCAAAACAAAATAAAAACAAAAACTGCAACAAAAAAGATGGAGATTAAAAAAAATTATTATTTTAGGTTCAAGGAACACTAGGCAACATTCCTGCCCTTTCCCATCCTTCTTTGTGCATTCTCTGGGCCTTCGAAGAGGCCTTAGAAATCATAGAATAATAAGATCTGAAGCTAAAAGAGGCCTCAGAGGTCATCTAGTTCATTTTTCTTATTTTTAAAATGAAGACCAAGCGATTTGCCCCACACAAAGGTAATAAGCATCAGAAGTGGGCTACAGTGCCCCATTCTCTGACTCCAGAGGTAGCGCAATCTAGCACCTTTGTCTGATTTGGTCTCTGTCTTGGTCTCTGTCTCTGACTTTCTGGTCCTCACTCCCATGAACTTTTTGTATCTGTCGTTTTAAGGAAAGAAAATAAACTATTCATTTACTATAGATTGATATTTGTGCTTTCTTAGTTTAGTGATACAAAGAGAAATAGACAAATGTAGTGGAATAGGGGTGCCTGGGGACATTTTATAGCCCAAATAGAATTTTCCCAGTCCTAATGATTTTTAACACCACTTTCAAAGCTTGTTCAAAATTTCACAATTGCCGTAAGAATTCCCCTATCAGTCACTGTCTCTCTCACTTCTTCCTCACAGTTTTGCTTCTAGAATGTTGAACCTACTCCCACTGTCCCCAATTCCTTTCATCAGACTGCTTTCTCAACCTTATCTAGCCCAGCTTCTGCCCCTGTCACGCCAGAGAAACTGGCCTTCACTAAGGTCTCTGATGACCTCATTATAGCTAAGCCCAAGGGCCAGTCCAATTTTTACTCTTCCTTTTTCCTCAACATCTCTGCAGCATTTGTCACATTCAACCATTTTTTCTTTCTATAAATGCTTTCTGATCTCAGCTCTTCCTCTTTAACTCAATCTAGTCCTGTTTTCCCGTTGGCTTATAGAATACATACTAAAATAAGTCTTTTTACCAACTCAAGATAAATATGGAAGAATCCAAAAACTTATCTTTCCTCATCTCTAGCTTTCTCACCAAATTTAAATATATCACTGTCATGCTTGTCG
Organism: Gracilinanus agilis; assembly: GCF_016433145.1. Taxonomy (NCBI): domain Eukaryota; kingdom Metazoa; phylum Chordata; class Mammalia; order Didelphimorphia; family Didelphidae; genus Gracilinanus; species Gracilinanus agilis. Next base: position 81,521,672 of record NC_058135.1, read on the forward strand.
GAACCCACTTTAAATTACCAGCATTGAAACAAGATGACTTCTTGTTTTATATTGAGTCATCTTCTCCATCTACAGTCATATTCTTTATTGAAATAAATCAGAACCTGGCATGTTGGGTTACTGCATCCTTTTCTTTATTACATGCAGTTGTGTTATCTTCTTAAATTATTTTTAAGAAAATACAACTGCACTCCTTAAGAACTTCCAGGGATTCCATTATTCACATTAGATGCTAGTGCCTTTTAAATTGACTCTAAATAAACCATGCCAGCTCAATTAAGCTTTTTCGCCACTTAATTCTATCCAAACTTTCCCTTTAATTATGTAATACCAAGATACATAGTATGGTAATACCCCTCTTTGGAGTCAAGAAGACCTGGGTTCAAATCTTGCTTCTGACATATGTTGTCTGAGTCCAAGCAAGTAATTTTTCTTCTTGATATTCCCAGGCAAATCTTTAAGTCTATCAATTGCAAGTGAGATCTTCAGATGCTTCAGTGATGAATCTAGATCTGTGATGGGCAAACTTTTTATAAAGAGGGGGCCAGAGGAAAGGAAATGCTCATCTGACAGTCTGTTTCTAAGGCAACTCTTTTGAAGTTTCATCATATAGTATCCTACTCATTGTATTCATCAGGCAGCAGGATAGAACATTTCAGGGGGCTGCATCTGGCCTGAGAGCTGTAGTTTGCCCATCCCTGATCTAGATGGATATAATGTTTGATGAAATAACGGAACTGTTACTTTTGTGGCACAGTAAGTAGAGTATTTAACCTAGAGTCATAAGGACCTGAGTTAAAATCCATGCTCAGACACTAACTAGACATGTGACCCTGGACACAATCTTTGTCTGTCTGAATTTTCTCATGGTAAAATGTAGATAATAATTTTACCTACCAATCAAAGTTTTTTGAGGCTAACATGAGATAATATTTATAAAGAACTTAGCACAGTATCTGACCCATAGTAGATGTTTAATAAACACTTCCTTTTCTTTCTTCCTCAGACACTTAACCACTTTTATAGGTGAGATTTTTATATATTAATCAATTTAAATATATAGAATTTGGCCTCCAAAAAATTGAATAAGAAACCCAGAGAAGAACTGACAAAGAAAAATGAATATGAAGTCATCGTTCTCTCTGATTTGACTTGACAAATATTTAATTCTCCAAGTTGTTAATTAATATACCCGGCTGTAGCTCTTAGAAGTGAGAGAAAACATTCCATTCAGTGGCGGGTGCCATCAGTCAGGCCTCAGTGGTCATAAACCACTGACAGTTTAAGAGAGCAACTGCATAACGGCTCTCGATTCATTTCGGTTTCTTTAAAAGTAATGCTGTAGCTGTGTCAATCAGACGTTATCAGGAGGAGAAGGAAGAAAGTCACTGATGCATACATTTACCTAGCATGAAATCCTTTTTTTTTTTTCCTTTTCAGAAAAAAAAATATGGAGCCTTTCCTTACATTTACATCATACTGCAGGGGTTTACTTTTTGGTACTTTTGTGTAGCCATGTAACACATTCCATTCCATTGTTGAATGTGTATGCTGCACAAAAAAAATGCATTGAGGAAGAAAGGAGGCTGAAATGAAAACTGCATAATACCAGGGCAGAAAATGAACCACTTTGCCTTCCCAGGAAATATTTTTCATTGTGGTAGAACTGAAATATACATACATATTGGTCTTATATTAAAAAGATATACTTTTTTATAACTGAGAAGTTTTCAGGAAAGCAACTTCAAGACTCATTTCTGTAGATCATTTTCACTAATCCAGGTTTTGGGCAAATTTTATGTGTTTATTGAAAAAAGAAGCATTCACTATAGAGGCTATATGGCATAGTAAATCGAAGGACAGCTTTGGACTCAGAAGATCTGGGTTAGTTTCTGCTCCTGATACAAACTTGCTGGCTGTGTGAGTCTGAACAAGTGAAAATTCTGAGTGCTCCAGATAACTTTCTAGGAATTGGCACAGGAATTTCCTACGCCGTTGAAACTGAAGATCAGGTCATCCTAACACCCACTGATCCATAGGCGAAATGGGAGACTAAAGTCTTAAAGAAGAGAACTGCTACTGTACTAACTAACTTCCTTTTTTCCAAACTCATTGGGAATATGATATGAATATGAGATGCTTTACTCATAAAGAAGAATGAAATTTCTATAGTCATTCTTTGAGACAATGCAGTATAATGGGACAACCAATAGACCTGAAGCTAAAAGGACTTACACTAAAATTTCATCATAAGTTTTAAAGTAGGAAGGAAATTCAGAGGTCAGATCTAATCATCTGATCATATATATTTGAGCTGGAAGGGATCTTTGAGGGCATCCAGTTCACATCTGTGCCTTTACAGAGGAAGAAACTGAGGGCTCCAAGAGTGAATAAATTGCCCATTATCATACAGTGACTGAACCAGAATCTAAACAGAGACCATCTATTTCCACATCTCAAGGTCTTTCCCATCAACTCTGCTATTTAAGATACTCTCAGCTCATTTTATAAATAAGTAAGATTGAGGAAAAGGAAAAGACTTGATCAAGGCCAACAGATGGTAAACAACAGAACCTGGATTTGACTTCAAACCCAGTGCCTTACTAATACTGCAAAGTGCTTTGTGAAAATTAGATCTCGAGCTCCTCAAAGATAGGGACTGGTTTTTGCCTTTATGTCCCCTACTCAATTTAGTGCCTAAGACTTAGTAGGTGCTTAATAAATGTTTATTTTATTTATAACTTGATCTCTCTCTCTGAATCTGCCTCCTCTGCTGTAAAACAAACAAACAAACAAAAAAAACTACCACCAGTACTCAGCAATCTGGCTAAATAGTTATAAGCAAAGTATTTTGTAAACTTATTGGGGCAATAGAAATGTGAGTTTTGTGGGATCCATGTTGCTGGCATAAAAAGGCAGGATACCTGGCTTGTTGGGTCTTGGTTTCTGGGGGGCACTCTGGAATTCTGTGCTGCAGCTTGAACCCCTCTCAGCAATATGGATCCCACAGTTTTTACTGTTATCCCACCCATGATACAACTTGATATCACTCTTAAAACTAATAAAAAATGGTAAGACTTTCCCCCAAAGAGACTGACTGTTCATCTTCATTTGGCCTTTTGGAGAGTTTCACTTTCAAGGTGACAGCACTAACAGTGCCCTATAAATCCATCTCTTGCCTTCCTTGCGACCGTTAAAGTGTATGTTAGATTCTCTTGCTTCAAGCAATGCTCTGGAGTAACCCTTGTTAAAAGTATTACTGTAGATATTTCAGAACCTCCAACAAAAATGTCACCTTTGAAGTTATTTTGCTGCAAAATTCAAACTACATTAATCTCCCTTCCATAGGTATTTGAAGTTTGGGTTTTCCCTTAGTTGGAAACATTCCTCATGATACTAAAATAAAAATCAAGCTCTATAACTTAAATGTCTCAGTAGCAGTATGAAACAGACTAAAAAATACTCCTTTAAACATCCCCACAAGACTGGAAAATGGCAACTGAGGTAAGAAAAGCAGCCGGGGGAAAGTCTGTGGATGCTAAAGATGCAGACTCCTTGTTCAAGTTGGTTTACACAATAGCCTTGCAAACTTTAATTGTGCCTTAACTTCTTGAGATGTTGCTACATGATCGGCTGATTTTATTTGGCTAGTGCTTTGTGAAAGGCCTTTTCAGGATAATGACATAGAAAATGTTTCATTGTCAGGAATTTGCATAAAACTCATTTTCTATTTCCTTTTGTAATCAGACATATGAACCTATCATCGTCTTGGATGAATGAGAGAAGAACTCCTCTTTGTGATTAGAAAGGTTGTAGCCTACTGGCTGTTTCTGTCCCCCCCCCCCCCAATTCCTCTTTCCCTCTCTTCCCTCTCCTTCTGCCTCTATGTTCCCTCCTGTCCCCCACATGTCTCTCTTCTCCCCCTTTATCTCTCGTCCCCCTGTATCTGTTGTTTCAAATGCCCAGGCAGTTAAGAAGCTTTATAATCACATTTTTGTTTTCTCTCACATATACTATTAAACCAATCTCAGAGTTACCGTTTACTTTAATGAGCACTTTTTTTCATAATTATTTATCCAAAATGAGATCGACTGAATCTTTGGCACTGAATGCCACATGAAATGGTTAGATAATCATGACAATTCATAAAACTGACTGCTCATTTCAGAATACCAGACAATGGGGTTTTAGATAAAGAGAGTAGCACTGAAGATGTACAAGTACCAGCAAGCCCATCCCTTTACTTTTAGCAATAAAGACAGAAATAAAATCAGGACATTTATGTTTTTTGGAGGAAATAACTGAGTCTTTCAAAATGTTTTTCAAACAAGTTCTTTGTGCCAACTCAAGAGAAAGTTTAAGGTGATTTTTTTTCAATTTTTAATTTTATTTATAATATGTATAATAATATATTACTCATAATACACAATATGATTTTAAATATAATGTTAATAATATGATTTTAAAACAATATTAATTTTTAAAAGTAAATTTACTTGAAAATTTCTTACTTTCCATTTAAGAATCAACACAAAGTATCTGTTCTAAGGCCGAAGATAAGTAAGAGGTAGCTAGACAATTGGGATTAAGTAATTTGCCCACGATCACACAGCTAAGAAGTATCTGAGACTAGATTTGTACTCAGCAACTCCCTTCCTCAATGTGGCTCTCTATCCACTGAGTCACATAGTAGTCCTTAGGTGGTTTTATTTTAAAATATACAATTAAAGGATTGTTATGAGATTTTCATGAAAGCAATTAGTACACTGGGGGAAAAAACCACCCTTGTTCTGAAGTCAAAGAACTGGGTGCAAATCCTAATCTGGGGTTTACTAGTTGGGCGACTTTAGACAAAGTAATTAACCTCCCTGGGCTTCAGCTTCTTCATCTAAGAAATAAAAGAATCAGACTAGATAGTCACTTAGGAAACTTCTAGGTGGCGATCAACAATAAAACACAGAATGGAAAAGGGTTCTCAGAATCCTCTACGGTGTTGAGATTACTTGATAAAAGCATATCCTAAAGGAATTGGAGATAATGACTAGATTTAGGTGCTTAGTTGTCCTCAGGTATTTGAAGGGTTATCATGTGGGAAAAGAATTAAATTCATTCTACCTGATCCAGAGAATTAAAACCAAAGTGAATGTCAGAAGACCTGAGGAGACCAATTTCTGTGTTTACAAGAAAGGACATTCATGTTCCTCAGTATAATGCACTGGAAACAGGTAGCCTGACTGCTTTTAGATAAGGAAGTCTGCTGTTCCCTCATCCTGAAGGAAAAGGAAAGGGGAAAATTTCATACGGAAAAGGGAAAAGTGAGCAAGAACACATAGATTTGAAATGAATGTTTGCTCATCAGGTATGGAGTTCAGTTTTGATTTAAGTTTGGCAAGTAAGTGAGAGGGAACAATGAATGGTGATTCAAGAGATTTCTGGCTGACCAATTGGGAAAGAAGGCTAAATGACAGAGGGAAAAGCCAAGGCTGAATCCTGATTGGGGTTCTGAGGAACTGCCTTGGGGCCTGACCTCCTGCCTCCTACTTAGATGAACAAAACATAACCGAGATTGGTTCTAAATTGTTCTGTTTTTTTTTGTTCTTTTTTAAAATTGTTCTTTAAAAAAAATTATTAGTAGCAATGATAGCTTAAATTAATATTTGATTAATCATGCTTCTTTTGGCTTATGTACTTGACTTATAAAAAATAATACATTGTGTAATAGAGGAAACTGTGGATTGGCTCTGTGTGTGTGTGTGTGTGTGTGTGTGTGTGTGTGTGTATGAATACACTCAAACATATATACGTATATGGAAAGAGAATGGGGAAAGGGAGGGAGAATATATTTTGTTTGAATTATTTGGTTGAAAGTTTTTCTTTTCCTTCCAAATTAGGAGCTCAGGAGGTAGATGAAATTGATCACCATGATGATAAAACCAAAAAAGCTAAGAAACTCTATTTTTTTTACTCCTTTACCTTCTATGGAAAACAGAACAGACATAAAGGATAGGCAATTGGGGCTAAGTAACTTGGCCAGGATCATATAGTTAAGAAGTGTCTGAGGCCATATTTGAACTCAGGTTCTCCCAACTCCAAGCCTTAGAAATTCTCTTGATAAGTAAATGTTTGATCTCCTAGACAATGAGGAGACATAAGAAATGTGTCTTAAAAAATTAACTTCTTAGAGCATTAGCTTTGAATATTATCTCATTTGTCTAAAATTATAGAGCCAGATGGTGGAAGTTCATGGCATCATTCCATTAAAAAAAATAAGTTGCTGTTCAGTCATTTTCAGTCATGTCCAATTCTTCATGAACCCATTTGAAGTTTTCATGTTAAAGACACTTGAGTAATTTGGCATTCCTTTCTTCAGTTCATTTTATAGATGAGGAAACTGAGGTAAAAAGGATTAAGTGACTTGCCTGAGGCCACATATCTAATAAATGTCTGAGGCTTGATTTGAACTCAGGAAGATGAGTCCTTCTGACTCAAAGGCCTGGTATTCTATCCTCTGCAGCACCATTACCAAGTATCATTTATATAGTGATTTAAGATTTTAAAATCACTTTGCATTGTCCTATTTTATCCTCATAGCAATCCTGGGCATCCTCATTTTACAGATAAAGAACCTGAGATGGGCAGATGTTAAGTGACTTGCCCATTGTCCAAGACTGCCTAAGAGCTTAAAAGTACTTCCCCAGTCCACTCTAGAGAAGTTAAGGAACTCATTCAAAGAACGATAAAAATTCAGTTATATAGCCAGGACAAGGGATTAAAACCTAGGTCTTCTATCTCCCAATTCAGTCTTTTTACTATGTTGTTTTTTTTAATGTATATTGAATTGCTTCCATCTTGAGGGGAAAAAATACTTTATTGATTTTGCTTCCACTTGTAGCAGCCAGGTTTACCTAAGTAATTTTAGGTTTTCCATTAGAAATTGTGAGTAATGCTAAATTAGATAGTGCCTAATTCTCTGGTTAAAAAGAAACTTTTTTAAGGTTCCTGTGGAAGTTCTCTTCAAGTTCTCCAATTTCTCAGGATACCAAAATTTTGAAAGGAAAACTGCTACTTTATCATTGGTGATTAAAGGCCAATAAGGTTACCTCCCTTTATTTAAGGACCTAATCACTTGCTTACTTGAATGTCTCCCTATCCTTTTCTCTGAACACAGACCTTGTCAAACAAATACCTACAAGGGGAAAAAGCTGGCTGGCAGCATCACTAGGCATCTCTAAGGAGTTTTGGTCAGAATAGCTGTAAAGATGTGAACAATGGCTTGCTGAAAGTGAAAAGAAAAATCTTTAATAAAGCATAAAAAGAGGTGTTACTTTTAACAGCTACTTAGGCATCAATTTCAGAGGCTCTGCTTGGACTTAGACCTGCACCTGAGTGAGGTACTTAATAGAAACTCTTATTATATCCTTTTGGATAAGATGGAAAGATGTTGGGGTAGATGATGGTAGATTTCAGTGAATGTAGAACTGTTTATATGCCTGGACTTAAACAGTGGTGATTAAAGGGGAGAGCTATCTATCTAGGCTTTCCATGTTTTTATCAGTAAATTGGATGAAAGCATCAAAGGCATGCTCATCAAATAGGATGATGGCATATTACACCAAGATGAGAGAGATAGCTAACATGCTGGAAGATGAAATCAGTATCTGAAAAGATATCAATTGGCTACATAAATAAGGCAAATCTAAGAAGATGAAATTACAGAGGGTTAAACTTAAGTCATGTATTTGGGTTAAAAAAAACTGTTCAGGTAGAAGATGGAGAAATCAGACTAGGAAATGGTTTATGTGAAAAAAGATCTGGAGTTTTTTGAAGACTTCAAGATCACTGTGTCCCAAATGGGATTAGAATAGATAAAAAAAAAGCTAAATAGTATTCAATCAATTAGCAAGTATCAATTAGGTGCCAATAAAATAGCGCCAACGAACAAGAAGCCTAATACTAATGAGGGGGACAATAAGTACATATAAATGATATGTCTGTTTATGTACAGATATATACATACACAAATAAATCAGTATAAATATAGGGTGAATAAATTGAAGCAATTTGAAAAGACACGAGTAATTGAGTGAAGGTTTTATGTACACAATGGGGTTTGAGTCATTTCATAAAAATCAGACAGGGACTGAATGAGTCAGGGGCAAGGAACTAATTCATTCTCAGTTGATGGTGATGGAGTTCTGAAGCTCAGGGGAGAGTCTAGGGATTGGTATCCACATCCAGGAGTCATATGAATGTGAGACAAAATCATGGAATCTGATGAGGTTACAAAGAAAGAATGTGAAGAGTGAGAAGAGGACCTCTAACAGAAACTCAAAAACTCATCACTTATGACACAGATCAAGGGTGAGCAAGTAAGTCTGAGAAATAAAGTTCATATCTGTAGGAGGAAACCAGCAGACAGAAATTTAACTAAAATCCAAAGAGGAGAAAGTATGTAAAAGAAAGTGATGATCAGCAAGGTCAAATATTGAGGCCAGATTGAGAAGAATAAGTATTGAGAAAATACCATTAAATTTTGCAATTAAGAGATACTGGGAACTTTGGTGAGAGCAGTTTCAGTTAGGAATTGAGGCTAGAAGTCACATTAAAAAGGGCTGAGAAACAGAAAGGAGAGAAGTCAAGTAGAGACAACTTTTTCAAGCAATTTGGCAGAAAAAGTGAGGAGAGGAAAGGATGGTAGCTTAAAGGGAGAGTGGAGTTGAATGAAGGCTTTTATTTTTAGGGGTGAGGTTGATTGGGCATGTTTTAAAGCAGTTTGGAAGAAACCATGTTTCATTTATTGACATACTCTATATAGTCTTGCTATCCTTTCTTAGTCAGACCATATATAAAGTATTTGGTTTCGGTGATCATATTATAGGAGGCCCCTTGAAAAGATAATTTTTTAAAAAAACATTTCCTTGTGACAAGTTGGCATTCTTGGTTTTTGAAGGTTATGTCAGCATATAGCAAACTTGGAAATGAAAAAGTCTTTGCATATGTAGGGAATTAAATGTTTGTAAATTAGAAGCAATTTAGTTTAATTTAGAGAGGATAATCTTCAGGCTGATCTGAATACCAGGAGGTGGTTGCTCAGTGAGAGATACTCTCAAAGTCTAATAATTGAGTCATATAGGAATTTGCACCCTGCAACTGGAGATTCTGCGAGTACAACTTGGGGAAAATCAGGGCTTTGCATTAGACATTTTCCAGACTGTGGCAAAGACCTTTGGAGCATGTATATCTTCTTATTTATGCATTGCTTGGTTTTAATAACCAGGGAATTGTCCATCAAAATTATCTTTGTTGTTCTATTATGGAATCATATGATTTTAACATACATGTGGAAAACACTTCATGGACATGTCTTTTGAGACAAATACATTTTTTTTATAACCAGCAAATAAGAGTCACAAAAATCATGCATTCTCTATGCCAGGGGTGGGCAACCTTTTTGGCCGTGAGAGCCATAAATGCCACATTTTTTAAAATGTAATTTCGTGAGAGCCGTACAGTGCTCACAGTGCCGCTCCTGTAACAGCGCCTGAAAAAAAAATTGACTTTATGGCTCCTGCAGAAAGAGCCATATCTGGCCCTCAAAAGAGCCATACGTTGGCGACCCCTGCCCTATGCCCTTGAGTTAGTTACGGAGATGTTAAAATATGGTCTCCTCTAGAAAATTGTTTACAAATGCTTTCTTGTTCTCACCTCCTATTTCCATCAAGGATATCTTTGGTAAATAAGTTGAAAAGTTTTATAGTTAAGGAAGGAGGCACATACAATATTATTTATAAATGTTTGCATCTATATGCTATGACAATCCATGAATGCTAGCATGAAGGTAATATATGGTATAGTAATGGAAGCCTTTAGTATCTTTACTAGTTCTTCCAGTATCTTTAATTAGTTTCTATGATAATAACCAGCAATTTGTTTAGTACTTTAAGATTTTCTCAAAGTTTCCCATATACTAATTCATTTGATCCTTATGACAATTCTATAATAAAAGCAAAATCTTTTCCTTTAGGCTGAATTTGGGATCACCGGTTAAAGCGCTGGATCAAATAAATTAATCTCCCAAAGGATATGATATACTATTTATTGAATGTAGAAATTTAGTATGAAATGTAAGCTTCAGTATATTCTTTTACTCAAATCATGATGTTTACTTATCTTTTTATTATGCAAAGATGAGTTTATGAATAAATTATCCAAATAGCCATGTTGTTTTATCTAAAGAGGAATAAGTCTGGCATTAGTAAAACCTCAATTTCCTAGTCAACTTTTTCTCCATATTGACATGAATGGTGTCATATTCAAACTCTGGGAGTTGAGAGTCACACCTTGATTGACAGGTGAAGACAGTTGGACATCCGAATGTTCCCGGAGGCCATGAGGACAGGAGGAAAGGCAGTTGGCCAGAAAGGATATAAATACCCTGGGAGCCCCCTGACAGGGATCCTTGGACCCCTTGTCTTTGGGACCTTGGCTTTTGCTTTGGCTGAGCCTTGCCTAAACTCTTGCCTTGGACATTTGATCTTGAACATTGACTGACCTGTGGATCTTCTGATTCTCTCTGAATCCCTAGATATTTAGGCACTTAAACCATCTCGAGATATTCAGGTATCCCAGGACAATGGGGGATCTGGGAAGTGGGTTGGAGAAGAAGAGGGTGGTATAAAGTGTGACATTTCCTGAAGGCTGTAGGACTGACAAAACAATGAGCAATAAGAAGCTGAGAGAAATCATCAATGTTTGTGTCATCCAAACAGTATGCTTACTCTGGTTTGGCTGTGGCCAGGCTGAGCCAGAGGAGGTGAAGAACAAGCCAGCATTACCGAACAGCCTACAGTCCTGAGGGATTATTGTCATAGATTTAATGACAGGGTCACCTATTCCCCAACCCTTTCCTGATCATTCCTTTCCCTTGTTAAACAACATAGATAAAGTTAGTAAGTACCTTCCTGGAGTAGTTATTCCATCACCACTCTGGGGAGGGAGCAATGCAGTCAGATGAACGTTATCCAAGGCTGATCGAGGCCAATACCAATAATCAATCAACCCCAGGTGGGACCTGAAAGGATTACCCATCCATTGATCTTTAGGGATCCTGCCTGGGCACTGTTATAAAGAAGGGCAGTTATTATACCATCCAGCTGGGTGGTAGGACTCGGGTGTCCCTGCACCAGCCATTAGGGAACCAGACCAAAGCTCCCTCAGATTAATATCTCAGATTACTACTAATAATAATCAGCCTAATAGGGGTAGTATCAAGATTACCCCTGTTCTTTTATAAGAATGGTTGATGTACTGAGGTGCCAGAAGGATTAATTTGTATTTCGTAAGTAGCAGAGAAAACATATGTAAGCTATTTCATGCCTTAACTATATTCAAATTATGGAAAGCTCAGATTTCTACATGTCAATGGAACATTTTCCTGGTCACCATTATCATTACTTATTGAATTTTAAATGGATGATGACTTAAAAAATAATATATTAGTCATAATTTTATTCTGCATGTTTAACTCAAATATGAAATATAATTAAAATAAAAGTCTAAACTATATATAGAATTCAGAGATTTTTGACAACACACGAAAATACTGTGTTTGTATCTGAACTACTTTTACTTATTTTGAAAATAATATGGAGGAGTTATTTTAGACATTAAACTGCCAAGCATTCAAATTCAACTATAGAGAATTCAACTCTGATGGATCGGCCATGTTCAAATGTCACACACATATGTGCCTGAAAGACTATTTTATGGAGAACTCAAACAAAGCAGGTGCTCACTCTGAGGTCAGAAGAAGTGATTCAGTGACACTTTCAAAGATTCTCTGAAGAACTTTGGTATCAATTGTGAAACATGGGAGACACTGGCACAGAACTGTCTTGCATGGTGTACCCACGTCAAAGAAGGAGCTGCACTCTATGAGCAAGGCAGAATTACAGTAGCTTGAAAGAAATGTGAGATGCACAATTTAGAGACATTGTCATCCCAAATATTCATAGAGACTATTTGTGCCCAAATTGGGGTAGAGCCTTGTGAACTTGTCTGAGTCTGATCAGGCACATTCAGACCCACTGAACATCAATCCCAACAATTCAACAACAACTCTTTTAATTACTAAAATTTTACTATCTTCCACTCTAAAGACGTCAAGTCTTACATTACTAATAATTACTAATAAAATTAATAATAGAATTACTAATTCCAAATTAAACAGTCTTTATTGAAGAGAAACTGGACAGTTCTTCACTTCTCCTGAACTAGGTTCAAACATAGTCATTTACATCAACTGAACTGTCATCTCAGTCACATGGGTATTCTCTTCCAAAAGTGCAGGCTGGAACCCATCCATGCTCCCCTTTTCATTCTATGTACATCTTGTCCATGGCTCCCCATAAATCCCTCACAAAGAATATGCCTAACATGCTGGGAAATGTGCTCTAGCCCTGTCGACATTTTGGGTAATCGATTCTATCCAGCTGTTATCCCACACATTCACCAGTCTACCTCCTATTCTTATCCTATATCTCTTACATGTTATTTTTTTTTTCCAGTGCGTGTTTCAGGCAAATCATTTTGGCAATATGCTATAGCTTGTGCAAACCTACCATATGTCACTCCGTTAATCTTGGTTGAACTGCAATTGTGAGTCTTTGGAGATTGTGGTCTTCCATTATTCATAATCTTAAAGCACCACCAGAAGAAAACTGGTATTAAAAAGTTGGGAAGATGTTAAAAAGTTTGTTTTGGGGAAAACTGAGTGCATATGTGGGGTGTGGGTATATGTGTATGGTCACTGAAAAAATTAAGAAGTTCCTTACATGTAATCTAGTCCATTCTCTTCCTCCCCCCACATTTAAATTGAGATTGAGATGATTGTTAATCTTCAATACTTATCTCAGAGAAAGAGCTTGCAATGGAATACTTAAACAATTAATTGTTCCATGTGGACATTAGTCATTATTCATCCAATTTTTTCCAATGTGGATTGTTAGGTTTGATGGTTTTCAGCCCTCATCCCTCTTCCTGCAGATGTTGCATAAGGCAAGACTTGATAAAATCTGCTTTATAATACCAATCACAATCTTCTACCATCTTCTGGGTGATTTCATATTATTGCATATGAATTATCGGCTTATTTAGATGACATAAAGCTTTGTTTACATGTTACTCTAAAAATACATGCCACCACAAATAGTGTATTATTTCACTGGGGAGGAATACAGAGAGGACGGAGGAAAGGGGCAATTATATACAGGTGGGGTATGGTTATCTGTCCACCCCTCTCATTCTTCCCTACAACACTGGCAAAAATTATCAAGAGCTGACAGCAAGTTGTAAAATGCTGGATGTAGGGTCTGCATTGTTTCAGTGTTTTGTAAAGTGCACCATATGGATGTTCAATTAATATTAATGGGTGAACTACATATTTGCTGATGGTGTTCTATGTATATTTTGCTACAGAAGTGGTTCTGCGCCATTGCGATTTCCTCCTACACTTTTGATATTTAAATGCAGTCTACAACCAAGTTTATGTTTGTAAGTGAAAAGCACATAAACATGCCCAGATATGATGAGGCACTGAGTTTTTTTCTAAGTTTCTTTTCTTGCATAGTTTTCCTTATAATGAAATTATAAACAATGCAGTAACAAACCATGAGGAATGGTTATTTTCAAATTCCCCCTCCCCAACAAAATAAGGAGAAGAATCCCTTCTGTGTAGGAATTTTTTTTCCCTTGCGATCACTCACCAATATTTACAAGGCAAGGTCACTTTTAATGCCACCAGCAGATGAAAAAAACAGGAGAAGAGACTGTTTTTGTCTTCACTGATTCTGCCAAAGTGATAGCCGACACTGACATTACACTTGGGAAAGGTTGTCTTGGTCACTCGATTCGCGCTTTGTTCTGGAATAGGAGAGGAGGAAAAACATGTCTGGATTGTGCATATAGATCATAATGCAAAAAAAAAAAATTAAAATATCATACTCTTCAAGAGATCAACAAGATTGCTAACATTTGCTTTGAAAAGTACCTTCTGGAATAGACTTAAGATACTAAGAGGTTTAAAAGGCCCCCAAGAACTCAAATATCCATCTACAAAATTAATTAATCACTTTGAGGATTTAGTAGAGAGAAAGGGCCATAAACATATTATGTGCTCAGCTGGTGGTAGGAAGTAAGCCCAAGAAGACAATTTTGTTTAAAAATTATTTTTAAAGAGGAAAGAAAATGAGATTTGAAATGATGCGCATATATATGTATATGTATGCTTACATATGCATATATATATGTATATGCATATAGATTTGGGGCAAACAGAAAAGGCATTTTATATATACATGTGGCCTCTGCAGCAGCAGAAGAAGGGAAAGGTGAAAGATTAATGAGAACGGTTTTTTTTTTGAAAATTTTTTTTTGCATTTTCTATCATCTATGTGAATTATTACCTAGATGCCTGATATGTCCTAAAAGAGAAACTGTGATGAATAAATAAACAGCTCTCGAAATCTTCAATAGGGCGCTTTACCTTGCAGGGAATATTATCATTGGCTTTTGATACAATTTCTGCTGCAGGGAAAGACTTTCAAAGCTCAGAATGCTGAAGTATTGCCAGGCGCTCAAAGACCCCCTGCAGTGCGCGTCAAACTAAGAAATCTCTCTGAACTTGTCGAATTAAAAGTCATCTCCCTCTCCCTGCAACCCCTGCATGAGCTGGGAAGCTCTGTCCTCATTTTTTTAGGCCCCTCCATGATAAACAAATGGAGCCCAGAGCATCTTTATTCTTTACAGGCATGCAATTAAAATTCTTTTTAAAAATGTAATTGAATGCAATGAATTTCAAAAGGAGTTTCTAGTTAACAATGAGGCTAAACAGTTTGAGTGGGCCACATTCAATTGTGTTTCAAAGGTAAAGGCATAACAGCTTGTTAGGAACTCAGAGAAGTGTCCCTTCCTCTTTTCCATTAAAAAAAATTTTTTTTTGATTGAACATCAAGAGGTTGTTCTAAACTTAAACATCTCAGCAGGATTTATGCTTTCTGGAATGTCATAAGACTTAATTACTCAGTCTGCAAAGAGGAGTACACTATTAAAATATGAACAAAGCCAGATGAGAACGCTCAGATGCTGCAAATCATTATTTATCTATCCCCCACCAAAATTAAAGAAACTTAATTTATGTTTGCATTTTTGGGCAACACACTGGACTTTTCTTTTTTTTTCTGTTCTGCAGTGTACTAACAATACACAAATTTGACAACAATCTGGTAATTCCCATACTGTTGAACTTGAGGTTGTTATTACTGATATAAAAAAAATACAACAGCCACAACTAGCTGAAAAACACTTTGGAAATTTGCAAAGGAAAAGAAAGGAGAAAGAAAAATTTAAAAGGGGGGGAGAGAAAAAGAGAGAAGGAAGGAAGGAAGGAAGGAAGACAAAGAAAGGAAAGAAGGAAGAAAGAAAAGAGAAAGAAACAACCAACAATGATAAGTCATTATGAGAGAAAAGTCTGATTCAGAATTATAAAATTAATCCTTATGGTGGAATATCTGAAGGTGATTCATATTCCAGAGAATCTAAAATGGCAAAATTCAAAGATTTCCTAGAAGAGCACTGGAAATTTGGAGGTATATGACCTGGGTTCTAATTTCTGTTATTCTATCAAACATCAGGATGACCTTTCACAAATAACTTTCTAACTCTGCCTCTCAGACACATTATTAAAAAAAAAAAAGTGGGATAGTGAGACTGTAAGCTCAATGTAGGACAAAAGTGCTAAATGGCAGTCATAATAGTTAATGAGATCTTTGGCAATAACAACTGGACTTGTGATTTCATTGGTCCAGGGAACTTTATGATGAGGAAACTCTTTCTAGCAATACAAATCAGCACTTTCTTTTGCAATTTATATTCTTAGCCATCTGTGCAGTACACAGAGAGGAGGCATGACTCAGTCAGGGTCACATAATCAGTAAGCATCAGAGGGACCAGTTTTCCTAGATTTAAGACCAAATCTATATTCTTAGAACACAGTGATTCCCTTAATAAGATCTTTAGATATATTAATAATGATGTATGCAGGATGAAGCAGCATCCTTTACCCTCATCAGGCAGTATTTGAATTATGATGTCCAGTTTTATTCTAACCAACTCCTTGAGAGTCATTAACATGCTTAAGAACATCCTGAAGAAAGCCATCAGGACTGAAAAGGGCCTTAATACCATGGCAAAAGAATATATTTGATGAAACTAGGGATGTTTACAAATGGAGAACTGATTGAGGGATAGGGGCATTATGTCTTCAAGACATTATCTTGGAGGATTTGAAGGATTCTCTTATGGCACATGAATTAGGTTTACTTGGCTTGGTTCCAGAAAGCAGAACTAAAAGGAAAAAAATGTATGGTGTAGAAAGAATTGGAATCTATGCAAGGGAAAATTTATGTAATGGATTTGGTCTTTTACAGATCCAGAGAAAGGGGATGGATAATAAAGTCTTAAATTAATTGTTTAAAAAAAGCAGTTGACTTCTTTATAGGGTACCACTAAGTCCTCTGAAAAATGATACACCAAGGTTCCAGGTGATCTTTACTAGGTAAAGTCTAATAGAGAAATTTAACAAGGAATCTGGCTCCTGAAGAGGAATCTAGAAGACACAGAATGGGAGAGAAAGGAATCCAGACTGCAGGAAATTAAGGTGTGATGAGGAGTGGTTAAGGAGTAATGGGATGATGAAGAAATTAGGGATAGTAGATGAAAACCACATGGTAGAAAAGTTTAGCAGTGGAAAGGAGACAAATGAGATCATAGTTAGAGCTGGACAAAAGACTAATTAAAGTTGGCTTGTTTTTAAGTAGGAAAGACCTATAAACATTTTATATGTAGTGGGAGATGACAGCCAAGTGAAAAATAATAGACTAAAGAAACGGAAATGGTACATGTTTTGAAGGAGAAAGGTACCATGGAAAGTCAGAGGGGATAGTTTTGAGGTCTCATACGTAGCCTTAGGAAAAACATGCATTTCTTAGATGATTTTTTATTTAATACAACTTAAAAAAGATGTACTCATTAGAGTTATAAGGAAAAATTACTTTTGTACAATATCAAAAGTGTGGTAGATAGCAAACAAATTGTTCAGAGTATTTGCAACCTAATAAAGAATCCATCACACTAATCTTGTATAGGAAAATTTGTTATTCTGATTAAGTGACTCAGAAGACAACTAACACAAGAGAATAGAAGATGTAGCCTAGCATAAAAGCAAATACCTTCATTTTTCTCTGGTAAATTATTGGCAAAGAATTCCAAAGTCCAAGCTTTATGAAAATTTGCCTCCTATGATAAACAAAAAAAACCCATCTACTGACCAACAACCCAAAACTTCTATTTCTTAAACTAAAAGAAAAAATAAATGTAGTACCTTCAAGGATACACTACATTCTCTTCATAAGAAGGCTTCAGTCTCTACACAAGTCTCTGATAATACTTTATATACCTTAATTCACTTCTGGAACCTTCACTTTAAGCCTCAAGTTTTCTCATGAGTTTTATGTTCTTCAATTAGGACAAGGAGGAATTCCATTTTCTAATATTACAGTAAAATGTAAAAGCTACCCTCTAGGTTAAATTATATGACAACTTTTTCTTTGAAGAATGATTCAGTGAACAGCAGATAAAATTTGAAACTGACTTGCTCATCAGAGCTACATAAATGCCAGCGATCACTCACAGTTGCTCTGCCTAGTTGGTATGAGCTTGGTGAGGATAGAGAATTATCACTATAGCATTCTGCTTTGAGTTGATACTGATAATGGTTAAAAGATGTAAACAGGTAGTTTTTAAAGGAAGAACTCCAAATTAGTAATAATCTTTAAAAAAATCCTAAATCATTAATAATTAGAACAATATAATTAAAACCACTCTGAGATTCTACCTAACACTTACCAAGTTGACAAAAATACTCTAAAAAGGACAGTCACTGATATTGATGGGTTCTGAAAAAACAGGTTCACTAATGAACTGTTAGTGGTGCTGTGAAACAGACTGACCATTCTGGAAAAGTTTGAAAATTTGCCCATTGTTATCAATTTTTGCTTGAAAAAGTCAGAAATATATCACTGTGATTTTTCATCATGTGGCTATGTCTGTTTTGTCTTGTGTTGTTTGTGCCCATATGACAACATTTTGTACTCTTTAGTGCTGTGAATTGCTTAAGGTCTTTGGAAAAAGAATAACAAAAAATTTGGTGATGGACTGTTAACGGGTCAATGACAGCTATATCCTTGATAACATATTTTGAAATCTTCCCTATTCTCTCAAATATGTCAGTGTCAGAAGATAGGAAAAGCTGACTCTAGGGTAATTAATTTACCACCTGTACCTAAGACAATACAGCCACAGAGTATCAAAACTGGAAAGGACCTTAGGGATCATCAGCTAAAACCCATCAATTACAAATAAGATGGGTGAGATTATTTTATGCCAAGTCATACACCTCCTGAAAATATGAGACTGCCATATATTTTAATTTGAGCATTTATTTTGACAGCCACATATATGGTATTTTTTATAACGAATTTACCTTTTTAATATTACTTTAAATAAGCACACCAGAACACAAGAATTTAAATGTACATTATCTCTAATAGTTTGCATAGCCTAATTTACTGATAAAAGCATCACACTCACCTTTAGTGATTTCCAAGTTACTAAATGCCTCTATCAATTCCCTACCACACTTTAAGATCTCAGTATCTCAAATTTTAAAAATCTCAGAGGGTGTGGAGTTCAATTTGCCAATTGAATAAGAACCTCTCTACCACAATCTGCATGAATAACCAGGCTTCACTTGAACATATCAAGTGAGGCAATAATCAAATGAAGTGCTCAAGGTAACCTATTCTCTATACTGGAGAAGAACTAGCCATGCATCAATCTGCATTTCAGAAATACTATACCTTGAGATCAGATAGAACAATCCACTTAAACCCTCTTCCAAATAATGGCTTCTCCAGTACTTGGTCACAGCTCTCATACCCCCAATAAGACTTCTGTTCTGTAGGTTGAACATCTCTAGTTCCTTCAAGAAATATTCATGGAACGATTGTAAGGCCCTTGACCATTCCTGGTTTTCCTTGGTAGAAACTGTACAGTTTATCAATGTCACTTCTAAAAGAACATACCAAGAACATAGTATTCCATATGTAGTTTTACCAGAGCAGAATAGGACAAGGTCTATTCCTCCTAGACCCTATGTCTCTGTTTCTCTATTTAAAAAAAATAATAGGAGAAATGGTTTCATTTATAAAAAGAATAACCAGCAGAGGTGTTGGGGGGAATGTTAAAGAGCCAAAATGGTGGAATACCAATTGGGACCTAGCTCAACTCTTCTCAAATCCCAGTCCAAACCATTTAAGAAAATGCATAAAATCAAATTTTGGCTTGGCAGAACTAACAAAAAGTGAGAAGGAAACATTTTTCCAATCTAAGACAATTTAGGAGGCCTACAGTAAAGGTCTATAATACCAGGGTGGGCACAGGCCCACACTACATCAGGTGCACCAGTGGTGTGCCTTAGAGGTGGCTACAATAATGGGAATAATAGCTTTAGAAACTCCCAGCCCAGAGACTATAAGGGGGTCAGAAAACTGATGAGAGAGAGATTATGAGGGATTCTTTGCTGACACTGGGTATAGTTGGCAATGATTGGAAACTCTAATATCTTTAAGCAGTTCTGAATCATAATTCCAGGTAAGAGAGGAATACTGGTGGTCAGTCACAAGGGTGCAGGGGTTCTGGTCTCATTTCCAGGTTCAAAGGAATACTAGCACTTGTGGATGCAAGACAGCAGGAGACCTGGTAACAGTTCCGGGGGAAAGAGGGGGACTAGTACTTACAGATTTAGGGGACCAAAGGTCATTCTTAGGTAAAAATCAGAGTGCCAGAAAGCAGTGACCACACTGCTCCCAAAATACAATCCTGGAAGCACTAAAACTTGAAGACTCCCAGAACTAGCTCTGACAAAAGCATCATGAGAAAGACTAAAGTGTATCACCATGCCTTTGAAACCCCAGGTGATTAAAGCCAAATTTTAATATAAAGTTCAATGTGAAGAAATAAGCTGAGAAAATAAGCAAACAAAAATAAATGAACTTGATAATTAAAAGCTATTAGAGTAACAGGAAAGAACAAGACTTAAATTTAGAAGAAGAAAATAATGTGAAAACAATTGCAAACAAAACCACCGAGAAAAATGTTAATTGGGCACAAAGCCAACAAGAATTCCTAGAAGAGTAAAAGAGAAGAGAATGGAAAAGGAAAAAATTAAGAGAAAAAATGAGAGTGATATAAAAATATTGAAGAAAATGACAACTTAAAAAATAGAATTGGCCAAATAGGTTTAAAAAAGAAAAAAATTTCACTGAAGAAAATAATTCTTTAAAAATTAGAATTGCAAGAGTGAAACTAATGACTCCATGACACTTTAAAAAACAATAAAACGAAATTGAAAAATTAAAAATAAAATACAAGAAAATGTGAAATATCTTATTGAGAAAATATCCAATCTGAAAAACAGATCAGAGAGATAATTTAAGAATTATTGGATTGTTTGAAAGCAATGATCAAAAAAAGAAACTGAATATCATATTATAAAGGAAAAATGACTTTATATCTTAAATACAAAGGGTAAAATAGAAATGGAAAGAATCCACCAATTACCTCCTGAAAGATACCCCAAAATGAAAACTGCCATATATGTTGTAGCAAAATTCCGGAACTCAGTTAAGAAGAAAATATTATAAGCAACCAGAGACAAACATTTCAAATATCAGGGGAAAACAGTCAGGCTCACAGAAGTTCTAGCAGTTTCTACATTAAAGAAGTGGAGGGTTAGGAATATGATATTCTAGAAGACAAAGGAACTAGGATTACAACCAAGAATATGCTACACAGCAAAAATGGGCATAATTTTTCCTGGGGAAAATGGATTTTTAATAAAATAGAGAACTTTCAAGAATTCCTTATAAAAAAGATGACCATTGAATAGAAAAGCTGAAAATCAAACAGAAAACTAAAGAGAAACATAAAAAAGTAAAACATGGGAGATTAATCCTTAGGGACTTAAAAATTAAACTGCTTAACTTTCCATATGGAAAGATGATACAAATAACTCCTAAGGAGTTTATTATTATTAAGGCAGTTAGAAGGAATCTACATAGACAGAGGGCATGGGTATGAATCAATTATATTAGGATAATCTCCAAAAAACAAAATATGTAGGGGTGAGAAAGAAGAATGCACTGGGAGAAGATAGAAGGGAGAGATAGATTGAGGAAAATTTTCTAAAATAAAAGATGTGTGCAAGAAGACCTTTTATGGTAGAAATGAAAATTGGAGATGAGGCAGTGCTTGAACATTGGTTCAAAAAGGAAAAATAACTCAATTGGTTAAAGAAGTTGATCTTACAAATTAGGGAAACAGGAAGGGAAAGCAATGAGAGATATGGGGGAGAGAAATGATAAAAGAGAGGGCGGATTAAGGAAGGAAATTATCAGAAGCAAAACAGGTTTTTAAGGAAATGCAGGAGAGAGAGAGAGAGAATAAAAGATAATAGGATGAAGGGAAATACATGGTTAGTATTCATAATTGTGAATGTGAATGGGATGAATTAACTCATAAAATGGAAGAGGATAACAGAATGGATTAGAAACCATGTCAACAATACATTGTGTACAAGAGAAACACTTGAAACAGAAAAGCACACACAGAGTTAAAATAAAGTTCTGGAACTGAAGTAGAAATCATGACAAGGAAAAATAAAAGATAGCCTGAATTAAAAGAGATAATGAAGAAAATTACATTTTGCTAAATGTTTACCATAGATAGTAAAGTAGCATTCAAAATTTATGCAGTAATGCTCTCTGATAAATGCCTCATTTTTCAAATACATAGGGAACTGGGTTATATTTTTAGGAATAAAAATAATTTCAAACCGAAAATGGTTAAAGGATGTGAATAAGTAGTTTTCCAAAGGCAAAATCAAAGCTATCTATAGACATATGAAAAATGCTATAAATTACTCTTTATTAGAAGAAGGCAATTAAAACAACTTCCTGGTAATACTTCCTACTCTCAGAAATTACAAAAATGCTTAAGAGGATGAGGGAATATTGGTACAATTATGAATTGTTGGTTGATACAGATCTAGTCCTACCATTCCAGAGAACAATAAGGAACTATGTCCAAAGGGCTAAAAAATGTTGATACTTTTTCAAACTACAGTACCGCTTCTAGCTCTGTACCCCAAAGAGATCGAAGGTAAAAGGAAAAGGATCTATATGCACAAAAATATTTATAGCAACTTTTTTTGTGGTGGAAATGAATTGGAAATCAAGGGGATGCTTATCAGTTATAAAATGGCTAAACAAGTCATGGCATTAAATTATAATGGAGTATTGTTGTGCTATAATAAATGATGAGGGGAGATAGTTCAGAAAAAAATATAGCAGTAAACATAGGAACTGATACAAAGTGAAATGAGAGGAACGGAGAGATTGTTGTATACAATAATACAGGTATTGCAATGATGATAAACTGTGAAAGATTGGGCTACTCAGATTGATACAATGCCAATTCCAAAGGATTCTTGATGAAAAAAATTCCTCTCCTTAGAGAGAGAGAACTGATGGAGTCAGTGCAAAATGAAGAAAATGAAGTATAATTTTCTTTTTTTCTTCTCTTTTTTGCTATGTTTTGTGATATAGTTAATATGGAAATTTGGTTTTCCTGGTTTCATATGTATAATTGATATTACACTATTTGCCTTCTCTGTGGGTGAGGGAGGAGTTCCAAGGACAGGTAGAATCTGGATTTCAAAATTTAAAAAGAAAAGAATGTTAAAAATAAATAAATCAAAATAATACAAACAAATAAATTTTACCATAAATTTATAAAAAAAAAAAAAAAAGAAAATAGCCAGTGGATAAACTCTACCACTACAGATTGTCAGTTATTATACAACTTTTAGACTTAGTAAACTTTTTAGTTTAAAATAATATTATGAAATTAAGTGACCTATCCTGGATCACACAATCAATATATGTCAAATCAGGACTCAAACACAGTTCCTGACCTTCATGAAAGTTGTCCACTCACTGTGCCAGGTTGCTTTTCTCCTTTGTCTCTCAATACTTACTGCCTTTATCACATTGGATTTATGGCTGTCATATCACAAGAATAAGTCCGCATTGTCTGAGGTCCTGTTTGGCTCATTGAGTGCTCCTTGGAGCTTCTCTCTTCCTCTGTAGCTTTCTCCAATCCCCTGCTGCTTCTTATACAAATATATACGGCACCCACCAACCCCTGGAGAGTTTATGAGTCAGTCTCTCTTTTTCTACAGAAGCTAAACTAGTGCCATTCATCATTAGCCTCCTCTGCTGTCTCAATGGGATATGAAGCTGACTATGGGAACTCAAAAGGTATGCTAGTGGATCCCAAGCTCCAGCAGGCCCTATCCAGCTGTAGAAAGGCTTTGGAGACTTTTGAAGGACTAGTGGTAGTTGAACTGTGTGTCTCCTACCTACAGACCATTTCAGAAATGCTCATCGGTAGGTTGACAGTAGGGGAGAAAATATTTTTTTCGGCTACATTGGCTCTTAAAGGACACTTACCAGGTTACAGATATATTGAGGGAAAAGATTAAACAACAAAAATTAAAAACACTTCTGGGACTTCATTGGGGTAAGGCACTGCAAAGGAAGAAATTCTTTCTACCAATGCAGATCAATATGTGTTCCGCAATGTAGAGAAGTTTGGGGGGACAGTGAGAAGGCAACTTGCCCAGGATTGCTCAGCAAGTATGTGTCATAGGTGGGTCTTGGATTCAGTTCTAGTTGACTCTCTTTCATCTTTGAGGGAAGGATACACTCTAAAGAAATTACAGACTCCTGAAATATTAAAGTTGAGTCAAGAATCACTTGCTAAATGTCAGCTACATGTCAGGAATTGTGCTAATTTTGGGGGGGGATACAAAGAAAGACAAAAATAAAAATTAAAAATGCCTGTTTTCAAGGAGCTCAAAGTATACTGGAGAAGATAACAAATCATCAGCTCTGTAGAAACTAGCATCTCCTGGCTTCTATCTAGTCTTGATTGTCACTATCTCTTTTAGTCTCCTCTACCCTCTGATTGCAGGATTATAGAGTGGAGTATCAAATATCTCCCAATGCCTTCCTTTAGGGAGGGCAGAAACTGAATTCTAATTTCATTCTTCTTTGTAGCTGCTATTCTGTTGGCCGCAAGGCCACAAGTCTAAGAGACCTCTTGGTATCTTCCTCTCTGTCTGTTTCCTGCCTGCTTTTGTATGTTATTTCCTCCATCAGATTATAAATTCCTAGAGGGCAGGTATTGTCTTTTTATTAACTGTATCCCCAGGGCTTAGCATAGTGCCTGGCACATTGTAGGCACATAATAAATGGATTCCAACTGAAAATAATCAGAGGGAAGGCAATAAAATTTAGAAGAACTGGGAAAGGCTTTTTGCAGAAGATGGGATTTTAGCTAGGATTTAGAGGAAACCAGTGTGAGAATTTATTTTTTCATATACTATATTAATTCCTATATATTAGGGAGAATTACTGTGTATTCCTCTGGCTGGGGTCTGGGCCAGAAATACAATCTAGTCCTCTACTTTTTGAATTTTCTTTTGTCCTTGGAATCCCAAAGAATGTCCTCCTTTTTTTTTTTTTTTAAACAGAATTTGTTATTAAATAAAGGAGACAAGGGTTCTTGTGCCTGTCCACCTAAAGACATTGGGAGGGATGGATAGGTTAATGGATCACCTCTTAATTAACTATCACCAACTAAAGATGTCTTGGGATGGTCAAGGGAGGTGCTAAAAAATGAGCTCTTAAAAATCTATTTATTTGACTGCCTAACCCAGTGGAGGCCCTCCATGGTATGAGAGAACCATGGAGACCTAAATTACTTTATTGGTTATGATACTGGCCCAGCCAATAAGCCTGATATAATCAATGAATTTATGTTCTTTCCCCAAAATCAGTCCCTTGAGATAATTTTAATTAACATTACATCTCCCCTAGATATTGGCAGATAGTGAACACATTATCCTATATCTGCTATTTAGCAGTTGTGTGACCTTTGGGCAAGTCAGTTCATTTTTCTAGGTCTTCATGTCTTCACCTGAAAAAATGAATATATTGGACCGAATGATATTTAAGTCTCCTTTGAGTAGTTAAAGATAAGTATTATGTTTCTACATGCTTTAACAACTCAAAACAATCAATCTCTTCCTTCGGGAACCTTCCAAAGAAGAGGTAAGTTACTCTGGGCTCAAAATTGATTAAAGACTTAATCATTTCATTTGGCTTTGATTGATTCAATTTATATGTCTGCACTTACTGCCATTAATTAAGGAGTGGGAAAAAATCTCCTTTCACATGGAAAATATTTTGAAAATTAAATTATTTTTCATTAATTTTATGAACTGTTTGTTTAATGATTTTCTTTTAGTTAACTTCCATTGCAAATTATAGAACTGCAGACATTTCTACTAGAAGTAAAGAGCGGAAAATTCCATGTTGCTGCCTATTGACTTCAGTGGGTTTTTTTTTTAAAGACATTTTAGTACCATACTCCTATGACATTCTCTTTATTTAGAACATTACAGGAATGAAGGAGTAAGTAAGTAAATGAATGAGAAATCATTTTTAGGCACTTACTTATTTTGGTCAAACAATGGGTTTAGCTCTGGAGATACAAATGTAAAAGTCAAGCAGCCCCTGACTTAAAAGTATCTATATCATAATGTGAGAAAACAACATATATAGCATACAGTATTCGGAGAAGAGTATTTTGGTTTGAATGTTTGCTGGGATGTTAAGTGGAGCCTTTATGTTAGGAAGACCGGGGTCATCATTTTATGCAAAATGTGATTATAGGGTTTTTTTGAAACAAAATATTTCAGCCCATATTTGCCTGAGAGTTGTTTTTTCTTAAAGCACTATGTCAATTGACAGTTTGGTCTTTGGATATAGTATTAAATTCTGGCCTTTCTAGTGTTAAGAGAGTAAATTGAAGCAGTCTTTTCAGGATCAAAGATAGTTAATTTGATTATGGTTCAGGCACAAGATCTAGAAAGGGGATGAGTTTTAGGTGGCATGAAAGAACTGACTTGAAAATGGTTCTAGTGATCTTAAGAATGATCTTTGAGCAATTATTTCCATCAATGTTGGTGGATTTGTGTTCAGCCATCCATGAACTTTTCATCTACCTTATGACCAAGGCCACAGAATTAAGAGATGATTGGATGGAGTTAGATGTGAAGGTTAATGTCCCATCTGGGATTGATTCCATGACCTTTGACTCATTTCTCAGAGCTGACATGATAAGACTTTTATTCATTCCCAAGGTAGAGAGGGAGGGGATAGTGGCTTTCTGTTGTTGGAGGTTTGGGGTATGCCTGTCAAAGATAGCCACTTTTAAAATACCAATGCTCCACAGAAAGATTCAACTTAAACTGTTATTAGTTGACCTATGAAATGGCTAATTAGTTAACAGCCAGACAGAGCAAAAATAGGGTACCATGTAGTGGATTGAGTTGTTGGGTAGAAGGAAGAAAGAGTACTGAGAACAAAGTTTGGAAAGGTTGAGGGATCAACTTTGTCTTCTTCACACTGAGTCCCTCAAAAATGAACTTGTGCTTCAAAAACCAGCTGAGGGAATCAGAAACTGAGAGTAACAGCTAAAATGAAGCTCTAAAATGTATAAGATTCTATAACATTGCCATAATAGTATTTGTGTTCTTCAATTTATATAATAAATATATAAATAGGAAAAGAAAAGGATGATCTTATTTGAGCTTTACAACAATTTTGTGATGTAGGAAATGTTCTTTCTGAGCCCATTATACAGATGAAAAAAAAAACAATTTCAAAGAAGTAAACTGAGTCACTGGTAATTCACTAGGAATAGGACTTGAACTCAGGTTTAATGTATCCTAATCCAGTGCTCTTTTCATCTACTTTGCCAATTTGAGATATTCTGTTTATTATTCTTCATAAGTTAAGGAAGAGATTATACAGCAAAGCCATTATTTGTGAATTTGATAAGCAACAGGATAGAATTTTTCTGTCCTTACTTCATGTTAGAATGTCTTTTGATGCTATAATTTGTGATGAAAATTAATATACACATTGATTAATCTGCAAAAATAAATCTTTAAATCACAGTAGGTATGTTAAAACTTTTTAGCATTACTGAGTTAGTCTGATAAAGGAATTGGAAAGTTCAGTGGGATGAAGTGAAATATATAGTAGAACCTCTACAAGATTTCTTTATCACACAGAAACTCTTCAAAAATGTTGGGAGGCACATGAAAAGAGAGCTAAAGAATTCTTATTATTCTTCCAAAATTGTATTTTGCTGTCAGGCTTAAAAGATATCAAAATAAAACTACATGTTTTTGAATGCTAATACTAATTCATATTTATATAACACTTTTAGATTTGGAAATAGTTTTCCCTACAGGGTTAGGTGCTACATGCATTCTCTTCCTTTTACAATGGATTAAAATGTGGTACAGAGAGGTTACATATGCTGCTGTCAGGAAATGAAAGCTGGGGCTGAAACCATGGATCCTTCCATATCTAGAGATCTTTCCACAATATTATGAGGCAGATATTTTTATAGTTGTATTATTCATAGGATCATTCTGAATAGAGGAAAATATGTCTTCTGACCCCATAATCCCTCAATCAGCATGCATTTATTAAGCACCTACTACTATAGGCGCTGTGGGGATACAAAGACAAAACCCCAATATTTTCTTATCTCAGAGAGATCACTTTCTATTGGAATAATCCCAAGTGGCAAATCTGTTTTAGATTAGAAATGACTTGTACTGGACACATTTATGATCTTGACATTAAAGTCCTTCTTCCACTGTCCACTTCCAGAAATAAGTGTGTATCCTTAGACATTGTCTCAGTGGATTCTTTAGCAAGACAAGAGGCCACACATGTTTTGTTTGGGTTCGCCAACTAATGACAGCCCCTTGACCCCTGCTTTCAGCCTAGACTCCTGAAATGTCGAGCAAAAAATCCAAACAGGTCAGTGTTCCCTGTGAAGAGACAGATAAAGAGTAGGGAAATGAACATGGGACCAAAACCTCAGGTCTCGATGGAAGGTTTGGGAAAGGCAGGAGTCCATTGTACTTCCCCACAGAACTAAATGAACTGCTTTGAAGCTTTTGTCATGTTTGTCTGAGAGTGGCCTGTCTCTCCCCCCACCGCATTCACAACAGTTTCAAGGTGAAAGTACACCAGCACTGGCCAGAGGGTGCTTACCTATGTTTTCATACAGATCAGAAAAAATTGTTTGGCATCATCTTTGTCGAGAGAAGCTGGTCAGGGGGAGTCAAAGAAAATATTAATCCTGGCCTTGCTGAGTTCTAAAGAGACAATTCCTTCCACAGTGCGGTAGCAGGTTAGAAAACATTCCCAGGCCTTACCCCACATTAGCATTACTTTTGGACCACTGCAAATAGAAAGGACCACTGAAGAGAACCTTGCTACAGGCAGATGAAACCGTTCCTCTCTAGTGGTCAATTAGAGCTATAAAGGCATGATGAAGTCAAATGTCACCAGCACTGACCTGAGGGGTCCTATTTTGAAGTGGCAAAAGCTAGGTATATTTTAAAGCCATATCAATTCTAGCATTAAAGTACATAAAGGTCTCCTACTTCAGGTTAAAAAAAAGTGGTATTATTCAACTGCTTTGTTGGAAAGAATGCCGACTTTGGAGTCATAGGATGTAGGTTCAAATCTTGGTTCTGCCACCTTTGTGACTTTGGATGTCACTTAACATCACTAAATAAACTCTAAATTTCTTTCCCTAAACTATAAATCTATGAGAATATGATTTGCAATTTGGAAACTCAATAAACCCAACACCCAAACCTGTGTTTTCCTTGAGTTTAACACAACTAATTTTGTTTGGCATGAATTTATTATTTTCAATACACATTTATTAAGTATCTTGCATAAGGGACAGACCTAGACACTAGGAGTTCAAAGATAAATAGAAATAAAATGTCTTTGTCATCAAATAGCTTGGATTGTATGGAGAGGTGGTTTGGTATGCCAGGTCTATAAATAAATAAACTATATGATAATATCTGGAGGGAGGGAACTCTTAAGAGTTAGGGAGGTTATATAATCTTTCTGAGAGAAGCGTAAACTAGGAATAATCCTATATAAATTAATCTGATTTTCAGAATGTCGACCCAAAATATGGTACGATTTTGATTACAAAAATATAACAATAATTCAATCACCTTCAATTTATTGTCATGAAATGAATAGGAACATCACAGATACATTTTAAAGAGACTGAAATGTTAAGAGGTAGAGGCAATGTTTCAAAGCAGAGACAAAGTCCAACTTTGATTCAGGAAGATCTGAGTTTGAATTCTGTCTCTGACACTTCACCTCTTAGCTCCAGGCATTTTCTCTGGTTGTCTCCCATGCCTAGAATGTTTTATCCCACCTTTGACCTTCTTAGCTTCCTTAAAGACCCAACTAAAATCTTACTTTCCACGTGATGCCTTTCCAAACCCTTCTTAATTCTAGTGTTTTCCCTCTTTTAATTATTTCCTATTTATCCAGGATGTAGCTTCCTTTGTATATATTTGTTTGCATGTTGTTGACTCTATCAGATTCTAAGTTTCTTGAGCACAGAAATTGTCTTTTGGCTCTTTTGATGTCCCCAGGGCTTAGCATAGTGGCTCACACATGGTAGGTTTTTTTTTTTTTTTTTTTTTTAATTTTTTTAAACCCTTAACTTCTGTGTATTGACTTATAGGTGGAAGATTGGTAAGGGTAGGCAATGGGGGTCAAGTGACTTGCCCAGGGCCACACAGCTGGGAAGTGTCTGAGGCCGGATTTGAACCCAGGACCTCCTGTCTCTAGGCCTGGCTCTCAATCCACTGAGCTACCCAGCTGCCCCCATGGTAGGTTTTTAATAAATGTTTTATTTATATTCCTTGTAGTGTGCCTAATTTTTAGGGAGTGGGTTTCTTCCTCAAAAGTTCCTTCTACCAATAAAATCACATACTCAGTAACAACCTCATCAGGAGGTGTCTGGATAATCATTAAGTTCATTCATAGATAAACACAAAAGAAAACATTTTTTTACGTTTCTATTTCTCAAAAGAAGGGGACTTTGGAAAGTCCACACCGAGTTTTTCATTGATTTTCCAGTTAGTAATTTGCAGTTTATAGAGCTGGGCATTGAGAGCTTCATCATCTGAATGTTTGACTGTTTTATGTTTGCCATCAAACAATATAAAAACAACATTTTAAACATCATCGTGATGTGTTTATAACAAAACAGATTTATCTTTGGTATATAGAAAATAGCTTCTACTTTACTATAAAAACATGATCGAACAATAAAAAATACTTAGCAAGCTAATATCATTTTCTATCCACCTCAATTTTTGGGGGCTGAATTATTTAAATGTTTCCAATTATTAAGTATATTTGGTGAAAATGTTTCAAATGTGGATATGCATGGTTTACATCAGTGGTGTCAAACTCAAAGAGAAAAGGACCATTTATCTACATATAATGATCCCTGCAGGCTGCATATTGACTTAGTTAAATAATGCAATATTATCTTTTTTATTGTATTTTTATTTATTTTGCTAATATTTCTCAATTATATTTTAATCTGGAAAGCATATTTGATACCGCTGGCTTAGACTATTTTTTAGAAAAGTGGGGGGGCATAATTCAAGTTTGGGGGGACATGATTCAACTTTGATTCGGGGGCGGGACATGGGAGGTGGGGGGTAGAAAGCTAGGTTATCAAGGGCTTTGAACACCAGAGGAGTTTTTGTGTTGGATCCTGGGTGTGATCAACCAATTGAATTTATTGAGTATATATGAGAGGGGGACATGGTCAAGCTAAAAGGTAGCCAGAAGCTTCTCCAGGTGAAGTCCCTAAGGGTTGAGAGACTGTCCTAAGTAGTCACTATTGGTAGGGAGACATCACTTAACTGAATCAATTGAAGGGGTCCTCAGTGAGTATACTTATTGAATATCCTTCTCATGCTGTGGCTAAGTAAATCTCCCTTTGTTAACTTTTGAATGACTTATAAGTGGCTTTTTTTTTTCTTCTCATTATAGACCCCAAACTGCCAGGGAACTGCCTTGAAGCAGACACAGTCCAGAACAGATATCATCAAAGAAGCACAAGAGCAAAACAATAGATAGTCTGGTCATGTGGTGAGGAATGGGGATTTCTGATGGACACCAGAGAGCTCCACTGATATCTTAGAAATGAAGAGAAAGTAAGAAAGCCCTTTGGCATGTTGGGTGGTTATCCTGTGTCAAATTTATGAGAGGTCATGAACAAGAAACACAGCATGGGCAGTCAAGGATGAATGGTGATGGGCATTTTTGCAAGCAGCATTCAAACTGATCCGATCCAATAGAGTTCCAGAGTGGAAAGAGATGAATAAATATCTTAAAGGGAGGGGGAAATGTGATGAGGTGGAGGCAAGGAGGGAGAAGATTCTAGGTATGAAGGCTAGCTGGTGAAAAGCTGTGGAGATGAGAAGATGCTGTTGTCTATGAGGACCAAAGAGAATGGTTTTGCTATTTCATAAAGTGTAGGAACAGGAGTAACATGTAAGAACCCTAAACAGATGAGATTAGAACAGGTCCCGAAGGGCTTTAGAAACTAAACAGAAAAGTGTATAGCATATTTTATTCTAGAGGCAATAGGAAGTCACTAGGCTACTGTCTAGTAACTCATGGAATTCCTGAATACAGTATGTATGTATGTATGTATGTATGTATAGATAGATAGATAGATAGATAGATAGAGAGATAGATAAAGTAGTCACTTGGGAAATGCTTATGGGTAAACTGATTGATTCTAACTCTGGAGCTATATTCCTTTAATGCAAGCAACTTTATAATAGTACAAATACCACCCAGTTCTTCCTTTGAATTCAATATTAAAAGGACCTTAAAGTAACTTTTACAAATTAATGATTTTGTTTACATTTCTGTCAACTTCCATGAGGCCATACTCCAAAGTCTTTTCCTGGTATGGCAGTGACTTTCAGATGGAAAAGGCTTTGGAAACCAAAGAATGAAAGCCTCAACAGGTCCACCCAAGAAGAAAAAGGATCAAGTATGTTTCCAATCCAAGGACCGGTCTAGAACAGTTTAGAGACCCATCACCACAAGGCTTGCTATGGAGTACATACATTTTTAAAGACAAAAACTCCTGACACTCCTATAAAAAAAGAACAAAAACCTGAGCCAATAGAGGTAGTTTCTACAGCAATAAATCCACATTCTCAAATAAGTACTTCCTTTTAAAACAGATTTATAACTTTAGGCAACTTCCATAGGATAAGTGCAAGAATCCTTTGAATACTGAGTATAAACTTGGTATTCAGGAGTCCTTTGAGAAAATGCCTACCTGTTTATAACTTTGGTTCAACCAATGATTGCCTAATATATGTTTGTCACAGCTAAAGCCAAAGGGGGATAAGCAGGGAAGTGAGCTTGACAGTTCTAACAAGCAGACACATTACATTTGGAAGGAACTGGGTTTGCCACTTCTCACAAATTGTTAGAACAATTCATTGTGTCATAATGTTGTATAATGCATGGTGAAAAATGCCCTGAGAAGTGACAGTAAAAAAAAAACAAACAAACAAACCCAAAAATTATAAGAACAGTGATTTTTTTAGAAAAGCTCTTTGCAGACAGGAATAAACCTTGTAATATTTTAGCAGTGATACTGAAAGCCTCCAAGGGTAAACACAGTACACTAATACACCTTCTCCATCACTGTAGTAACATTTGAATGAGCTCTCGGTTGAAGAGTTTATGCTTTTAAATATGTTTTTTGGGATTCTGTTAAAATACATTACTAGAGACTACATTTATACATTGGAATGACAATATCAAAACTGTTTCTTAAGCATTTATTCTTCCCCAATAATATATAATATGAATATATGAATATGTATTTATGAAACATCTAATACATAATACTTATATATAAATAAATATTTATAAAATATATGAAATAAAAATACAGAATGCAAAATTTATTATGTATATCTAAGGAACTTAGAATGTAATAACTAAGGGGATAAGAATACAGCGGAGACTATCATAACATATGCTATGTTAGAAGATCAGGGCCCTAGAGAGGACAAAACAAGATGTGAGTTCTGAGAAGTAAAATCATTGCTACCTGAGAAAACTTTTGAGTTGAGTTGTCAAGGATGAGTACAAATTCAACAAGTGAACAGGAAAATGGAAGTCATTATAAGCAGGAAAGCTACAGGAGAAAAGTTTAGAAGAAAGAAAGGGAAAGAATTCTCCCCTTACCTTGCCTCTTCCTGCAGAGTCTGCAAATATTGAGGCTCTCTTCTCTCCTCATGCTGAAGTCAGACTTTTGAATATTGATGCATCGATAGACATTACAGCTTTTTCCTGTGTCTACTGATGCCATACTTTGGACTCCATGCAATCACACCCCGTGTTAGTCCTTTGAGATTTTACCCCTTGTGCACTAGGGAGAAACAGTTGCAGAATCTCGAAGATTCACTAATCCAGCTGTGAGAGAAGTTGCCAATCCAATAAGTGAGACACACAGTACCTTCTGTGGTCATCCACTGGGCAAACTGTTAAACCTCCATTTCTAATCCTTAGGCTAGGTGCCAGGGTGCTAGCAGAGGTGCCCAACAAGTGTTAGGACGGATTATCAGCTTTCTATCTCCTGGTGTCTGAATGTGATTTGCTTTGTGAAGTGCATGTTGAGAGTGTTTACTGTATTTCCCTAATTATGTATCCTGTATTTATGTTTTAAGTAAATTAAACCTTTTAAACTATTACAATATAGCAAAGTATTAATTCTTGTTATTCTGAGGGATGGGATTTGGAAAAAGACAGCAGAGATTCAAAGAAAGAAATTTCAGAGATATGACTATCCATTATGTACTAATATCTATATCTGTGTGTATATGTGTGTATATATTTGCATATATTTTTGTTGTTGTTGAAAATAACCTGGCTAGGAAAAACTATTTCTTGAGCAAAGGAAATTCCAAAAGACTACAAGTATACATAGGAACATCAGCTTAGATGGAGAAGAAAAACTCAGGTGTACATAATCATCAAATTTATCCAAGTGCTTACTTGGATTAAGGATCTTGAACTATGGTCAAAGTGTAGATGTGAGGTGCTTCTTGAAAATAAAGAAACTTCACACAACTCTTTGGTATGCTTCCATACTTTTATATACAAAACCTATTAGCAGAAATGAACACAGGGAAGGTATATATAGTGGGAATGTTTCTGATTACCAATATTGACTTTTGTTAAGTCACTTAATCTCCTGGTGCCCAGTCTTCTCAACTACAAAACAAGGAAGCTGTACTAGAATCTAGAACAAATATCTAGTGACTCGATGACCTAGAAAATCTTTATTAGTGCCAATATTGTATGATTCTATTCTACCTTATGTCTCCATTGTCCATATAATGAAGGAACCTGAGAAGGAGGATCCAGAAATTCCTTTAATTACATCCCTCCCTCCTCTGTTAACTCTGATCTTTATAATAAAATTTTCATATTCTAAGGTTTTTTTAAAAAACAATATGGAAATTCACTAATAGTGTTCTGAAGTTTAATAACAATTTTAAAAATCATTTTAAATAAGTAAATAAGTTATAAATATATAGTATACTTTTATTATAAATTATAAAATGTATAATATAAAATAAAAATAGATTTCAATTTAAATCTTTTAATTAAAAATTAAAAATTTTAATTTCTTTTTTCTAATCACCTACAATTCATGCTTCGCTTTTTCTTCTTTCATAGAATATTCCCTTAAAAATGAATTTAATTTAAAAAATGGAGAAAACAGTTCAGCAAAAGGAACCAACATATCAACAAAATCTGACATCTTAGTCAGTGTTTCATACCCATTGTTCCCTACTTCTGCAAAATGTTCTGGTAGATATTTCTTCATATTTCTGCTTTGGGGCTAGTTTTAGGCAGTGGAATATGACAGCATTCATTTTTATGGTTTTATATTCCTTTGCATTTATATCAATTTACTTTTTTTTTAACCCTTTCCTAAAGCAGAGGGGAGCAAGAGGAGAGGCAATCAGTGTTAAGTGATTTGGTCAGGATTATGCAGCTGGATAGTGTCTGAGGCTAGATTTAAACCCAGGTCCTCCTGACTCCAGACCTGGCATTCCATTCACTATGCTACCTAGCTATCCCTGTATAAGTTCCCTTTGTAAAGTCGTATTGATGTTTAACAGCTTACTTAAGATCTAATATTTTCTTTAATCACTCATCTCTCAATCCTGGGAAAGTCAATGAAACTTAGAAAATCTATACTCAGCACATAGTTTGACTTTTTGGATAGATTGCCCCAAATTGGAGCATTAGATAAATCAATTAAAAACAACAAAAAAAATTGTATTTTTATTTTGGAGTTCTCAGGAGACATTATAAGTATTTTCATGTATTAAAGGGCTATCACATGGAGGAAGGATTAAACTTGGTTTGTTTGGCCTCAAAGGGCACAACCAAGAACAACAGGTATACATTTTGAAGAGGACAATTCAGGTTTGACCATCAGGAAAACCATTCTTAGAATTCAGGCTGTACCAAAACGTGAAGGGCTGTTTTGAACAGTGTGTTTTCCTTCACTGGAATTTTTTGACCAGAATTGAGATGACAATGCAGTAAGTATGCTTTATTATGTTGTCAACTGAGTTTTTAGCAAGTTTCAAATTTGTCTCTGCCCCTTGAGAACTCACCCCGAGGGAAGTTCTAGACTCACCTGTTTTTGCCTGAACAATAGACCTTGAAGTATTTGGTGATCCCAGTCTGGATGGGACTAGTGGACATAGTCAAATGTTAAGTACATTTTTTGTCTTAGTAGCTTCTCCAAATGTATTACAGTTTTCTCCCAAGAAGCCCAGCTTTTGGTTTGATCCCTTCCTTTTGTACTCATTGTAGCAGTCCACTCCCTGATACCCTAGCTGCTGGCTAGAGCCTCTTTCCAAACCTTTTTGCAACCTGTCAATGAATGTTTTCTGTACCAAGTTCCCAAAAAGGTATGAAAGATTCCCAAGTTCTATTATTCTTTGGAGAATCATCTCTCGCAGTGATCCTCCCAGAGATACTGTCCCCAGAGCCCCAGGGTTCTGACTCTGTGTACCATCTTGGTACCTGGCTCTGCAATAGCAGCCCATGATTGGATCTATCTTTTTCCTGATTAAAGACTTGCTTTTTTTTCTGACTACTTTAGTAGTTCTGTGTTATTTCCAAGTTAGCAATGTCTTGGACTATTTAGCCTCCCAAGGTCCTTCAAGTTCTGAAATCCTATAATTCTGTGATTTTCCCAAATTCATGGCCTATTCTAGCTACAAAGATAGAATTTCCATAATCTGCATTAAGCCACAATTTCAGGCAAGAGTCAGAATGTTCCTGGTTTTGAAGCATTTACCTTTTCATCTAAATGTTAATAATCTCACTGCACTATTTCATTGCAGAAATCAGAAATGTTCATGACATAGTAGGTGGCAAGGTCAATTTTACTTAAGGAAAAATGTAAACATTTTAAAAGTCAACTATCCAATTGGGTTATTATTGCATTTTCGTGATCTTTTTTGAAGTGACAGTAATTTGATTTTACTTGCACCATAGTTATTTAGAAAAACTTATATGGATTTATTCAAAGTTAAGACAGATACACGAAAGCATTTATAACATCCCTTAAGTGATAGAGAAACCATAGAAAAAAGCTGTTATAAATAATAACATTAAAAATATTTGAGCTAGATCCCCTAAATTCTTTCTTGGTTAAGTAATCACTCCTTCTAGTTGCCTGTTAGGGATTAGCTTAATCAATAAAAACAATGGTTTAAGACATTTAGTTTGGAAACTGATCTTCCTATGGAAATCTCTCACCAAACAGTCACTACTTGTCATTGTCACATTTATAGGGAGATCTATTGTGTTCTTTTCCATTAAAACTGAAGCAAATCGTTTTTCTTCACCTCAGATGACTTGAAACAAGTGACATCAGAGGGACCTCAGGTCAGAGGCCATCAAATCTAATCCTCTCATTTTATAGATGAATTAGCTGACATACAGAGAAGTCAAGCAGTTTAAATAAGGTCACGCAGGTAGCAAAGGGCAGAAGGAGAATTTGAACACAGCTCCTCTGACAGCAGAGGAACAGTGTTCTTCAATGGTTACCTCTCATTTGTGAAGTAGAGATAGTGGATTTAGAAAGTTGGTCAATGAAGGAGAAAGGATGTTCTGCAGTTGAGGGATGGTGTCAGCATTCTGTTGTTCTAGCAACCAAAAAGGGGACCTTCAATAGGAGAAGAACTTCTCTTCTTTCTTACTGACACTCATGCCAGGCTAATGCTTATTATACTTTCATACCCTCTTGGCTAGACAGAGGGAGAAAAAGAAATGACAATGAAAGGTAGTTACATA
The DNA here is from genome assembly GCF_016433145.1 of Gracilinanus agilis. NCBI lineage: Eukaryota > Metazoa > Chordata > Mammalia > Didelphimorphia > Didelphidae > Gracilinanus > Gracilinanus agilis. The sequence continues at coordinate 81,559,273 of NC_058135.1, forward strand.
GTAAGTGGATTCAATGGTTTTAGGGACTGTCTTCCAGTCCAGCACGAGGCAGGGATCAAGCAGCTAATTATAAAGGTTTCCAAACTACTACCAAGGGAAGATTTAATCTTTTAACAGAAATAAAATTAAATGATAGCTATAGTACCTATTTTCTGCTGTAGTAGAAGGTAAGAGACAAGGATTTTTCATCTTGGATGATGTTATTTTGCTACTCTAAGCCTCAGTTTTCTCATCTGCAAAATGGTTGCAACAAATTTGTGACCTACTTCTCTAGGTTGTAAGAAAAAATACATGTGGGTCTTAAAGCACTAAAGAAATGTCAGCAATCACTAAAATACTTTATCATGCTGGTAACTGTTTAGCAACTGAACTCTCTGGGCAGGAGAAGGGGAAGGAATTTTGCACATGGTACACTTTTATGTTTAATCTGATTTATTATTATTTTATCTATCACATTTTTAAGTCTATACAATGGACAGATTTTTGAAAATCAAGCCTTGTTTAATTGGTTTTCCCAAGTTGGTTTGAGCCGGTTCCAGCAAACTCCTGAAATTTAAGTACCTGAATGCAGAAAGTTTTTGGAAAGATGATCTCTTATTGTCCCCGTTGAGCATCGATGGATCTATATGTATATCTATATTTCACATATATACTGTGTAGGTATGTGTGTATCTATGTAGAGAGATCTATATCTATATGTCTACTGCCACCTGCAAATAAAGTTTAAGAGTTTAATTTCATGTTTATACTGTGGAAGTTGGAAGGGAAATATGAGTAAATGGTCTCTGATTGTTAAGATCAAATGCAGCTGCTTGAGGGGTTTTTACTCTAGTTTGAAAAATAGCACAGCTGCCTAGTGATGTCATTATTCCTTTGAAAACCACTTCACTATTAGTTAAGCATTGCAAATACATAATAAGGACCACTTGACTGATGGCCCCAGCATTGTTCCTTTATGTTAAGTAATAAATAATGTAAGATATAAATAATAAAAGCCATCTATTACTCACGTACATTTGTATATGGGAGAGAAATTACAAATCTCCCATACCACACATTTATTCTTAAAATATGAAAGTAATAAAATAGCTACCATAAGAGAAGAGGGATATAATTTACATTTTAATCAGATGCCATTATTAGAAAACATTTTATTTTTCTATTGTTTTGTGTTTTATGTCTGTCGGTATGATACTGAAGACAAAACCTACTCTATTTAAAGGAAATTAATGCCCTTGAAAGAACTTGTTACAATTCCATGAAGCTATACGTTCATAGAAGAATGAACTCTAATATTACAGTTGGCAAAACATGGCCAGCTTATCTCAGACTATAAGAATGGATTAATTTTTGGCTGTAGGTGAAAAAATGCAACATGTCTTTGAAAGTCATTAGAGGGAATACATACTGGCAGAGATGTCTACGTGAGATTCTGCTCTTCTTTATGCTTTTGTCTTTTTTTTTTTTCCTGCAGGTATGTGAGGACCTCTCTTTTTTGGATGTGAATATTTCTATCTGTCCTTGTCTCTTTTTATGTGAAGGTATTTCTCTTTCTTACAACTTCTCTATATTATTTTTTAACCCTTGCTTTTCTTTCTAAGTAACAACTCCAAGACAGAAGGGCAAAGACTAGACCAGTGATTCCCAAAGTGGGAGCTACCACCCCCTGGTGGGTGCTGCAGCAATCCAGGAAGGTGGTGATGGCCACAGGTGCATTTATCTTTCCTATTAATTGCTATTAAAATTAAAAAAAAATATTAATTTCCAGGGCACTAAGTAATATTTTTTCTGGAAAGGGGGCGGTAGGCAAAAAAAGTTTGGGAACCACTGGGCTAGACAAATAGGGTTAAGCAACTCACCTAGGGTCACACAACTAGGAAGTGTTCTGAGGACAGATTTGAACCCAGTTTCTCCTGAATCTGTGCCTGGTGTGCTATCCACTGAGTCACTTAGCTTCCCCTTATATGTTATGTTTTTCTCTTAAAAAAAGAGGGGAAAATGTTATCTCTTCTAACAAAGAACACAAAGAGTCCAGGTAGACCATGCCTACTCCATGGAATGGTTAAATCAAGTTACATTAAAAAATCCATGACCATCCCTTCCTCCCAACAACAGCCTCAACTTAATCATACAAAAACAGAGTATTCATATCTACATGCATGTGATTTTGCCTTGTTTTAGTAGAAAACAAAAATGAATAATATGGGATTCATCGTTTCTAGAAGGAAGTTGCAATCTGTTCCTTAGACTAGTTTTTTTTTTCTTTTTTTTCTTCTTGAAGTCCAAAATTATATAAAATAATATTAAATCTAACAAATATTTTTAAAGAAACTATTGTGAGCAATGACCTATGATATTAGAATTATTTTGTCAAAGGACAAACTACCTCTACTCTGCATTTTATAACCTCAGAGATTTGGTTAGAGCACTGAGTCACACATTCTAGTTGTTTCAGAGGCAGGGAACAAACCCAAGACTCATGGTTCCAAGTTCAGATGAACAAGTGTTCAACTTGTTATTTGGGAAGATGCTGTGTTATAAAAATATAGAGAGAGATATTGCAATTGTTAGAGAATTTTCTCAACCTTTGGAGAGAAGCATCTGATTGATGGAGCCTGATGAGTATGGGGCAAGGACAGGAGGCCAAGTAGAAAGTAAATAGATTTATTAACATAATAATGAATTTGCTCTCATTGATAGCAAATTCAGATTCCTTGGTTTTTCTAACCTTTCAGGCTCTCTTGGAATACACAGCCAATCAGAAGCAACGTAGGAGAGTACATAAAGCATTTGGTAAGGGAAATGGAGAAAGAGAGATCAGACAAGCCAGAAAAGGGGAATATTTAGAATGCAGGTGGCAGGATTTATTATCAGAATAAGAAAATATCCCATGTTGAAGGTCAGGAAACTAGGGGTAGAAACCAAATACTTTTACATTGGTGAAAGCAGTCCTTTTAGATAAAACTGCAGGGTTTCTTATATAAGGACAAGAAATTATTGTTATACTGTGGATGAGATCATCCATCCACTTTACCATGTCCTTAGAGAGATTCTGATACTGACCCTCCAGGTGGTTGGGGGATTTCTCCATTATTGACCAACCAAGACATAGAAAAATAATTATGTTTCATATTTTTACTTCATTTCTTTGTGAAGCTTGTACTAGTAAAAAATATGATATATGGACAGAAAGAACTGTATAAGACCTATTTATGTCAAGTAAGGAATAGAGGAATGGACAAAGGGTATAGGTTCAAGCCCTTATCATTATAGGAGAAAATGTTTGATGATGATGATTATTATTTTGTATAAGTATGGACAGCTAGGTGGCAGAGTGGATATTTAGCCATCAGAAAGATTCATCTTCCTGAGTTTGAATCCAGTCTCAGATTCTGGGCAAGTCAATCAACCCTATTTATCTCTGTTTCCTCAACTGTAAATGAGCTGAAGAAGGAAATGGCAAACCATTCCAGTATCTTTGCCAAGAAAACCCCAGATAGGGTCATGAAGAGTTAGGCATGACCAAAATGACTCAACATTAACAATTTGCATCCCCAGCACCTAAAATAGAATTGGGAAATAGTAGACAATTAAATTCTGACTGATCGACTGATTGAGAGAAGAGGGAAATTCATTTAACTGCCATACAAAGCAAAAGTTTTAGGAAAACAATCTAAATTTTAAAAGTGGCCATTTTCCCTTGAGTGGCATGAGGAAGTGAGAAGCAAATGGACTGTAACCTGTTGGCCATGGCTCAACATTCAGTCCTGTTATCTTCTGAGTAAATCAGAGAATAATCACAACTTCCTTAGAACTCATTTTTCTATCACTAAAATGAAGATCTTGGATAGTTTATTATCTCTAAGGTTTCTTTCAGTTCTAACTCTTAGGCATCAAAGAAACTCCCTTCATTTTGCTTCATGAATTTTTTAAATTTAGATTTTTTTTATTTATTCCATTAAAATACCCAGTTAACTTCTTCCCTCTCTTCCCCCTCCCATATGAGAGAAGGCATAAGATATACGTATTTATAAAACTATCCTTTACTTAGCTCTATTTATCAATTCTTTCTCTAGAGGTGGAAAACATGAAGAGGGATTGACCACAGAAATTTATGGAGGAAAATATGTAGCATGAAAATATTATAAAGAACGATTAGACAAACACCTGCAAATAAAGTTTATTGTTTCTATTGTTTCCCTGTCCCTCTCTTTGAACTAACATCAGCAGATATAATAATGATAATAATAATAATAGTAAATTATAAAATTATGTTTACATGATATTTTACTCATGTCATCTTGTTTTATTTTTATTAATAATTCTGAAATATAGTGGATTATACAAACTGTATTGTCTCCGTTTTTATGGATAACGAAATGGAGAAGCAAATCAACTTAACCTAAGTTATCTAGTTACTAACTGCCAGGGCTGGGAATTCAATGCAATTTTTCTAAATGCTAGACTGGTATCCTTGGCTCAAATCATTCTCGTGCTCACCCACCTTCAGAGGCTCCCCACACTTTGGGAGAGGCACAGTGGATAGAGCTCTAAACCTGAAATCAATAAGGCCTTAATTGAAATGTAACCTCAGATAAACTGTGTGACTTTGGGAAAATCATTACCCTGTTTGCCTCAGTTTCCTCAACTGTAATATCGAGATAATAATAGCACCTACTTTTGAAAATCAAAGAAGATAGCATTGGTAAAGTGCTTGGCACATTGCTTGATACAGAGTAGGTGCCATGTTAATACTGATTCCCTTCTCTTCTCCTTTGTTCCTCTTAGAATTTGTAAATCCCATCCAAGTTGATTTATCAATTATCCAATTTTGTCTTTACTTTTCCTTACCTCTGAGATTTTTTCATACTACTACTCCCTGTCTACATAGGTATAGGTCTTTATCTTTGTCTGCTAGAATATTATACTTCCTTCAAGTCAAAATCCAAGTCATATCCAGGCAACGAACTATTATTTAGGACTTTTTATATGCCTGTCACCAGATTCCCCTCAGCTTTTATTTACTCTTTGAATCTCTTTGTTATTGTTACTTTAACATTTCTCTTATCTTCCAAACTAAATTTATTAAAGGAATGTATTATGTGTTATTTTATCTTTATGGCCTCAGAAACCTAAGTATTATATTAGACTTAGTTAAGCTGAACTGAATTGAATGGATGATTCGATTCAGTGGTTAATTGAGGATTCTGTGTCTGATTCCCTTTGGGAAGTATTCTGAATTAACTATTACCTTAGAAAGAAATCTGATAAGCTAATACTTGGGAAAGTGGCAGTAGTCAATAATAATAATGTCACTGGTGGATAACAGCTTGATTATTACCCCAAAAAGAACCTGCTAAAAATTAAATATTCTTAACTCAAAACACAGATTCTCTAATATTTAATGTCAAGGAATGATGGAACAGTGAGAAAGCAGCTGTAGATGTAGCTTACAACTCTACATACACATATGACCCATGAGTGGTACAGGTAATACAGACAGAATTTGTTTGTCTGGAAAGATAATAACCTTTTTCAAGAAATATTTATTTACCAAAATATTATTTGCAAGACTGGCAAAGTTTAAAATCTGTAAATAAGGAGGTTCATTGTTAAGAAGCTTCTTGGTGTAGTGCAGTGGTTCCCAAACTTTTTTGTCCTACCACCCCCTTTCCAGAAAAAATATTACTATGTGCCCCCTGTCACATACTATCACCGCCCCCAAATGCACCTGTGGCCATCACCGCCCGGCCCTGGATTGCTGCAGCGCCCACCAGGGGGCAGTGGTGCCCACTTTGGGAATCACTGGTGTAGTGGATAGAAATCAGGACTGAGTGGCATGTGGTGGCCTCTGGTGGCCTCTGGCAGCTTATCCTCTTAGTTTCCTCCTATGTAAAATGACAATAACATTATGCCAACCTAAAAGTATTTCCCTGAGAACCAAATGATTTGTGGAACTAATCTAAGGAAACCATCAACCTCTAAACACTTTGAAAACCTTAAACTTCATCATACATGTAAACTATAGTATTTGCTAAAAGATTCCTAATCAAATAATCAATAGAATAATGTCATTTACCTTAAGAGTGCTTTCCATATTCTCCCCCAGTTATCTTGATATTATATTAAGAAAGTATTGAGGTGAGATAGAGAAACATAGAAAGGAATGAAATGTATAATTTATCAGGTCACTAAGTCATGGTTAAGTCTTAAGTTTCTGGTGAGTATTCTTTCTGGGAAGATCTCTAAAGCTATTTAAAATTTTTAAATATAGGGGGGGCAGCTGGGTAGCTCAGTGGATTGAGAGCCAGGCCTGGAGACGGGAGGTCCTAGGTTCAAATCTGACCTCAGATACTTCCCAGCTGTGTGACCCTGGGCAAGTCACTTGACCCCCATTGCCTACCCTTACCACTCTTCCACCTATAACTCAATACACAGAAGTTAAGGGTTTAAAAAAATGTTTTTTTAATGTATTATAGGTCCATTCTAAATAGTCTCTAATTAGGCATGTCTCAGATTGTTCGAGCCTATAATATTGTTTTGTTTTCTTCATTATCCTTAACAATTGCTGAAAGGAGTAGAAAAGAAAGGATGATAAAATGGGAAGCTTCACTTTTTTTTGGTATAATGTGTTACCTCACCAATGTGGATATACAACCTCCTCACTGGCCAGATGACAACCCTATTCCTTGAGACTTTGTTATTGTCTTTGTGCAAAGACTTTTGAAGGAAGTCTGTCAGATTTGTTGAGCCTTCCTTTAGACTTCTTGATATTACGTGGCTATCAATACTGAACGGTGATTATCAATAGTTTATCTTTTTCTCTTCCTTCATCACAGATCACCTTCTTTTCCAGTTATATATCTCTGAAGATGTCCTCTATGCCACTGTTTCTGCATAATTCTTTATTACTGTATGCTTCTCAATCAATTTTGGGTGACTTCAACTTTAATTTTTTGGAGAATTACAATAGAACGTATATCAAGCATTACAAAAAATATATTGTTAAAAAGATGGGCTTTGGGTGGGTCATTAAAATCTCTGCACTTCCTCAAAGCAGTGTAATCCATGATTCCCGTCTTTTTCCTCTTCATTTCAGGACATCTACATCTGTGGTGCCCTTCTGTCCAAGAAAACAATATTTATGAATGAATTCTGAAAGACATCCATCTATCTACAGACTGGAAAATCAGCATTCTCAAAACACCTTTTTAAAACAAATTATATGTAGTTTATTGCATCTTTTCCTTTTTTTTTTTTTAAACCTTACCTTCTGTCTGAGAGTCAATACAAAGTATTGACTCCAAGGCAGAAGAATGGTAAGAGTAGGCAATGGGGGTCAAGTGACTTGCCCAGGGTCACACAGCTAGGAAGTGTCTGAGGCCAGATTTGAACCTAGGACCTCCCGTCTCTAGGCCTGGCTCTCAATCCACTGAGCTACCCAGCTGCCCCACTATTGTATCTTTTCTAAGTTATTATGAACCTCATTTAGGAGAGTCTACAATTTGGTGGCTCATTGGATAGAATAATGAGCCTGGAATCAGGAAGACCTGAGTTCAAGTTTGGCCTCAGACATTTACTAGCTGTGTGACTCTGGGCAAGTCACTTAAACTCTCTTTACCTTCATCCACTGGAAAGGGAAATGACAAATCTTCCAGTATCTTTGGGGCAAAACAAAAACAAAACATGGACAGAACATGAAGAGTCAGACTGGACTGAATGGCTTAATAACAACAATATTGTCCCAGATTTTGCTGTAATCAACAAAGTACTGCCTGTTCAATGCCGCCTACAAATAAGAGAGTCTGAAAAAGTGAGGTCAAGCAAATAGAAATAAGGGCCATTAAACCATAAATAATGATTCCTGCAGTCTATGTATTGACTTAGAAAACCACATATTATTAATAATCATCTATTGCCTTTTTATTTACTGTGTTAAATAGTACTCTAATTAGAGATTAATCTGGTTCTGACCTCACAGAAGAGTGTTTTCTCTGCAATGTAGCCTGCAAGGGTTTACACTTCTGATCTAGAAGATTGCACATTTATGTAAAGGTGAGGCACCAGGGATGTTGATTATTAGTATTAAAATGTAACGAAATGGTTTGTGGGTTCACACTGGGATGAAGGAGAGACAGGACCAACCAGGATAGGGAGACCAGGGTTTACTGCCAAGCTGTTAACTGACACAGGAATGGCAGTTGGCCCAACAGTCACCCAGCTCACCCTAGGCCAGGGTCTATGGAACCAGCAGGCAAAGGTAAAAGTTTATACAGTTTAATTGAGGGTAACTAAATAAAGAATGGGAATAAGGGATTCTACACTTGAAACCTAAGGGCAAACCACAGGGGCAGGGAAGGACTTAATGACACTATTCTATTGACCTAAGCCAGGCAGGGCCCAAAAGAAGCAGTACTGAAGTCACAGTAAAGCTCCTCCAAACCTGGTTCCAGCCAGGTTTGGTCAGCTCAGCTAAAAGGCCAATTGGGGTCTCACGGTAATCCAAGGATGGTCTCGGGATGCCAAGAGCCAATTCCACCAGGTGATCCAAGGTACCCAGGTAGGGAGAGTGAGTTTGAAATGCTGCCCACCAGATCCCAAACCACTTCCCCACTTGGTGCAGCTCTGCAGGTCTGTTGTCCACTTGCTGAAAGCCTCCACCTCTCAGGATCCCAGGGAATCTGGATGCAGTTTTCCCTAACTCTGAGATCTCCCAGGGTTAGCAACAGTTATGTCCCAACCACTAATGGAATCTCTCTCAGAGCACAAGCCCCACTTCCTGCTCCTTCATTCCATCTTGGAATCCTCCAGCCCTTCCTTCTAGGTCCAACACTATTACTAAATTAATTGCTAAATAAATCCTCACAACATTTATAAGGAATCATTTTTATCATCTATATTCTGCACTGCCAATTCTCTGTGATGGTGGCAAACGACTTTTCTAAGGGTACTTCCTTTTACTTTATGACTTACTAGCCATTAGTCACCAGAGAGTAATGAAACAAAATTATCTCTTTTTCTTATGGAATCTCGCAGGATTTTGACATACACACGGGAGACAGTTTATTTGAGAGACTTCCTTTAGATAGTGGTTTTGTTCTGTCTGAGGCAATGCTCCTTATTTGTCCTAAGACAAAACACTCCTTACTAAAACAAAATTTTCTATTAGGGGAAATTATGTAAAGGACCAAAATCTGATGTCCTTTGCCCTGACCAAGAAGTGGAACAACTGCAACTACTCACAGTTGGCTGTTGCAACAAACAAAAGCTGAATGGGAGGCTACACACAGCTCATTTCAAGCAGGAACATAATCTAACTTGTTCCACTTCAGTTAGGCAACCAAGGTGCCTTACTGCTGTTACAGAACCTCCATTCAGGATAATGGGTCAGGGTCACTTTTTCTAATGTAGCTCATTAAATTGGGGGGAGAGGTAGGAGGGAAGGACAATTTTAGCAACCTGTTTTCCTTTTGAGGAGAGATTCCAAAGAAATCAGGGAGAAATGATGGTTTGGGGAATGTGATCTAAATGGATTTAAGCATAAAATTATGTTTTATAAAAAGATTTTCATATGAAACATGGCTAAAATAAGACCCAGTATCAAGTGTTTAGTAAACTATAATCAAGTTGATATTAAAACACAGATGGATTTTACCATTTTTTTTTTTTACCAAACTTTGGTAGGTTTTCATGTCTTTGATGCTCAAAGTCTAGGTAGGAAAGAATTTTTATCTATCAAGGGCAATGTTTATCTGTTTATCTGTCTACCTGTTCAAATGAATATGCAAATGCCCTTTAAGATCCATAAGATGAGGAAAGTTGTTCTCTGATGCAGTTCTTGGTACATCTGGAGATATCAACAAATTGGGAATTTTTTTGGAAGTTCCTAGGAAACTAGGAAATTCAATGGAAGTATATAGAATCTATTTATAAGTGATAAGACTAGGAAGTGTAAGAAGTAGGATTTGAACTCACCTTCCTCATTTCAAGCTCAGCACTTTATCAGTGATATCAAACTCAATGGAAATGAAAACCACTGAATCACACATAAAGATCTATGTTTGGCTCATAATGACTTATAGAAGCCCATATTAATATTATCTAGCTTTTGTTGTATTTTTATTTATTTTGTTCAATATTTCCTGCTTAGAGTTTAATCTGGTTCAGCCAGCACCCCACATTTAACATTTCTGACCTATAGTTATACTAACTCTTCATTCTAGTTATTAATGCTTATTAATTCTAAGAAAGCTAAATCCTATAGGGAATTCTAACTATTTGAATCCTGGATTTGGAAAATCTCTAAACATTGTATTAGCCCTGACTTGTATTCTACATCTGTAAATATTATAGAATTGCATTCATTTTATAGAGCTGCATTTGTCATTATTAAGTATTAGGTGACAGTAAACATGATAATTTATCATGAAGAATGACATTTAATTAAATATGTATTTTATGGTATGGAAATACTGGATATTCAAACATTCTTCATAGTAACAGAAAAGCAGTGCTTTTCTGGGGTTGTACAAAATGAGAAAAGGCCATTCCAATTTCAGGACTTAAACACATCCCACCTATATCTTTTGTTCATTTGTTTTAAAACCATCCTACATATATCTTTGGTTCATTTGTTTTCCTAGTAGTCTGTATTAGAATATTACAGTCAAATGTCACCCATAGTATACCCTGGTATTTCCAAAGAATGTAAAGATTGATTATACCATTAGCGATATAACAGTCCTGTAGTGCATCATAAAACAAAATATTGAGGATAAATAAAAAACATGTACTCTGCATCAATTCCTTAGTGAGTTTTCCCTTGAATTCAAGCAATTTGACCTACTGATCTATCTACAGGCTATTTCAAATGTGTTCAATAGATTTTTCCTGAAAGCAGGAAAAAAATGCTTATACACGTCAAGCAATTAAAGGTCTTAAACTATTTTGTAATTATTTATTTTCATCGTTGGGGTTACTACATACTCACTTCTGAAAGGAAACATAGGAATAGAAGATTGGCCTAATTGCAGAAACAGACTGATAGGCGAGAGGGTGTTGGGAGATTAGTATTCAAGATTTATTTGTTAACCCTGACCAGTAGCCATGCCATTACTGTCCCAAACAGGCATCGACCAATAGGTGGTTCTTCATTTTTTTAAGATTTCTATTTCCTGTATGCTAGATATTTTTGAGCGATTAATGAATTCAGATTTAGTCAAATATCACTGCCCTTCTTTCCCTTTGCCGAACATACATTACTTTTTAGAGAAGATAAATATAACTTTACAGAGTTTTAGAACAATTTAGAATAGATCTCAGTGTTTGTCTACACCTCAGATGAGACCCTTTGTTCTACGTAAAGCCCCCCCCCCTTAAGTTACAGATGTTCAAAAATTATCAAATAATTTTACTGAAGTGTGCCTTTTATCACATTGCATATATTCTTTTGGTTTCAGCGGGAAGTAAAAAAAAATCTGGGAGGTACTTATCTCAAATGCAACACATTCCCTTTTTATATAAGATCTTCAGAATGTAGTCATTTCATATCATCTATCACCTCTGTCACAATTTTCTTAAGATTTCTAACCTCTCAAACTTACTTCTCTTATTACAGACCATATGATTTATGAGCACCGATAGCTGCCGAGACAGCTGTGAGATTAGCATTGTAACCTATCCCAGATCACCTCCGGAACAGTTTCTCCTGAAATGTACTGTCACATTGCAATGGAATTACAACACATATTGGGGCAATTCTGACATGTACTTTTAAACTTACTTGCTCAATTGCAAAAAAAAAAAAAATGGTTGTGCCCAAATAGGGGCAAAAATTTGAAAATCCAGGGTTTCTTTCATGTAAAAATAGAGCATAATATAGTTCATGTAAAACATTTTAAATTTCATGTGAAATATATAATAATAATAGTCATTTAAAAATGATTAGCCATGATTACACAAACTCACTCCCTATAGTGATCCCTTAGATTATGGCTATCTAAAATGTTCTGCATATTTGCTTTCAGTATATGCAAAGTTAAAATTATATCAATCATTAAGAAATAGGTTATTAAGAAAGGAAATAATGTTACTTCTCCCAGCATTCTATTGGACATGTTACATTCATTGAAATTCATGCTTTTATTGGGTATTTTCCCCCTCAAACATAGTAGGGAGTTCAGGGGAAAAAAGAGCTAGAGTGTATAAAAGACATAAAGGCTGAAGCACCTGAGAAACCATGCGCTTGATTTACTTGGAAAAACCCAAGATGCAATATTTTTGGACTATGATTTTTAAGGCAGTTAGATACTATTCTCTCTTTTAAAAAAATTCTGATTCCTTTTATTAAATTACTCAACAAGCCCAACTGACCCCCTACAGATTTTCTGTGAATCAATTAAATTTTCAACTAAACCAACAATTTATTAAACATCACTCACTGTCATCTAAGACATTGCAGTAGAGGGCACAAATACATGGCAGCACAGTGATGCTTACAGTGCCCTTGAAAGTCCCAAGAAGTGGAGTTCTGGAATCCAGAAGGCTATGTGGTATATTTAACCTCTGTTTAAATCACTATCATCAAACTAGGAAATCAGGTCTAGTCTTACCTCTTCCATTATGTGAGTTATGTGAAGTAGACAAATTATTCTTTTTCTTTCTCAATGTCAGTTCCCTCATATGCTAAAAGAGGGAGCTTGTTGGGCTAGATAATTGGTGAAAAATTTAAATAGAAATGGGGCACTAAACTGTAGATAAGGATTCTTGGAAGCAGACTTAGAAAACCATGTACTTATATTAAGCATTTACAAATATTTCCCAAATTCATTTTAATGATTAATTTTTGGGAATATTAGCCAAGTTTGATCCTTTAGTCTCAGTGGTTTTTTAGGGTTTGCACCAACTCTAAAATTTTATTATCAGTGGTTTCAAAATGGGTTATTCCTTTGCTGAAAAGAAAAGCAAAATTTTTTCTCTTTGCTCAGAAATCCAATTTCTTTTGGATTGTTGCTCAAGTATTACCTTATCTACATATTTCCAAATTATTTGTCATCATCACCCCTGTATCATTACAGTCAGCTCACCATTCTTTTTTTATAATAAACATATTTTTCAGCAATTACATGTAATGAATTAAGTTTTATGAAGGTATATGATCCAAATTGTCTCCCTCCTTCTTTTCCTTCCCACCTCCAAGAGCTGGCATGCAATTTGATCTGTGTTATACTTGTATTATCAAACAAAACAGATTTCCATATTGATTATTTTTGTAAGAGAATAGTCACATAAAATCAAAACCCCAAAACTCACATAAACTAAAGTGAAAAATAGCATGCTTTGATCTGCATCCTGATTCCAACAGTTCTTTCTCTGTAGGTGGATAGCATTCTTTGACATAAGCCCTTCAGAATTGTCCTGGATCATTGCATTGCTGAGAGAAACTCAGTCTAACTGTTGCTGATCACCATTCTTACTTGATACTATATCACTATATAACCATACAGCTAGGAACTAGAGTCATTCGTGTATATAAAGAATAGATAAATTAAGAAATATTTACTAAGTGCCAGGTATTTGCAAGATAATGTGTTAAGTGCTGGGGAAATAAAATTAAAAAATTAAATAGTTCCCAGCTTCAAGTAACTTACAAAGTGGGGGGAGACACATTATAAATATGTGACTTTATTTTTCTGTTTATTGAAATTTTTAGGACAATAAAATGATTTTTAAAAATATTGTACTGAAAATTCAATCACATCAATATATCTAATGGAATATACTATATGTAATTTTTGCAACTAAAAGAAGATATTTGAATTTGTATTATGAGCTTTATACTATCATTTTATGGTCACAAGTCATGGAATGTAAGAGTCACCATGCAACTGAAATTGAAAATATCCAAAGGCAAGGAGGGGGCACATAGAACAGGTCACAAGACATTACATACAAGGAATTATGAAGTAGTTGTCTTCAAAAATTTATGAGCAAAAATAAGATAAGTTGGTCTTAGAGCAAGAATAAAAGAAGACAGGTGGATAGATTATTTCATCAATGTGCTTACAATGTCAAAAGAAAGCAAAGGGGGACCTAGCATGTTGAGTAGATCCCCTGTAGTGAACTTATTAATAGACGTGGACCAGCCACACAAATGGGAGAGAATGGAAGAGAGGTTGTAATTATTGGATCCATTTTAGTACTTGAATATAACGAGCTATCTTATTGAATATTAGGATTCCAGAGTTTTTTGTTTTTATTTTGTATTAAACTTGTGGCTAAAAATTACTTCTTCTACTATTCCTTTTACTCTATCAACCATCTAGTAAAATCTTCCTTGATAAAAGGAACTAAAAACATTTTGTTCTATACATCTTAAACACTTCCCATAGATAATCTTTAGTTGCTTCAGTTGCTTCAGAATTTTTATCACTTTGAGATCTGGGCTACATAAGGTTTTGGTTCCTTATTCCCTTTGATTAAAATCTTAGCAATATAAATTCAAAATTGCAGAATATTTTTATATCCAACAGCTAACATTCATTAAAACAGGCTAAGTATTTTAGCTTTTTTTTTTTTTTAATTTGGATCTAACTGAGTTTGGATCAGAAGTTTGTTGACAGGGTTGGAACTACTTTCCATTCAAATCATTGTACTCTGAGATCAACGATGGCTTCTCTATTAAAGAAAATGTTAACTGAGAGAACTGAAAAAGACAATGTACATTTCATAAAGAAAAAACAAAAATGAGATAATTCAACAGAATAGGAAGTTACTTAGTGAAAGTGACAGCCTGTGAAACTCTTAATTTGCAGCTTTAAAGTCAAGCCTTTATTACGTGCTACATTACGCAGGAACAATATCAAGCAGTATCATGCTGGTTTACTTGATATTCAGGTTTCAGCTAAAACCAACTAGTTTCAGATGGGCTCCCCTGCCTCTACCAAATATATGTGGATCTTTACATATAATTTTGGGCATTTAAATTACAGGTGAATGGTTTGGACTCCAGAATGTGTTATTTGATTTGAGATTATATAATTAAAGGAGAAAAATTAACACAAAAGATATCCCAGACGTTTTAGTGCAGTTTAAAGCTTTAATAACCTAAACTACACTGAGACTTTGGGTTACCCTGTATGCTGGAGAAGTTTCTCACATAATAATCTTATGAAAAATTAGATTATTCTTTTTTTAAAATGCATTTATTTATTTATTTTAGAATATTTTGCCATGGTTACATGATTCATGTTCTTTCCCTCTCCTCCTCCCACCCCCTCCCATAGCCAACAAGCAATTCAGCTGAGTTTTACATGTATCATTGATTAAGACCTATTTCCATATTATTCATATTTGCATTAGGGTGATCGTTTAGAGTCTACATCCCCAATCATATCCCCATTGAACCATGTGATCAAGCAGTTGCCTTTCTTCTGTGTTTCTAATCTCACAGTTCTTTCTCTGGATGTGGATAGTGTTCTTTCTCAGAAGTCCCTCAGAATTATCCTGGGTCATTGCATTGCTGCTAGTACAGAAGTCCATTATGTTCGATTGTGCCACAGTGTATCTGTCTCTCTGTATAAGGTTCTCCTAGTTCTATACCTTTCACTCTGCATCAATTCCTGAAGGTTGTTCCAGGTCACATGGAATTCCTCCAGTTCATTATTCCTTTCAGCACAATAGTATTCCATCACCAACAGACACCACAATTTGTTTGGCCATTCCCCAATCAAAGGGCATCCCCTTATTGTCCAATTTTTTGCCACTACAAAGAGCATAGCTATGAATATTTTTGTACAAGTATTTCAAAAATCATATTATTTTTAATAATAATCAAATCCTATAATGGATCTGTGGTTTCATTTCTTTGCATATAAACAGCAGCCCACTCATAGATCTGCTTATTGTTTACTATTTTTATCCATGTCCAACCAGGGTTTTTGTGTTTATCCTCCAGTTTTGAAGAGGATCAATGACAGTACAGGTCAATGTCATATTGTTGACTCTCTTATTAATGTCAATGTTGACTCTCTTATTAATTGGATTTAAGTGAGGCAGAGTTTGACAGAGTCATCAGTCTCATTCTCTCTTTCAGAGTCATTGAAGTCCAGAAGCAAAACAAATGTCAGGACCACTCGTAATGGCCTGGGAAGAAATGGATGACATTGACATTTAAGCGTTCCATAGTGGCTGCTTTGTCCAACTGCCTAGCCCTTACCTCTTTCTCCCTTAGAATTGTTACTTAGTTTCTAGGGAAAAGGGTAAGAGTTAAAAAAAATAGGTCTTTGTTTAAGGGTGAAGCTTGAGATCAATAAAAGACTTAATTAATTTTTCACAAGCAATTCAGCCTGCTCTTCTCTTCTGTTTAATTCTGTGTCTGACACAGTTTTTGGAATCTGGCCATATTTATGTACAAAGTTGATATGTTTCCCATCTAATGAAATATAATCTAGACCAGTGATGGGCAAACTTTTTAAAGAGGGGACAAAGGAAAGGAAATGCTGATCTGTCAGTCTGTTTCTAAGGCAACTCTTTCAAAGTTTCATTGAATTGTATCCTACTCACTGTACTTGTCAGATTAGGAATAATGTTGAGCAGCCAGATAGAACATTTCAGGGTGCTGCACGTGGCCTGCAAGCCTTAGTTTGTCCATCACTGATCTAGACCATACTCATTCTTCATTAACCTGTTGTTGTTGTTGTTGTTTTTCCAGTGTAAGGACATTGGAAGGACATTATTCTTTTCAAAAAGGCTTTTCAATGTTCTATGTCTTGATGCAATCAATATAACCCAGCCTGCAGGAAGCCATTAAAGTTCATGATGTTCGCATAGCCCACATGAGTTCTGGAACCCACATAGCAGGTGACAGAAGGATGGTGATTCCACTTAGATTCCCCTATATGACTCTTTTCTCACTAACATTCCCTTTTATTGGAATTATTGTAATAAATATCTCTATTTAGCTTCAGGAAAATACAGAGGAACATCATAGAACCCTCACAGGCCCCCTACAAACTCCTAGGAAAAGCCCCACCTTTATATGTTATAATACAGAAATTCCCCTAGAAGTCACTTCAGAACAAACCAGCAAATAGTGAGTTAATGTTAAAGATTTTAAAACCCTCACTTAGGCCTCTCACTCCCATATATAGGTGCCTTCAAAAAACAGGTCAGAAGAGTCTCCAAGTTTTCCCCCTCCCTGATTCAATACAATACACATAAAAGAACAATGAATGGAATATGGAGAAATTGTCTCCCATGAAAAAGCCTCTACTTTCCCACCATTGTAACCCAAGAGATATGTCAAACACACTTGTATCTAAGAAAAGATGTATGGTGAGAATGGATTTCCATTCCAACTTTATGTGTGATCTCAAAGCATATAACATAAACACAGCCCAAAAGCTGACCAGAGCAATCTTTATGCTGCCTGGCTCTGGTTGAAACCCTGATTGCTCTCATTCGTCTCAATCATGATGCTGATGCTGTCCCACCACTGAGATATTCCTGGACCTGTGGGAGTCCTTTACTCCTGTACCAGTCTGCAAACAAGAACTTCTGGAGAACTTCAAAATCTTCAGGAAATATTTCATTTTGACCAATGATTTCACTGGATCTCTTCCTAACAGAGTTGGACACTTTGGTTGAGCATACATCCCTGGTATAGGCTTCACCTTTTATTGACAGTCAGAAAACCGTCAAACAAATTAACTTTTATTTTGAGGATGCTTGCATGTTTTGATATATGAAGAAAAATGTAGGAAGAAATCTTTTAAAATAAAATTTTGCTCTAACGAATGAAATTCCTTTTTAAAAAAATCAACAAATTAAGCATAGTAGGATCTTACATTCTCTTTCATTTCTCTTAGGATTTACATTATATTTTTAGGTTCTCCAAAATGTAAAAGTTGTTCCATACCTTTACTTTTAACCTTTCAGTGTTGGAATCAATACTAAATATTGGTTCCAAGGAAGAAGAGAGGTAAGGGTGAGGAAGTAGAAGTTAAATGATTTGCCAAGGGTCAATATAGCTAGGAAGTGTCTGAGGCCAGATTTGAACCAAGGAATTCCTGTCTCTTTGGTTCTCAATCCACTACACCACCCAGCTGTTCCTCTGCTCTAATACTTAATTCGATTTTAAGGTATCAGATCTTAAAGTAATACTTTTGTACACCCTTATATTATAATGCAGAGTAACATATCCTTTATGATACACATACTTTTGAGAAAATGTATGTTACAATACAAAATGGAAATTATGGGTCAGGAATAAGGAATGAAAGAGGTCAAAGACTTTAAGACTAAATAAACTACTTGGGTCAATAACTCATGAACACTTTCTTTGAGAGAATTATCAGAAATAATAGTAAAAAGAACTCAAATATCACAAAATTAGAATAAAAATATTGTCTGAACAAACAGGTGGCCACTCTTTATTCGCATCATAGTAATTTCTGATTCTGAGTAATTATTTCACTATATCGAGTTAGAACTCCAACTTGTAAGAGTAAAACTGAGGAATAGTATAATGCTAGTATTGTTTAATATTAGCACATCAACAATGACAATAATAATGTCACATTTGTATCTTTTTTTTTTTTTTAAACCCTTACCTTCCGTCTTGGAGTCAATACTGTGTATTGGCTCTTTGGCGGAAGAGTGGTAAGGGCTAGGCAATGGGGGTCAAGTGACTTGCCCAGGGTCACACAGCTGGGAAGTGTCTGAGGTCAGATTTGAACCTAGGACCTCCCATGTCTAGGCCTCGCTCTCAATCCACTGAGTTACCCAGCTGCCCCCTGTATCTTTTTTAACTCTTACAAAATGTGATTTCAGGAGTAACATTATTATTAACACCATGTTATGGCAGAAGCAAAATTCAAAGAATCTGAATGGGTAAAGAACTCAGAAAACTGATGTAGGTAAAAATAATTTACTGATCAACTAGCTATTGACAACATTGGATCTATTATCCATCTCTTGCTATATTTGAAGATCTAGTAAGAAGAGTTGCCAGATGGAAATATTTAATACAAATATTGCATTGTATTACCTAATTGGGAAAAAAAAGCACTGGATATGGTGTCTTCTTTTTTTGTCTATGCTATTTATAGTTTGTCAAAATTTGGGGTAATTGCTATTGTATCTTCCTGCCTCAGTCTTCTTGTCCACAAGATGGGGATTCTATAGAGCCTAGCTCCTCACAGGCTTACTATGAAGGATTAAACAAAGAAATATGTGTTTATATGTTTCTTAAAAGAAACTATAAAACTATAAAACCACAACAGAAGTGCAAACAATTAAATATGGACTGATTTCTCCATTTCCTCTCTAATCTAGTTGAAGACCTGTTTAATATCATGATGGTACATGCTTTTTAAGGTGGATCCTTTGATTTCCTCACCACTGTTCCTTCTCTCCACTTGAAGGAATAATCCTTTTTTTCAGTATCCTGCTCATTCAAATAAAAATACCATCTTGGATTAATAGCATCTTTCTCAAAGGAGCTCAAATCATTTTTCTCAGATGTTTCTCTAATCCCTCACAGCATTCCCTCAAGGAAGGTAATGTCCATACAACACTCCTTCTGCACCAAGTCAGAATGATTATGCAAGGGGATTAAATGGCCATGGGTGTTCTTCAACTTGTATTTTTACTAAAATATATTTACTGAGTATATTTTTTGAGTCAATAAGTTTATTTCAGAAAATTCTAGTTCAATGATAAATATTTCATTTGGAATAACAGCTAGATAGTAATTTCTTTATTTAGCATTCATATAGATTATTTACTTCTAGATGGAAGCCATGATGCTTGTTGATAGTATTCTAAATTTAAATTCTAGAAGTATTGGTTATTTATCCTATGATGAATCTTTACTTTTAAAGGAAGAAGCAGTGTGGTTCTAGAGTGGACAGAGAGCTGGCCTCCAAGTCAGGAGTCAAGTTTTGCTTTTGACACATACTAAGCTGCATGACTCTAGACAAATCATTTAACTTCTCAGAGCCCTCAGTCATCTTTCTAAAATTATAAATTGCAAAGTAGATACCATTTGTATTGTTAGAGAAAATTTCTCTCCTCTAATTCCTGATGAAATCAGCCTGATGAATTTCCAGATCAGGTTATATACATGAAAGTTTATATCACCCTTTGCATAGCATTGATAGAAGAATACTTGTAGAGAAATTGTTATATTACTAAAATCCTTTCTCTTTTTTTCAGACGACCAGTGTTAAGAATGGAAATAAATGTTAAGTAGATGATTGTTGAGGTTAAAGATATGATTGCGAAATGTCAATCCAATACTAATAAGACTAGAATTTTTCCATTTCAAGTTAGACCACACCTTAAACATTTTTGGATCATATGCCTCTTTGAGACCCCTCCTCAAAATGATGTTTTTAAATGAATAGCACAAAATTCACAGTATTATAAAATAATTTATTATAGAGTTTTATAGACACACACATGTGTCTTTCCATATGATGAAAGGAGTTAGAAAATAATAGGATTTTTATATGGCTTCATTTCCTTGAAATCTTGAAAAGGAGTTTAAATGTGTTGTTTTATGTGTTGCATTAGATTTAAGACTACCATTTTTATCTTTGTTTCCCCAGCAAGAAGTTATCTGGAATAGTTTTGTTGTTGTTGTTCAGTCATTTCAGTTGGGTCCAGTTCTTTGTGACCCTATTTGTGGGTATGTGTCGTCATATAACACTTATACTCTATGTTTGCCATATTTTGAAAAAAGACGCATATAGCTTACATTAAAGAAAAATAAGTAGAGGAAATAAAGTGAAGGACTGTTAAGTATGTAACGTGTAATTTCTCAGACTGCTCATAGGCTTTTGTTTCCATTTGCATTTAGGTATCAAATCAATCTCACCTAAAGTATAACATCGATCTTACCACAAAATAATGCAAGTTGAGATCTGGAGACAGTTGGCACTATAATTCAAAAGGAGTTTAGGAAAGGAAGGATTAACAAGGGAAGAAGAACCTGAAAGTGGAAGTTTGCATCATCTAAGGTGTTGGCCTACAGGAGCATTAGTCAAGGTCAAGAGAGACATTACTAATGACTGATGTCTATTTTCATATTATAGTTCAGAATGGGGAACAGATTACTAGACAATAAAATTGATAGTCAAGGCAGTTTGACTTGAGTGGGAACCTAATTCTACAGGAACCATATTTTGAGGGATCAGATTATGAAAAGGAATTAAGAATCTAAATTACAGGTTAAGAGGTAGTAAAGACCTCAGAGACTAGCTGACCCCCAGGTCAGCCAAACAGAGATGATGTCTGAGGAGAGGAGTTTAGAAAGTCAGGGGAAAAAAATACCAAGCTCTTTAACATAAAGGGCATGATGCTAAAATGGGGTTTCTGTGCCTAGGCATCTTTTTGGAGCCCTGCATCTTTTGGTTCTTAAAGGGATTTGGCCAGATATAGATCCGACTTCCTATGGACTTATGGAAATTAGTAATTGTCTATTCTAAGAACATTTGAAAGGTATGAATATCTAAAAGTGTGTCCCAGAAGTTTTTGTGTACAGTCTTAAGCTTTAAAATAATAATTGAGTAACTCCTAGAAGGCACTTGAATGCATTACTACTTTTTTTAAAAATAAGAATTTATCTACAAGAGTCTCAGCCCCTTTCTCCGTCCCTGTATCAGAGAAGGTAATATCTGGTAAAGTAGTATACAAAACTGTATACCACATATTGTCTAGGGATTCTGTAATTGATAGACATCCTCTCAATATCCAGGTCTTTGCTACCATAAAGAGCACTTCTATAAATATTTTGTTGTAGCCTCCAATAGTGAGAGTAGGCCCTAATAAAATCAGAGCCATCAGCTAACTTGAGCCAGACATGTAGCTTCCCACTCCCAGCAGGAGAATTTAATGCAACCCCCTCACAAATACTGTATGTCCTACCTAGAATTTACTGGTGCAAGAATTCTATGAGAAACTCTGTTAGATGGTCACACACTGACATATTGATTTATCACCTATAGAAAACTCTGTTTAGAACTACTGAGGTAATCAACATCCATTGTCTCTATCTTGTAAATCATTACTAACCATTGTCTCTGCAAAAGGCTTACCTAATCCCTTAGTTTACATCATTTTCCCTATAAAGTATGTACCCCAAATCATTAAACTTTGTCACTGCTCAGCAAGAGATTTTCTGCGTGTCTCTCTGTCAACCTGGCCCTCCTATAATCCCAGAATCATTTTTCTCATCCTAGTTCAGCAACCCAGGAGGTACTTGTCAATCAAGACTCATCATTTTGTAATATATGGACTCTTTTTCTTTTTCCCTGATCTGGGAAATAGACCCAGCAATGATATTTCTGGGTCTAAGAGTATACACAATTCAATAACTCTCTGAGTATAAATCCAAATTGTTTTCTAAAATGGTTAGATCAATTCACAACTTCATCTGCAATATATTTAATGTCCCTATTTTTCCACATCACCTCCAACATCTGTCATTTTAGCCAATTTGTTGGGTATGAGATGATATCTCAAAATTGTTTTGGTTTGCATTTTTCTAATCAATCATTATTTAGGGCATTTTTTTCATATTGTAATAGGCATAAGTTTAAAAGTAGGTGTGTAAGCAGGCTAGGAAAGGCCTTAGCTGGAGGTCATGGACATTCTGAATGGAATGCAGGAGAAGGAGGAAGTGGCTTGTGCCTGAGAAGGACTCCATGGTGTTTGGTACAAACTGTGGCTGACCCTGGGAGATCTCAGAGCTAGGGGAGTTGTATCCAGATTCCCTGGGATCCTGAGAGTGGTGAAGGCTTACAGCAGAGGACATCAGACCTGCAGAGCAGCACTGAGTAGGGAGTGGTTTGTGATCTGGTGGTCAGCATTGCAAACTTTCTCTCCCTACCTGGATACCTTGGAACATCTGATCTGGTGGAGTTGACTTCTGGCATCCTGAAACCATCCCTGGATTAGCCGTGAGATCCCAAGTAAAGCCATCCTCAGGTCCTCAGCTAAGCTGACCAAACCTGGCTGGAACCAGGTTGGGAGGAACTTTTCCCTTGTGACTCCAGTACAGCTTTCTTTGGACCCTGTCTTGCTTAGATCATAGGAGAGTGTAGTCAAGTCCTTCCCCTGCCCCTGTGGTTTTCCCTTAGTCTGTTAGTGTAGAAAAACCCTATTCCCATCCTTTACTTCCCATCCCTGATTAAAATGTGTTATTAAATTCTTGCCTTTACATATCAGCTTTCATAGGCTCTGTCTTGTTGATGCTGGGTGGCAATTGGAGGCCAACAGCCATTTCTGTTACAGACATCCAAACAGCCAGTATAACCCAGTCTCCCTACTTGTTGGGCCCCTTCCTGTCATTCCTGTCTCCCACACAGCCACCTGGACCCATATTTACTGTTTAAGGCACCTTTCCCTGGTTTCTCCCTTAAAAATATATAGCATTAATTTAATCTGATTTCTTCAGGTGAAACTTGTTTGTTCATCTTTTGCCCATTTATTAACTGGGAGATGGCTCTTATCATAAATTTGACAGTTTTCTATTTATTTTGAAAATGTGACTTTTATCTGAGAGTCTGACTAATGCTTTTTGATAATTTGAAATTAAATACAAGAGAATTTTATGCACCTTATTCCTGGGTATCTGGACCTATACTCTACAATCTATGTCTTTTTAATGCCTCTGGGGTCCTACTGTCTCATTGAAGTTCCTTTAAAAAAATAGGCATGCTTGGATTACCATGTTTTATTTGAGAGGCAAAACCTGCATTCTGTTTGTTTGTTTGTTTTTTTATCCTTACCTCCCATTTTAGACTTAGCATTAGTTCCAAAGCAGAAAAGTTGCAAGTTCTAGGCAATGGGGATTGCCCCAGGGTAACATAGGGAGGAAGTATCTGAGGTCAAATTCTAGCCCAAGACCTCCAGCCTCCAGATCTGGCTCTCAATCCACTGAGCCACTTAGCTGCCCCTCAAACCTTCTTCTTTTGCTATTCAGAAAATGTTGAATTGTCAGAAATGGGAGACTGTTACTACTAATTAAATGTCTATTATATCAATTTTCATTTTAGTCATTCCAAATATTTTAAACCTATTAAAATGATGTTGTTTGATATAATCTGGTTTGTTTTTTTTTTTAAACCCTTAACATCTGTGTATTGGCTCCTAGGTGGAAGAGTGGTAAGGGTAGGCAATGGGGGTCAAGTGACTTGCCCAGGGTCACACAGCTGAGAAGTGTCTGAGACCAGATTTGAACCTAGGACCTCCTGTCTCTAGGTCTGACTTTCAATCCACTGAGCTAACCAGCTGCCCCCTATAATCTGTTTTTGGTAAATCCATGATAGCTCCTATTGATCATCATTTTTTTGATTTAATAATATGTTCTAGATTTTTTCCCAGGAAGCAAAGTCCTTCAGTGAGCTATAATTTGAAATATAATGAGATAATATTAGCTTTGTCCAACTCTATGGTTGTTCTCCTATATGTACCAATTTTTTTCAAAGATTACCAGCAATAAACTTGGATTATTTAGCAATCATATTGAGTAGTAGTTTCAAATCTGGCCTGAGACATTTACTAGCTGTGTGATCTTGGGCAAGTCCTTTCACCTCTTCCTATATCACTTTCCTCATCTGATCTGTAAAATGGAACATAATCCTCATTTTAATTCCCAGAATTATGAGAATTAAAGGAGATAATATTTAAAAAGCATGTGGTACAGAGTAGGTGATCCTTACCTTTTTTCCCTTCTTTGAGAGAAAGGAATGGTGTCTTGAATTCACTGAGGGCAGCTATGTATTCCTTATTTTTCCTCCTTTACTTTGGGTTTTTCATTATTTTGAACTTTTTTTCCTATTAATTCTAGTCCAAAGCTAGATTGAAAATACAATGTAGAGGATGAGATTGGCAGCCTGTCATTGTATTGGGTCCACCACCTCAAAAAATTTTTTTTTGGTCTTTATAGCTTTCAATTCAGAGTTTTAATATCCTGCAGACACAAATATGAAATCATTGGTTTCATAATGTCAATATAAATAAAATTCACAAGAAGAGGGTCTTTTTATAGCTATGAATGATTAGTATTATTTAACATTGTCAATTTCAGGTATTTGGGGTATATATTTTTCTGACCCAATTTCATTCTCTTTGCAGAACTGAGCTCTACACTTGTTCTCTAGTCCTTGTAACATCTACCCTTGCTATTCTTAGAATGAAGACTTTTTTCTACTGTTAAAGCCATACTAGAGCATAATTGAAGAAAAGCACCATTCATTAGATTCATCAGTTTTGGTAACAACAAAAATAGTGCATATTTGCATAATCAAAGTGCTGTCTACAACTTAGAAAATAAATTGCATGAAATGTCATTTGATCCTTAGAACATGACAGGGTAGGAATCCCAGAACTAAGAAGAAGCATTCTTGGGCCATCTAATTACTGAATTTTACTAAGAACAGCAGATCAATTAAAAAAAAAAAACAGGTCTCACACTATTTCTTTTTGACAGCTTCCATTTCTAACAAATACAGAGTGACAAAGGAGACTGCAAGTAGAGAATATATATATATATATATATATATATATATACACACACACACACACACGTGTATTTGGACCATTGAAAAGAAAACTTGTTAGTTCAGACCACTATAAAGACTTTGTATCAGTGAAAATAAATACTCAGGACCTATATCTTGGGGGATGTCATGAGGTTCTGAGAATAGCTATAACAGATAATAGAGCATAGTAATTACATGTAAATATATATTTTTGTTTTTTTAACATCATTTTTTCCTTAAGTTTTCTTTCTCTTCTGTATGTTATCACTTAGCGTGGCTAGAATCATTCAGTGACTTCTTAAGCACACTTGTTACAGTCAACCCACAAGAAATAGACTATGAAGTATAAAGGAAAAAAGTCTGATTAATTTGTGGGGACCCATATTCAATAATTGTAAAATGGTATGGAATAAACATTGTGCTGTACTCTCCTCTGTACTAGCTACTTAGCACCAGGGCTAGATTTTCATTTCATATATGAAAAGAGCTTAGTAACCCGGGTGGATGAGTGGTTAGAAAAGGTTATACAGAAACATGCACATTTCTCTTTCGGAAATATCCTGGAATTCTATTGACAAACACTTTACATTTAACTCAATGACGTTCTTTTCTTTTAATAACTGTGTCTCTGCTTACTAGCTCATCTACAGAGAGGTGGCTGTCTAATGATAATAGATAAAAGATGATAAATAAAAATCACATCATAAGTCTCTCTTATTTCCACATTGTTCTTAAAGTATCAGATGAAACCAGTACAGGGAAGGAATTACTCTGAATTCTGAAAAATAATCCTATTCTCTCTAAACTCCTTAGGGCTTATAAACTCAGGGGAGATCACATCTGCTTGGGGTGCTCTATGGAGTGAAGAATGAATTACTCCTCTGTGGACATAGGACATCCCTGAGGGTTTTCAGATTGAATAAGACGAACCCCTGCTCACACCCTGACAGTTTCTGATTCTCTAAGGTTTCTTCAAATCATCTTGTTAGGTCAGCCAGAGGCACCAAAGAGTCAGGGATTTTGAGGGGGAGAAGCCCACTAGGAATGCACTTTTTGTTGATTTGTTGAAGTCTATTTTATCTAGCCATTTGTTTCTTTTCCTTCTAGTTTCTTGATCTCATTTTTACAGAATAAAATACCTTACTAATCGACAATATGCATCAAACTCCAGAGAGTATCTGTTATGATAATGGCACCCCATAGGTGGTATTCATAAATTGAAAACAGTCTTTATTTAAAAGCAGTTTAATTTAAAAATGGATGAAAGGTAAAAATTTTTTAAGGTTGCTAATTTGGTCATTTTCCTTCCTTATTGGGTATGACCAGAGATTTTCAAGTTCAGAAGTATCTTAGAGGGCATCTGGTCTAGTTCTCTTATTTTATAGATGAGAAAACTAAGATTAGTGGAAATTAAATTACTTGCCTGAGGTCAAACAGGAAGTAACAGAGGCAGGGTTTGAACAAAAACTTCTGATTACAAAACCAGTGCCCATTCCAGTGGTGAAGAGATACTGGAGAGAAAAGTCAAAAGGGGGTAGAAGTCAACTATAGAATAGGAATAAGTCAGAAGGTAGAAGAGATTAGCAAAAGAAGAATGATTTGTATTTATAAAGTTTATTTATAATACCAATAGGTTTTTTATCAAAATTTTCCAAACATAGTTAATTATGTATATCTGCAAAAGATCATATGAAATAAGCATTTTTATCTATAATTTAGAAATACTGAGAAAATTGAGACCATATAGCATGAACTCCCTCTTCTTCCATGTCATTTCAAAATCTATGAGATAATCTACCATTCTCATTTTCTCCTCTTTTCTCATAGCCTTTGACAAAGTGATGATAGTCTTTCTCCCTGAGAACAACCTACTTTCCTGTGTAATAGTTTTTATCCCCTACCATCTTCTCCATCAGATAATATCCTGAGTCATTCTCTGCCTCTCAAATCTCTGATTTCTCCCTCATCTACTAGTCTCTTCACTACCATCTTAAAAATGGACAATTTATAAAAACAAAAACAAAAACAAAATTCTTCAATAGACGCTACCATTTCCACAGACTATATTGTTCTATAGACTGCTCCTTTTTAAATCCAAAGTTGTCTACAAGTTTGCTTCCATTTTCTATTCTTTTGGGCACTTCTCAATCCTAGGCAATCTGGTTTCCAATATTATCACGTGACTAAAGCTATTCTATCCAAATTTATCAGTGATTCATGAGAGATTGAGCTAAAGATGGAGACAGAAGATAACTGAAGATGCAATCTTATTGAGAAAATGGGAAAGGGTTGAAGTCAAATATGATGGAGTTTTTTCAGGTTTCATCCTTCTTGACTTATTTTCTGCATTAGACACTGTTTAATCATTTCCTCCCGGAAACTCTCTCAGCTCTATTTTCATGACACTACTTGCACTAGGTTCTTTTCCCATTTGTCTGACTGTTCTTTTGCCATCATACTATGATTTCTTCCTTTAATCCTATGTCCCCAGTAACCTATTGGACTTTTCAGTCAGGATGTTCCAGAGTCTTCTCGGACCCAATATGTCACAAACCAAATTTGTCATCTTTCCCCCTAACCCTTCTTGTCTTCCAAACCTCACTGTCTATCAAAAAACCTACCATCCTTCAGCCTCACAGATTTATAACCTTGACATTATCCCAAACTCTTCATTCTCTGCCATCTTGCACATCCATATCTACTTCTACACATCTTTTGACTTACATTAAACTTATTGAAAAAGTTGTATATACCTCACATATATATTTCCTCATTACACCTCCTCTACACTCACATGGCCACTGCTGGAGTGCAGACCCTCATCGTCTCTCACTTTGATTATTGCAAAAATCTCCTAATTGGTCTCCTGGGCTTAAGTTTCTCCCTGCTCCACTCATATCCTCTACACTGCTACCGAAGTAATTTTCTGTAAGTACAGACCTGACCATGTGACTCCCCTACTCAATAAATTCTAGTGGCTTCCTATTGCCTCTAGAACAAAATAAGAGCCCTTGTTTAGTTTTTAAAGCCCTTTTCAACTTAGTCCTAACCTATTTTCCCAGCTTCATTGGACATTATGCCCCCTTCTGAACTCTGCAATCTCGCCAAACCAGGCATTGTTCTATTATGCACATATGTCCTCTGTCTCTGCCTATTTGCCTCTGCAATGGCAGTCCCTCATGCCTAGAATGTATTTCCTATTAACCTCTTCCTCATAGAATTGCTTTCTTCCTTTAAGATGCAGTTCTAGCACAATCTTTTACATGATACAACCTTCCTGATTCCAACAGCTGCTCGTGCTCTTCCTCCCAAACTACCATGTCTCTAACTACTTTGTATAGATTTACATTGATTCACTTTATATTTCTCTTATATTCCTTTCTAGATGTGCTGCCTCTTTTCTCCTTCCTCCACCTCAAAAAAAAAAAAAAAAAAAAAAAAAGGTCCTTGCCAGTAGGGATTATTTCATTCTTTTTACTTAGAACTTCAGTGCCAAGCACAATGTCCGGCAGAGAGTGGGCAATTAATATATTTTTGTTCATTCATTCTTTTATTAATTAACCTATAAGAATTCAGAGATTCTGAGACATTAAGGGAAATGCCCATGGTCACACAACTTCAAAGTGGCCAAGTCCCATGCTGCCTCTTAAAGAATATAGAAACAGGCTAAAAGTTTGCCATTTGAGGAACATCCCAACTAAGGAATAAAAGGTCTGCAGGAGATTTTCTATAAGCTGATGATTCTTCCTCATCCAAAAGGAAGATCTGGAAGATTTAGAACCTATGCCAAGGAATGTAAGTAAATTGGGCCAGCTAAGGGTGTTTCCCCTAAAAGAGAGAGAGGAACCTAACAGGGACTACATTCATAAGTACATTCATGGAAAAGGAAAGAGTTTTTCCCAAGTCTTATCTAGCTTTTTCTTATTTGGTGATTTCAAAAGTTGGGGATGGGCTTCCTTTTGGACTGAGCCTCAATTGTCTTGATAATTATATAGTGAAGGTTCCGATATTCATAGTCCCTCCAACACTGGTTGTTTTCAAAAGAAAATTTATGAGGGGAAAGGGCCCACCTTTCTCATCACCACCAGAATAGCTGCTAATCAACTACCAGCAATAGGCAAATAGTCACAGGGGCCCTCGAAGTTAAGGCACCCCAATAACCACTAGTCTTGGTTCTAGTTTACTCTCACAATCATTACCTATAGAAGCAATATCTGTGGAGAAGATTCAAGCCAGTCCCCACCAACTGTCAACCAACCACCAGGCATTGGGCAGACAAGCCAGCCTAGCTGAAATATCAGGATATCCTGAGGCAAAGATATGAAAAAGTATACGCCTGGCAAGTTAAACCAGTACTACCATCATCACTGCCATATCCTTTCAGATCTGCAAGGAGACAAGCCAGTACCACAAACCCAAGAACATTTAGAATAGCAATGTTCCCAGCCCATTGTCTTCAGAAGCAACCCTTGTGGAGGTATTACCTGGTAACTGCTCCTGCAGGTGATCAAGTAGCCACAGATACTGAATATCTAGAAAATAAAGTTATTTCTAATAAAATCCTCAGTAGTGAAAAACGAATCAATATCAGAATTTTACTGCATGTAATCAGTGAAAATGAAAGTAAAGAAGCATTAATCTGACTTGCTGAAACTTCTATATGTGTTTTCTCCCCTATTAAAAAAGTAAACTCCTTGATAATGACTATCTTACTTTTCTCTTTTTATCTTCAGTGCTTAGTGTACTGCTTTGCACATAGTGAGGACTTAAATTCTTTATTCATTCATTTGACACTCCCATCTTTCTGCAGTCCTGGAAATGCTGACATCTTGTAGGTACCTCACAAATCTTTTGAGGCATCCTGGATTAGACCTGAATGGTCCCATTATTATTAAGTCTCCCCCCAACCACTTGGTAAGTTCCTCTTTTTGCCTTTCAATATCAAGTGGATGATTAGGTGTCTCAGCTTCAACTGGAGAATCTGCAGACTTCTGACTTGTTTGCCTTGCCCAACAAATGGTTAGTCATTGCTTAGGAACTACTTTGCCTAGTTTTTTTCTTTCACGTTGCTGTAGATGGGTTGTAATCCAACATTGGAGGGAAATCTTTTCCTTATGTGGAAAAAAAATCTTTGCTTAAGTATTAAAATATTGAAGAATGACATTCAATGCTTCCAAAGCTCTTCATGCACATTTTTTTTTCATTTGATCATCATAATAGCCCCATAATTCTCTGTAGTAGAAATAGTATAAGTTCTACTTTAAGGATGAGGAAACTGAAGTTCAGAAACATTGAGCTTCCAAAAGTCACACAACTAGTAAATGCCAGAAAAGAGGCTTTAACATAAATAACAGAATGATGGGATATTAGAATTCAAAAGGAAATTAGGGATCAACCCTCTTATTTTATAGATAAAGAAGCACAGTGTTTCGATTACATGACCAATGTTTTTTTTTTCCCTACCACATTATTTTTCTCACAAAATCATTAAAGAATGCCATTGTTATTGTTCAGTGACTCTATGGATCATACTGTATATGGGGTTTTCTTGGCAAAGATACTACAGTGGTTTGCCATTTCTATCTTTAGTGGCTTAAGGTAATCAAAGCCACATAGCTAGTGTCTCAGGCTAGATTTGAACTCAAGTCTTCCTGACTTCAGGCTTTGTGCTCTATCCATTATGCCCCCTAGCTACCTCCTCAGCAAAGGTTAAGTCACTTGTCCAAACTAGTAAGTGTCAGAGTCTAAAATTCAGGTCTTCCTAACTCCAGGTCCAGTCCTATACCAATTAAGTGATCTAGCTACCTCTAGTAAGGGGTGAGAAAATTCGAAAGTTACCATGTTACATAGTATTTCTTCATTTTTAAGTTAGTTCATTAATTAGCTACTCAAGAAAACCTAAACTAGTCTGTAAACTCCCCATGTAATCTGAAGAGAACAGAGCAAACAAGAGGCAAAAAAGAGCTTGTCCAAAGATAGGGGCAAAAGTGCAACCTACACCAAAGAGAGGATCTGGGTAAGAGAGAATCTCCCTGGCTAGAAGAGAGGGACAAAAGAACTGGGAAACCTCTAACACATCCCTCTTATGTACCCCTTGTGACTTCATTATCTGGTCACACCCGTGGTATCCCAAGACATTTCTGATTGGTAAATAGTCACTAAGGAGGTGGTCTCAGAGACCTCAACTCTTCCCTCATTACTTCATTACAGGAAGAGGGCAGTCTCAGGGGAAAGTCAAAATGCCCCTTTTCTCCTTACCATGTGAATGGATCCCTGTAGTTCAAAATGGCGGCTACAGCTTGCTGACTTTTCTTACCCAAGAGGATTCTTGTTTACAGATAAATAAAGAGCAGATTTCTACACTGCCTCTAACAAAGCCAGCCCGGTGAGATGCCTTGAAGTCTGGGGGAAAATTACTTTAACTTGGAAGCTGGCTGACTTATAACCAAAGTTTAAGAAAGATTTTTCATAAAAATTATTGTAGTTCAATATTAACTTTCCACATAAACAAAATATAAAGATTTGACAAATCCTAGAAAAATAATTAGAAAACCAAAATTGATCTCTGTTTATTAACTGAATACCACCCAACCCAGAAACATTATCCAAAAATAATCTTTAATTGAAGTTAAATGTCTCATATCTGAATATAATACACCAAGCAATATATTTCCTATCTTACCTTGAAACATACTAAGTTTTCATCATACCAGAAAGTTCCAGAATCTCTTGGTAGAAGAAAAGTATTATAGAGTTCTTTTATGCTAACCTGGATAGTTTCCCCAAATCCCACAGTTATATTTCATGTATGCCTAGTTTTTTTGTGAATACACTTGAGCATCTGTTTAAATAATAGCTATTATTCCTAGGTATCGACAGTGTCAACGTGAAATTCTCCTCTTGTTATAGCAAGCATCCAGGAACAATTATATTTGATCTCTCAACATCACAAGCATCACTCTTAGAACTGGAACCATGGGTGGGCTCACTCAAATTGAATAGACTGACAGATGTTTGTGAGGGAAATTTTGGTTCGATGGCAATCACCTCAGAACCCTGAGTCAGACAGTCCCACCTCTCCTTTAAGTTGGTCAAATAGAGAAGAAATACTTTCCTGGCTTTAGATGGCTTTTCTTTGCTCATCAGGAGACGCCTTATATCAGTTTATGAATTCTAGACTGAGGTGAGCTGATCCAATTCACACTGTGAAGAAACAAGCCCTACTGACTCGAGGGAGATTTAACCTCTATTTACCAGGAAGAAAATAAAATCATGAGTAGCAAGCAGAACAGTCCACATTTCCACTTTTACTCCATAATGCTACATTATAGTGTTTTCTTTACAAAAAGAGCAGAGTTGCGTTTTGTTTGTTTTGACTCAAGTCTTGTAATGTGGGGTTCCAAAGAAAGTAAGTATAGACCACTTCAACATACTATCTGTCAAATCCTGGGATTTCTTTATTGGAACTTATAAAGTTCTTTGGGGGGAGGGAAGCTTGCATTAGCTTTTAAAAATAGAATCGAAGTTTTAGAACTATTGGATTTCTGAATCTCTGCAAAAAGATTGGTTGGTGCTCTAGTATTTGTAACCCTAGTGCCTAGCACAGTGCCTGGCATATAGCAGGCACTTAGTAAATGTATAGTGAATATTTACTGACTTGTTTTTGCAGTTAAGATTCATGTAGGATATTTTTATCTAATGAGAAAATTGCACATTTCTTCTTTGCACATAGGCTATTATTCATAAATAATATTATCAGAATTTAGTGACTATAATTGAATAAAGGAAATTTTAAGTGCCCTTTTCTTGGCAAACTTTATTTTCAAAAAATACTCTTCAAATAAATAGGAGCAACAAGAGTCCTCATTGTGACTGAAAATCTGGATTGAAAGCACAGTATAAGAAAACACATAAATGCCAGGATATTTAAATTGCATTCTTATCCTGCCCCCTTCATCTCAATCACATGAATAGAATGCATTTTCAATAACAGATGTCTAGGCTGCTGGTATGTAAAAATAATACTAACCTAACATATTTGTCATAATAAATAAGGGAAGGTAGGGGACATCAAACTAAACCTTATTTGCTTTGTACCACATGGAGAATATATGCAGTGGAATTCTCATTTGCAAGTGTTTAGTCTATCAAAAGCATCATTAGGTTATACTTTCCAGGCAGCATGCAGAGTAAACTAACTAATGCACATTCCGACTGCAGGTGTTGATTAGACATTTGTGCTCAAAATGAGAATTACACAAACACTGCTACATCTAAATTGGCCCTTTTTTACTACAGATATAGAGTTAATGAATTCTATAGGGATTGAGAGATCCACAAAAATTCAAATTTCAGTGAGAAATATAGAGTAGAAAATGGAGAAAAAAATACTAAATTATTTGAAATAAAAGCCCTGGAAATTCAAGTACTACAGATTTGGTCCTATATAAAATCTTAAGTTTTTATTTAGAAGGTTTAAAATATTTTACCTTATAATATTGTTATACTAAAGGGGGAAAGTCATTTTTATTGACCTAAATATCACTCATCAGCTATTATAGTATTTTTCTCTTTTTACTAAGCTCGTATCAGCTTCTATAATAGCTAGTTGTGTGTGTGTTTGTGTGTGTGTTTGTGTGTGTGTGTGTGTATGTGTGTGTGTGTGTGTGTGTGTGTGTGAAGAGTAAGAAATATTTAAATCATGGAATGTTAAAAATTGTTGTTCTCAGATTTGTGATATTTATATAATCTCTGACTGCCAATCTCTACTCAATATCCTCTTGTTCTTTTTTGTTATATTTGGGCCAGGATTTGGGTTGGGTAGTAGGGAGTAATCTAGTTGTGAAAAGAAAGATGTATTGCTGAGAAATAGTGGAGGAGAGAAGGAAGAGTAGTTAACTCGAAAGATGATTGGGCAATGGGTGTTATACCCTGACCAGCAAGAAAACGTACCCTTCTCAATTGCCCATGTTATTTCTCACAGTGATTGCTCTATACCCCTCACACTTAGAGCACCTGACCTGGTCTCACTCCCTGATCTCCGAACACACACACAAATGGTTAGAGCAGCTGACTTATTCTCTTACTTCACTGAGAAGATGAATGATATCCAACATAATATTCCTTAGTTATCTCCTTCATTTCCTCTAAAGCAGTGGTTCCCAGGCTTTTTTGGCTTACCTCCCCCTTTCCAGAAAAAAATATTACTTAGTGCCTCCTGTCACATACTATCACTGCCCCCTTACAGTTATTCACTGCCCCCAAATGCACCGGTGGCCATCACTGCTTCCCTGGATCGCTGCAGCACCCACCAGGGGGCGGTGGCGCCCACTTTGGGAATCACTGTTCTAAGTTTTCAGACACAATCACTTACTCTCTCCTCTTCCAAAACAGAAAATGTTTCCCAGTCTTTACTTCCAGTTGTGTCTTCAATCTTCAATAAACCTCCCTTTCATTTATTTGGAATCTGACTTTTTCTCTTCCCATTGGTTCCTTTCTATAGCAATGCTTAGAGGATTCTATTTTCCTTGATTTTTATCTCAACCAGCTACAATCCCAACCCACTACTTCTCTAAATTGTTAAACATATTGAAAAAATAAAAATGTATAGAGACATCTTATACATATGTGTCCCTTTGTCTCTTTAAATTCGTACATTCTGGTTTTCACCAGCCCCACTACTCATTTATCAGTCAATTAACAAGCATTTATAAAACACTAACCATGTGTGAGACATTAGGATATGGTGAAAAATAATTATCCCTATTTTGAAAAATCTGATATTCTAATGAGGAGAAAGTATGCAAATATATATGTACATATATATATATGATATTCACATGCACAGATATACAAACATATACAAATGTCTGTATGTGTGTATGTGTGTGTAAGACTGACAGATATGAAGGGTAACTGTGAACTGGTAAAAATGGTTTGATAAGTAGGACTTGTGCCCTCACTGAAAAATGTATAATAAGACTAATAAACCCAGAGACCCACTCCCCTGACCCCTTACCTCAGCCACTTTCTGGATGGTGTAGTTAGAGTTAAGTTCCCTGTTTCCTTGACCCTCATTCCTTACTCCTTAATATGTAATTTGGAAAATACCTTCTTTTGCTGTGGATGGTGGCACAATCTGTTGTTGCCATTTGGCTCTTTGTTTAGTATTCTTTAAAACTATGAGCCTGGAGGGGTTCTGAGCTTTCTATCATAATATAAAAACAAATCTATAATTCCACATCCAGAAGCCACCCTACTGTGTGCTTCCTTCAAACCAAGGGCACCTGCCAAGACTTTTTTCTGTTACCTACTTTTTTTTTTTTTTTTTTTTCCCCTTGTACTTCGGTGTATTGTCCCATAGGTAGAAGATTGGTAAGGGTGGGCAATGGGGGTCAAGTGACTTGCCCAGGGTCACACAGCTGGGAAGTGGCTGAGGCCAGGTTTGAACCTAGGACCTCCTGTCTCTAGGCCTGACTCTCACTCCACTGAGCTACCCAGCAGCCCCCTGTTACCTACTTTTCTTTTGACTGTTATTTTTGTGAGGTTCTGCTACTCTTCATTTGAACTTTCTTATACTATTGTAACCTTACAGCAAAGAGTACTTTACTGAAATTGCTCTTTCTGAACTTTACCGTCACCTCTAAGTCATCAAATCCAGTGGTCATTCTTCAGGTCCTTAGCCTTGTGAACATTCTTGTACTTTGTTATATTGCTGACCACTCTATTATTAGACTTTCTCTCCTTCCTTGGTTTCATAGTTATACTGGTTCTCCTGTCTCTTTCACCATTCTTCTTATGCCACATATAGTCAATAATTAATCTATCAAGAAAAATGTTAAGCGCCAACTATGTGCCAGGAACTGTGATAATAGGTCCCCCCACCAAGATCTGGTTTTGGTCCTCTCCTCTTTCTTAAGTCTTACTCTTTTCAATATCATTTAACTATAAAGTTTTATCTGAAACACCAAGGATTCCCATATTAGTAGCTCTCTTCTGAGCCATGGATCTGCATCTCTAGGAGCCTAGAGAAGACTTCCCCAAAATTATATTTGTCCAGAACTAAGACATTCAAATAACTACTCCTTTCCTCCTAGAATTTCCCATCCTTACCTAAATCTATTTTAACTTGCCTCCCAATATTAAAGGACTTAGATTGAAGAGCAGAAACATAGGTTAGAGGGATAAAATATCACCACCACATGAAGTTTACCTCAGGAGCCCATAACACCTGAGAGCAACCAAGAGAACCTATTATTCCTCAATTAACTACAACTGTGAGCATTCCTTCATCCACTCAAGGATGTGAGGATCACACAGAGTTAAGAGATGCCAGTATATGAGGTATTAATGTTACCTATTCTATTCATTCCTAATATTTTTAATTGAAGGGTTTCTAAAATACATATATATATATGTATATATATATATATATGTGTGTGTGTGTGTGTGTGTGTGTGTGTGTGTGTGTGTGTGTGTGTGTGTGTATTAATGGGCACAACCAATGAACTGCCAAATGAGAATAGCCAGAAGGCAAGATATGATTGGGAAGACACAGACATGAATAGTAATGAATACTAACTCTCTCCTAGCTGGTAGTTACTTCATAGTGCCCTCTGGTGAAGGGTGTTAAAATGAACAGAAAGGGATGAACATTTTATAGCTTGAGTTTATAGCCTGTAGACAATGGCACACATGGAAATCAGTTGAAAGATCAGAAGATACCAAACGCCACAAAGCGTTGTTTATAATCAATCCAAGTCTCATCCTCAAAGAATGAGCATCACATCTGCACAAGGTAGGAAGGTATTAAAAAAATATGGAGTGGGGGTGAGATGAGGATGGTGATTGCTGTTCTGGAGAGGAAATTAGATGACATACTTTGAGATACTTGGAGGAGAACGCTTGTAATATTTTATTTATTTTTTGAAAATGACCAAATTCTCTTGCCTTGGCCCAGAGCCAAGAGAGATTGAATTGAAAAGTAGGACTGGATGACAGTTTTTTGCTTCATATATTTTCCACTTAATTGGATTGCATCAGCCTCTAGAGGCTGTTAAATAGTAAAGAGTTTTTTAGATTGAGATTTTTAGATATGGTTTCAATTTCAATACAATATATCCTCATGGGTGCATTGAAAAAAATCAGTTATAAGTGTTTGTGAAGCATGTGAATTCTTATAGAAAGGTGCTATGCAAACAGAGGCATTATCATATAATTATGTACAATGATCACATTGTTTTGGAAAATGAAAGCTCATTGGAAAATTAAGATTTTTTGTCCTTTATTAAATACAATACTTTTTATATTTGGGAATAATTGATGGATGGCAGTCTTTGTGTAAGGTAGAAGGGAGGATATTCCAAAGTTATTCATGCATTGCAGCTGTCTGGAGACATAATTTTTACTACTTTTGTCTCTTTGACACTTTGCTGTTCTTTGGGGAGGAAACACTTCACAAGGGACTTCATTGTTCCAGGGAATACAGTGTCTTGTATTTTTCAGTGACTGCAAGATCAGCCATGTATATGAAAAATATCGTCAATAACAGACCTGGTTTTTCCATGGAGTGCATAAAAATAAGGTTTATTATTGTTAGGACCTGCTGTTCTTTTAATCATTTGGTTCATTTTCCCTACATGATTTAACCCATATTAATAAGCATGAAGGAGTCAAAATACAAAACAAGATTGGCTTCTTTCAATTCCTGATTAAGTTTGGAAGGTTGGTATAACAACCTCTTGCCCCAAAAGGGGTGCTGAAACCTCTAGGCATATGGCCAGCTGGATGTTTGCCCACTTAACTGTAGGTCAACTGGGCACCCTACAGCTACAGGCCAGTTCCATGTCTTTCCTAGGCCTCCTGTGGAGGTTTAAGTTTATACTGGCATGGGTCTAGATTCTAGATAGTCTGATCATATGTGGTAGGGTGGGGATGGGAGAGGCATTCCTAAATCAAACTAATTGGAACAGGTATGTTGGAAGTTCAAGGAATTACCAAAGGGTCAGTTAGCTTTTTTGAATTAATTCAGTTCTTGAATTGAATTAAAGAATGAAATAGTCCTCCTCTTTATGCTTGTATCCCCAACACCTAACTTAATATCTGAAACAAAGTAGACAACCAAGAATTCCTGCAATGTGCTTAATTTTCACAAAACATATACTTCATGGAACAAAGTAATTAGTATTGTATAATTAAAATAATTAAACCAATAATTCATCTTTTGTTGCCCTTTAAGTACTTAACCTTCATTCTATAAAGGATATATTGTATATATACTAGTACAGTAGAAGAAAAACTGAGAGGATTACCAATTAGGAGCATACAAAAGGACATCACAAAGTGGGTGGAAGCAGAATTCAATTTTAAAGGAAGACACACATTTTAAGATGTGGAAGTAGATCACACAAATAGAATATGAAATGTTGTATTCCATGATATATGGTCAGGAAATTAGATGATTATCTGGCAAATGAGGCAGAAGGAATGATCAGACAGGTTAGGGGAAAGGGAAGAAGTAGAAATATCATTGTCATGAAAGCTAAGGGAAGAAAGAATTTCCAGGAGGAAAGGCTGTTCCAAAGAATAAAAGCTAGAAAAGGTCCCAAAGGGTGAGAACTAGAGAAAAAGGGCATTAGATATATCAGAAAAGATATCATTATTTGGTCATTGATTTTTTTTAAATCCCATATATACCAAAATATCTATAACACTTTTTTTCTGGAAGATCTACAAATTAGATACTAGATACAAAGTAGAAATCAATTTGATAATGGCCCAAGAAGTTGTGGTATAGTTTTGTCATAGAATATTACTGTTTTGTAAGAAATTATGAATAAGATGAATATATAGAAAAATAGGGAAATATGATATTATGAAAAATGAAATCAATAGTGCAAAGAAAAGTATAATTTATATGTTTTATATATATATAAATCACAAAACGATAAATAAAGATGAATGATGCAAAATTGCAGAGGACAAGGATCGTCCCAAAGAAGAGATATGAGAAAATATCGCCCCATCCCATTTCCATGAAGAAGCTGAAAATGCATGTAGATTTTTTGATGAATTGATTATTTTTGCTTGTTTTTTTCTCCCTTTCCCCCTTTATCCCCCCTTATCATATGAGATGTTTCTTCTGGACAACATAGAAAAAAGGGGATACAAATGAATGACTGACATTTAGATGAAAGAGAACCAAAATATAGAATTTTTTAAAAGAGATCTTTGGAAACATTAAATAAGTAGTGTCAATAGGTTCCTGGGAATGAAGCCACATTTCAAGGTATTAAAATATAGTTATGTAGTGACACAGTGAAGGCACTGAGTGCAACAATTTGGCAACCAAAGGGAAGAGAGACAGGGTTTGACTTTCTTGTTGCCAAAGTCCCTTGAAGAGTGTTTGTGTATGCATGTCTATAGACAATAAGAAAGAAGTTAGTGAATAGAAAAATGATTGAAGATGAGGAGGGTGCAGAATGAACCACTAGAAAAGTTGTTAGAGGGCATGGTGGCAATGAGAATAAGGGAAAAAATAATTAAGACCTTCTTTACCTAACACCTTTCTTGGAAATCATTCTTTGAACATTAGGTATTTTATAGTATTTTATAGAAATGATCAGTGAAGTCTGAAGTTATTTAAATAATATAGTTCTAGGATTATATTTAGAATGGAATCCAGTCACAATTCACAGTGGCCATTTGCAATCTACCCCTCTCCAAGCTGATAACTTAAAGGTCACCTTGACAGTGAGCCTGAAGAATCAACTGGTACTGTGTGAGCCAGGATATCAGCCTAATAATTTAGGAGAGTCAACAGGAATTCATAACTGGCCACTTATGAACGCTTAACGATGACCTGGTGCTCTTTTCCTGCGGCCAATGGCACATGGAAAAGCATTAAGGAGGTCAGACAGTCCCTTGAGGGTGACATTATAAGCTCCAATATTCTGAAGTCAGTCCACTTCAGTGCTTCAGTATTCTCCTGGGAATAATACAGATTTAAAATAATGTTTGGCTACCCTAAAAAAAATACTAACCAAAGTTCAGAATTTCAACTTTTTTTTTGACAGAATAATGACAATTGAGTAGTAACTTAAAAGTGAAATAATCAGAACTCAGAATAAGGCACTGTAGTCAGCAGCAAACATTAGATAATAGTGGTTCTGTTGCTGATTTCCTGATAATTATTTTATATTCTTTTGGCCCAGAGCTGTGCAATTAAATTGTTATAGAAAAAAATTTTATCTTTGTTACATATCTATGTGACCTTAGTCAAGTAATTTAATCTCCTTTGGCTTTGGTTCCTTTATCATTAACAGGAAGAGGTTGGATTAGATGGACTCTGAGGGCCTTTCAAACTCTAAATGTTTGATCTTCCATGAATTCAGCCTAGTGGTTCTGCAATTTGTATTATTAATGAGTTGCTTGAGGTAACTATAGGTGAAGTGCCTTGGCCTTGGTAACACAGTTGGCATGTGTTATAGGCTATACTTGAACCTAGATTTGACAGTGGCTAGCTCTCTATTATCTCTCATTGTACAGCCAATAATCTTTGATATAATTCTTTAATGCAATTCTGTCTGAAAAATTCCTATGTTCCTAGCTTTGTGACCCTGGGCAAGTTGTTTAACCCTGATTGCTTAGCCCTTGACACTCTTTTGTCTTGGGACTGATACTAAGATAAAAAGTAAGGGTTTAAAAAAGAAAAGAAAAATGCTTATGCTAATTTTCTCCTTTTTTACTACCAAAAATATTTGTAACATTTCAGAAAAAGGATTGCTAAAGAGTATTATTTCTATACTTTTATTGTTTTTTCCCTGGTATGGGGAAGATATTTGCTGTGAGATCCCAGTGACAGAAACCAACTCAAATCAGTGATTTGAGCATCAGGTATGTTTAACAAAGGTAACAAAGGAATTTTACCAAAGGTGAATTTGGGTTAATGGGGGGTAGGATCATTAATTTTGAGGAAAAGAAAAATCTCTATTCTACATTCTGCCCTAAAACTAACAGAGAAAGAGGTAAAAGAGTGGTTACAGTGGCTATACTATTTAATAATTTGAGACACCTCCCCCTCCACCATCACTCCAAAGCAGTATTTGATAAATATGTTATTGGCATTACCTATGGGGCATGTTCTTCCTAATTCATGTAATTCTATGGAGAAATTATTGAGTAATTTAGAGTAAGACATATTTCTTTTTCTCATCAAGGTCTAATAACCTTGCTTAAAAGCAGAGGTATCTATACGGCAGTATTTAGGTCTAGTACTACCCAAAGTTTATTCCAATGACAGGACAAATCAGATAGATGGGTCCTCTTTGCAAACCTAGGGAAATGGGATCATAGGTCAGGCATAAAACACTGACATTCAGGACCAAGAGAAGGCGCCAAGCTCCATAGCACTGTAGCTTGGCAAAGTGTAAAAAATATTGGACCCAGAGTTAGAAAGTCTAGGTTTAATTCCTGGTTTCCATATTATTTGTGTACCTTTGAGAATTTAGTTCACTTCTCTGAGCCTTTATTTTATCTTCTGTATTGTGGTAATAATGACATATTTGATACAAATCTCACAATACTGTGATGAGAAAAGAGTTTATTCAACCATTAAGTACTATCTATGTGAAGAATTATTATTATTACAACATATATATTATATAAAAATTTCTTATTCACCTTGCATTTGTAGAAGAAATATCTCCATATCCAGATATATCCAAATATATCAGAGATTGATTGTGATAATAGAATATTGGAGATTAACTCTTACCAAAACAAATTGTTTGTTTTTTTAAACCTATACCTTCTGTCTTAGTTGTGTGTTGGGTATTATTATTAATTGTGTATTGGTTCCAATAAACAAGGTATTGTATTAATGGGGGGGTAGGATCATTAATTTCTGAGGAAAAGAAAAATCTCCATTCTACAAGGTCACCCATCTAGGAAGTATATGAGGTCAGATTTAAACCTACGACTTCCCAGCCTGGCTCTCAGTACACTGAGCCACCTTGCTGCCCTTCTATCATAATCTTTTATTTTTAAACACTTACCTTATGTTTTAGAATCAATATTATGTATTTGTTTCAAGGCAGAAGAGTGGTAAGGGTAGGCAATGAAGGTTAAGTGACTTGCCCAGGGTCACACAGCTAGGAAGTATCTGAGGCCAGATTTGAACCTAGGACATGCCATCTCTGGGCCTGACTCCCAATCCACTGAGCTACCCAGCTGCCCCACCCCCCCATCATACTTTTACAAGTGTCTGTTGTACATTTGTTTTTTACCAATGACCTATTCTTCTGTGTCTTAGTCAGGACCAGATAGTTTTGATAGTTAATGCTTTATAATATAGTTCAAAATCTGATACTTCAAAACTTCTTTCCTTAACAGTTTTAAAAATTTCTTTAATATTCTTGACCATTTGTTTTTCCCACTGAATATTATCATTTTTTTAGTTCAATAAAATAAAATTTGGGGTAATTTAATTGGAATGGTATTGAATAAATAGATTACTTTAGGTAGGATTGCCATTTTACTTATATTGGCTCTGTACATCCATGAACAATGAATATTTCTCCATTTATATAAGTGATTTATAATTATTTTCATGTAGTTTCTGGATGTGTTTTGGAAGGTATACTCCTACATATTCTATTCTATCTATAGTTAGTATAAATGGGTTATAGCTCACTATTTCTTCTTTCAGAACTTTGTTGGTTATAGATAAAAATTATGATAATCTGGGTGGGTTTATTTTATATCCTGCTACTTTGCTACAATTATTGATAGTTTCAACTAATTCGTAGATGAAACTCTAGGGTGTTCCATATACATTATCATGTCATCTGAGAAAAGAATTTAATTACCCTTTTGCCATTCTCATTCCTTCAATATTTTTCTTCTCTTATTGCTATTGCAAGCATTTCTATTCTATAATGTCTATTCTAAATATTTGATAAAAATTCTATAATTTCTATTCTGTAATATTAAACAATGTTGGTGATAATGTGCATCCTTGTTTCATTCCTTATCTTACAGGAAAGGATTCTAACTTTTCCCCATTATAGATAATTTTTTCAGATGGTTTAAAAATATACTTATTTTTACTCAAAAGGAAAAATTCATTTAAACCAATGATTTT
Organism: Gracilinanus agilis; assembly: GCF_016433145.1. Classification (NCBI taxonomy): domain Eukaryota; kingdom Metazoa; phylum Chordata; class Mammalia; order Didelphimorphia; family Didelphidae; genus Gracilinanus; species Gracilinanus agilis. The sequence continues at coordinate 81,602,965 of NC_058135.1, forward strand.
AAGTGTTTTTTAATATGAATGAATGTTGAATTTTCTTAAAAACTTTTTCCCATTTGTTGATATAATCATAAAATTTTAATTACATTTTAAAATAATCAATTATATTAGTAGTTTTCCTTATAGTAACTGATCCCTACATATCTGGTATAAATCCTATTTGGTCATTATGTATAATCTTTGTGATATACCATTGTTGTCTCCTGGCTATATTCTACTTAGTATTTTTGTATCTATATTCATTGATGAAATTGGCCTACAATTTTCTTTCCCTTTTCTTGCTCTTCCTGTTTTAGGTATCAGAACCATATTTGGTTCCTAAAAGGAGTTTGACAGCATTCCTTTACCAATTGTTCTAAATTACTTATTTAATATTAGTATTAGATGATCTTTAAATGTTTGGTACATTTCACTTATAAATCCATCTGGTTCTGATGATATTTTTCTTAGGAAATTTATTCATGGTCTGTTCAATATCCTTTTCTAAAATAGGGTTATTTAATATTTGATTCCTCCTTGATTAGTCTAGGCAATTTCTATTTTTGTAAGTATTCTTCTATTTCACTTAAATTCTTTAATTCATTGCTATGTAATTGGGCAAAAAAATTCCTAATAATTGCTTGGAGTTCATCTTTTTTCATGATAAATTCACCCTTTTCATTTTTGATGTTAGAGATTTGTTTTTTTCTCATTTGAAAAATTCATATTAATCAATCAAATTTATTTTGTTAAATTTTCATAAAACCAACCTAGTTTTATTTCCTAATTGGATTGTTTCCTTACATTCAATTTTGTTAGTTTCATCTTTAATTTTTAGGATTTCCAATTGGGAATTTTCAATTTTTTTTCTTGTGTTAAAAAAAGACTGTATATCCAATTTATTGATCTATTCTTTCTATATTTTATTGATATGTGTTTTGAAGATATAAAGAGTGAAATGAGCAGAATCAAGAGAAGACTTTATACAGCAACTGATATATGGTTTTCAGAATGACATGTATGCCCAACTCCAGAGAAAGAACTCAAAAATAAAAATAAGCAAAACATAGTTTTATATCTATATCTATATCTATATCTATATCTATATCTATATCTATATCTATATCTATCTATATATATACATATATATATAACTTTTTGTTAAGTTATGGCTTCTCTAAAAGGGGGAGGGGANTCCTGTTTTAGGTATCAGAACCATATTTGGTTCCTAAAAGGAGTTTGACAGCATTCCTTTACCAATTGTTCTAAATTACTTATTTAATATTAGTATTAGATGATCTTTAAATGTTTGGTACATTTCACTTATAAATCCATCTGGTTCTGATGATTTTTTCCTTAGGAAATTTATTCATGGTCTGTTCAATATCCTTTCCTAAAATAGGGTTATTTAATATTTGATTCCTCCTTGATTAGTTTAGGCAATTTCTATTTTTGAAAGTATTCTTCTATTTCACTTAAATTCTTTAATTCATTGCTATGTAATTGGGCAAAAAAATTCCTAATAATTGCTTGGAGTTCATCTTTTTTCATGATAAATTCACCCTTTTCATTTTTGATGTTAGAGATTTGTTTTTTTCTCATTTGAAAAATTCATATTAATCAATCAAATTTATTTTGTTAATTTTTCATAAAACCAATCTAGTTTTATTTCCTAATTGGATTATTTCCTTACATTCAATTTTGTTAGTTTCATCTTTAATTTTTAGGATTTCCAATTGGGAATTTTCAATTTTTTTTCTTGTGTTAAAAAAAGACTGTATATCCAATTTATTGATCTATTCTTTCTATATTTTATTGATATGTATTTTGAAGATATAAAGAGTGAAATGAGCAGAATCAAGAGAAGACTTTATACAGCAACTGATATATGGTTTTCAGAACGACATGTATGCCCAACTCCAGAGAAAGAACTAAAAAATAAAAATAAGCAAAACATAGTTTTATATCTATATCTATATCTATATCTATATCTATATATATATAACTTTTTGTTAAGTTATGGCTTCTCTAAAAGGGGGAGGGGAAGGAGGGAGAGAGTTTCTTGGGTATTTTAATGTAACAAAGAGGTATAAAATTTTTTTAAAAGAATCTAATTTATTAAATCTATTTCTGTGTCATTGTCATTACATATCACCTAGTTCTTATTTCCTTGGGTTGCTGCTTCCTTTCCAAATCCTTGCCCACCCTCCTTCTATTACACTGTATGCTCTCCTTATAAATACAATACCTCTATAGGTATTAACAAAATTCCTATAAAAGTCCCATATGGATTTTGGGATTAGAACCTTTGGTAATAGTCTTGCCATTCCTATATTTCAGCTCAATTCCCTGTACTGTCTACAGTGAGAATTGTGGTGCTATAATCTTAAATAAATCATTCAGTTTCTTAATAGTTAGGGTTCTTCATCTAGCCACATTTTTCACTCCCAGAGTTTCAATAGCACAAGTCAGCATATATTTCATCCACAGAATTCACCAAAAGTAACCATGTAGATGATACTGAAATTGGATGAATAAGGATAATTTGGAATATACATACACACACATATACATTTAACATGTGTATTTACATATGTACACACATATAGTTATGTTTTCTGAGTGATAGAGAAATATAAAGAAAAATCCCCTTAAAATATTTCAGTTTGTACATTCTTATTGCAGAATGAGCAAAGACACTAAAAATCTACTCTGTTCTTTTTCTTAGACCCTCACAGAGAGGTTGATAATGTTACAAGTAAATGAAACAGTCCCTCACTGACTTGATTTCTAAGAAAGACACCAGGGATTTCACCACTGTTTTTAGACTGGAAAAGAGCCAAATCTTCAAGGAGAGAAATATTGTGCCAGATTCTAATTTCTGCTTTTACCCTTTAGTACTCCCACTGACATCAAAGAGCCTTCCACACAAGTAAAAGGCCAATGAGGCAAAGAAAGAAAGAAAAGGGAATTGTGCCTTTTATTTTCACAGTTTCAGTGTTTATAAAAATCTTTCCTCAAGCTCCAAATGGAATACCTCAAGTAATAAAACTGAGAGAATGGGGTGGGGGGTAATTGTCTCCATGTTCATTTTTGCCTGGAAGGTTGTAGGAACCAACTGAGTGATGTTTTACTTGGTCCCTTGGACCTTGAACCACAAATTCTTAGCTCAAAGCTGTCAGACACTGTAAAGAAATTTTGAAATTCTATTCTCATGTCTGGTTCTATGTTTCTTGATCAGATTATACCTATGACATACCTGGAATAAAGGTAAAATAATAAATAAACAAATCTAGGAATTTAGTAATCCAAAACACCATCAAACTAACTTCAAGTAAAATATTTATCATTCATCTATTTTGTGCAAAGTCCTCTCAATATAAAAGCAAAACTATAACATTTCTTCCTCTTAAGGAGCTAATATTCTAATAGAAGAAAACATTTTTGTATGCAGAATAAATAAATGTCATAAAAATTAAGTTAATGTAAAGCTGAGGTTCTTTACTCAAGGTATGTGAACTCATACACACACACTTATATTTGTGTGTATTTATATACACATATAATATTATGTTTTATATCTGTATAACTATATGATGTATATTGAAGAACATATAAATATTATTCAGAGCGATATTATTGCTTTCCTTTTTAATCCTGTGTATTTCACTTAATGCATTTAAAAACATACTTTTTTTAGAAGGAGTCAATAGATTGCAACATATCAGAAAGAAGAGGAAGAACTCCCAGTTTTAAGTAATTCCTGAGACTTGTATGAGCTGGAAGTTCAGAAAAGGCCAAATATCAACAGTGGCGCAAGTCCAAATCTGAAGGAAACCAGTGATTCTAGTAAGTTGAGGTGAAGAGGGAAAGAGATGGACAAGCACCCTAAAGGCATGATGATAGGAGATGAAATGGTGTATATAAACAGTGTAATCCACTTAAAGAATTTTGGAAAAATTGGATAAAGGGTGTGTAGTTTTGGATCTTCTTCACCCCACCAAAATGAGATTTGTGACAGTTTTATTTCTATACACTCTAACCTAAATGTGACATTAAAATTATAAAAATAAGTTAAAGTAATATTTAAATTATATTCTATATAATTTAAGGTTAAAATTCTACATCAAAATAATAGCTTTTTAATTTAAAAATCAGAAATTTTAAAATGCAATTGTTTTTGCTTGAAGAAGAGTCTTTCCCAATTTCCATTATAGTGTCTGGTTCCATATTTTAAATAGAATGTCCTTATATTTGTTTTAAAGATAACTCATGATGTCTTGTTTTGAAATTATTTGAGTTTTCCTGGATATTTAAAATAAGATTAAAAGGAAGAAAATGGCATGTCTTAAAGTCTTTAAATCTGAAGAAACATAATTATCCTACAAAGCAAATTACTATAGAAATCCACCTTCACTTTATAATGTAACTAAAAAACAGCTTGGAGAAAAGATGATTTTAGCCTTGGCCTTTATCACTTAAGGGTACACACAATGAAGTGGCTTCAAGTCAAATGACTGTGTCAAAATAGAAGTTACGCATAGTATCAGAACTCACACTTACATTGTTCTTATTAAAAGCCACTTTACTAAAGAAAATTAAAGGCATATACAATTTCATTCCTTTCCATTAAAAATATCCATCATTGTGATTTAATTTCTTTTTCATTAAAACAAAGTTTAGGGTACTTAAAAGTGATTCCCTTTTATATGTAAAAGAGTTGGGAAGCTACAAGGAAAAGAAAAATCATAACAGGGGAAGGATTAAAATTGGAGTGTGTGGAAGGTAATGGTGGTGATTTTAATAACAGCAGAGGATTCAAGATAGGGAAAGCAGGAGACCTGAGGGGAATCTGCATACTGAATAGTCCACTTACCAGAATGTCCCCTCACCCAAAATGTCATGTCCCCTGCTGGAAACCTTACTGGAGCAAATTGTTAAACTAATCAGCTAGCAATAGAGATGCGAAGAAGAAACAACTAAATTCCCCCAGCATGGCAGGAAAGAAACATGTGTTATTATTTAAATTTTCACACTTCTCTGCAAAGGGTGTTGAGAGACAAGTACACCATGGAGTTTTATAGCTAAAAGACCAAGTGATTGAAGAAGATATTCAAAATCCCCAGTTGGAATGAACCTTTAAAATGATCTAAAATCATTTATTTCTTCCTGGTTCCTTTTTCATGAATATGGATGAGTAAGCATTTCTTGATAATACCTTTTGTCACTCATGGATTGTTTCAAGTTGGGCAGCAACTGCGCTTTCTGTACTCTGTAACATTCATGCTAAATCTGTCCATCTAGTCAACTCAGGTAACTAAGTGCACACATAGAAATGAAAGCCGTAGGTAATTCCAAGTTTCCATTTTTAGGGAGTAGTTTCAACAATCTCCTTTAACAGACCATTCACTAGAACTGCTAAAACAGAGAACCAAATGATTTGGTTCCTTTTCCCCACATTTATGCTCTTCTAATGGAGCTTCAGATATGTCAAAATAACAAGACAAAGGAGAAAGATCAAGAACTTGGATAACCGAATCATAAATTTTATATATGAATATGTATATATATTCTAGAAATAAATTCAATTAATATTAGTCTAAATCTGGGACTTGACTCAATGAAGCCATACAAACGCTAGTAGGGAAATGACAGTTCTCTGTGTGAGCTGTCATAGTAAATAATTATATGGAGTGTTGTAAATGAATTGGTCAGAACCTCATCTTTTGTGAATAGAGGCAGGCATAAAGGCAGAGATGGAAATCCGACTTCTTTATTCTTTTTATTATAACAATAACCTTCTTTTTTATTCCCACAGATCCCAAAAGATACCAAAATGATTGAACTTTAGTAAAATTTCTCCAAGAGTAATTCATTATTTCATAACTCACATATTAAGATTTTAAACCCTCCATCTGGTGGACATGACTTGACCTCTTTTGATTTATAGGTAACCTGATTTCACAGGTAAGCACATTTATTTTTCCTTTTACCACCTGGCTGAAATGAGAACAGCTGAGTCAAGTCTGTTCTCTAGTGAGCTCCTCTTTGTATGATCAACATGCCATTAGTAGGGAGGGAAAATTGGGAAGGGGAGTTCAATTTCTGTGTAATCAGGGCTAGTAAAGCAAAACTGTCTCTAAAGTACCGTAGTAAGTGCTGGAAGTATAACAATGAAAAAAGATACAGTCTCAACACTCAAGAAGCCTATATTCCACTGAGGTAGGACTATGACATAAATACATGTCTAAGAGGAGGCTTTGGGGACAAAGGAGGGATGGAGAAAATGTATTTCAGAAAAATTTTAAGGAAAACTTTAGCATGTTGACTTGAAGAAAGAGTCCATAGTCCAACTTGGCTAGGGGAGAGAGTCAGGGAGAGATAGAGAGACCAGCAGAGATAATGAAACAGAGACACAGAGAGACAGACAGAGAAACAGAGACAAAGACAGCTTACTGTGCCCAGTATTATGCCAAATACTGGGAATATAAAGTAAAAAATAAAAATTGTCCCTGACCTCTAAGATCTTGTTTTATACTAGGAGAAAACAACAGACAGACAGAGAGACTAGGTATAAATTGAAAACCAACAACTCCTAGAACACTGACTGGTAAGAACACACATTTAAAGGAGGAATTAAAACAGAAAGCTAAGTTGAAGTTGATTGTGGAGTTACTTAAATGTCTGATTAAGGAGATTGTATTTTAGCACAGCAGCAGCAATAAGGAACCATTGCAGATTTATGATCAGGGGAATTACCTGATTGCATTTGTGCCTTGGGAAACTTATTTTGGCAGCCACCCAAGGGACAGATTTCAGAGGGCACAAACTAGAAGCTGAGATTATTACAATAATCTGGGTATTTGTTGAGAGTCTGAATTAAGAAAGTGATGAGTAGGAAGAAAGGAACTGATGTGAGAACCAATAGGACTTGGCAGGTCTTAGAGTAAATGAGATCATGAGCAAGCACAGCCAATGAATAGTCACCTTTCTTGAAGCTTTGTAATGGAAAGGTAAGGACAAAGGACACACTAGCTTAAAGGGATAGTAGAGTCTCTGAAGCTTGTTATTCATTTGTTTTTATTTTAAAAATAGGGAGGTCCTAAACATGTTTGAAGGAAGTGAGGAAGGTCCCAGAGGAAAGGAAAAATTGAAGAAGAGGAAGAAAAGGTAAATGACTGCTGAAATAAACTACCAAAGAAGAGGCAGATGAGCGCAGGGTCACTAAAAGGCACTTGACTAGTAAGAAAGAATACAGCTTCTAAAACTGAAGCAAAAGAAGTGAGAAAAGTGAAGATGTAGAAAGGTTATGAGGAAAAATGGCAAGGAAACACACATATGATAGACTCTATCTTCCCTAGACTATAAAATAGGAGGTGCTGTCATCCTCTGGTAAGTGAGGGAGCTGGAGGTAAAGCTGGGTGTTTGAGGATAGAGGATGTTTGGAACTACCAACTATGGAGAATATGATAGGAGTCCATTAGAGATGAATAAATGTGTTGCTGAACAATAATAAGGCTCAGTGGGGATAAGATAACTTCATTTTTCTTATAAATCCTCAATAACATTTAGGGGTACAGAATTAAGTACAGAGAAAGCTACTGCTCTTTTCATGTAATTCTCATAGAAAACATAGAGATGGGTTTGGGGATATAGACAGAGAGATGACTCACAGAGGCAGAGAGAGAGTGACCAGGACACAGACACAATGAATGAAAGAATGAATGAGAGTGAGTCAGGAGACTGAAGGAAAATGGCCTTGTTTTCTCACTTAGTTTTTTTTAAACCCTTAACTTTCTATGTATTGGCTTATAGGTGTAAGAGTGGTAAGGGTGGGCAATGGGGGTCAAGTGACTTGCCCAGGGTCACACAGCTGGGAAGTGTCTGAGGCCGGATTTGAACCTAGGACCTCCTGTCTCTAGGCCTGACTCTCAATCCACCTAGCTACCCAGCTGCCCCTTCTCACTTAGTTTTTGTTTTAATTCAGCTTCACTTACTAAGCCAATTAAAGATGATCTGTGAGTGATGCAGATTGGATCACCCAAGCTTATGCTCACCTCCTTCCCTTGGGGTGTTTTTGTTCTCATTTTCTTTTTTTTGGAAAAAAGATTAAACAGAAGTTAGATGGATTGTTCTAACCTAAGTCTGATACTGATGCTGTCTCAAAAAACTGACTTCAAATTTGCACCAAACAGGCAATCAAAATAAGAGACATTCTTCACTCTGGGCATTCTGATAGACTTTTCTCCTGTCTGCCAGTCCTAAATTAGCTGTGGTACTTTATAGCCTTGGCTATGTATTATCAACTCCCTTGTTAGGAAGCTGCTTTTAGTCATTGCATCTTAGTAGATGGTAACAGAGAGCAAGAAGATGACCTGGGAAGCAGCAAGCTGCTGAAGAACCAGAGGGACATCCATCAGGATAATATGATGCCCATCAGGGAAGATGCTTCCCAACCGTTGAGAGCTAAAATGCCCATCAGAGAGCAGCATGACGACATGGCCAGAAGATATTGAAAATCCTGAAGCACTGGGTTGCCTTCAAACAAGTGTGTGCCTTTGTCATTCATGTCTCCATTAAACCTCCTTGCCCAACTGCAGATGACAGTGTCCCCTATTTAACTAGAAAGATGGAGGCTATCATATGTGTGCTTTCTTGCTATCTTCCTTCCCTCAGAATCTTTCTATATCTTCATCTCCCACCCCCCTTTCTTTTGCTTCAGCTCTAGAACATTAGGGAGCTTTTCTTGCAAAGCTTATGTATATGTCTTCCATATATGTTCCCTAGTTATGAAATTTGATGAGTGTGTGCCCTCATGGGTAATCTGTGGGAGAGGATAATCTATGAAAGAACTTGGGGAATTTTTATTGTTTCTTCATTAGGTAGCCAGGTGAGTGCAGCAGATTGAAAGTTAACCACTATTTGCCTCAGTTTCCTAAACTGTAAAATAGTGACAATAATAGCACTTATCTTAACAGGGTTTTTGTGAAGAGTAAATGAGATAATAATCGTAAAAAGTGCTTATAACAGTGCAGGTACAGGGTAGATACTTAGATAAGCACCATCCTTCCTACTTCATTTCCATTTGCTATGCTATTTGACTAAATGTGTTTTGTTTTGAACTACTATGTTTTTTAACTGGCTTATAAAATTAAACATATAGCAAGGTCTTATAAGTTATGATTTTGAGGGGGTGCTACTACAAAGTACAGAAGCCAGAAAGCCAATGTGTGAGATAGGTTGGCCTGGGTTAGGTCTATAGTCAGACTTCTTAACCTAGAGACAAATTGTCCTGAAAGTAGGCCATAAAGAGGTCCATAAATTTTATTAATATTTTAATAAATATATTTCTATGTAATTGGATTCTTTTATAATCATATGTGATTCAATAAACATATCTTATGAATGCTTAATTTTTAACTTAGTTTTAATTAAATTTAACTTAATATGGATATTAATATATTGAATTCAATATATGTAATTGCATTTAAAATACTATTTTAAGAAGCTGTTCTTAGTCTAAGAATCCTTGATCTACACATTTCTCTCTCCTAATGGATCATAATCTTCCAAAGATCCAAATGTATAATGGACTCTTTGGTTTAGCCATGTGATTTCTTTGGTGTACATAGATCCCCAGGGAGGAAATCCCCATCAGTAATGCAGCTTCTCTGCCATTTTTGGTCTTAAAGTGTTGTCTGGGTCACTGAAAGGTTAAGTGATTTGCCCAAGGTCACCTGGACAGTGTTTGTCAAAAGCAAGACTTGAAGTCAGCTCTGTCTGGGCTCCAAGACCTGCTCTCTCTCTACCACTCATGATGCTCCTCAATGCAATATTGTACTGTGGAAAGAGGATAATTTGTAGCACAATAATGAACTGAATTGTTCAGTTAAATAGAGCCTTCCATGTTGACAAGATATAATTGCAAAGAGCATGGGATAGATGGCAGCCAGATCTCTTTTGTTGTGGCAGACAGAGGGCTGAAAAAGGAACTTTTTGATTGATTTATTTATTTTTAAGTTTGTCTCCATCAACTTCCAGCTGAAGCAGATGATTTTTGACATTTAAAATGCAAGCTCCTGGCTGATGTTTTTTTTTTTTTTTTTTTTTTTTGGTAATGAGGGGAAATCGCCTCAAAATGTGTTACAGAGCATATTGTTCAGTAAAAAGGAAAAAAAAAACAAACTCAAATACTCATGATTTACTTTCCTGTAGATCTTTATACTTTCCTTATAACAACTCTGTAAGGTAGGCAGGCAATCGTCCCATTTTCCAGATGTAGAAACATGATGTCAGAGAGATTAAGTAATTGCTCCAAGGATACAGACTCATTAAGTGGAGGGACAAGTAGGTTTCTAAGTGACAAATTAATTAGTTCTGCTTTGTAGAATTTCTCTGAAATCTAACCAATTACAATTCTTCTTAGTATTACCATCATTGATAAACCTTTCATATATTTTTAGAAAAAGCATGATTCCTAGCTTTATGCCTTATCCAAGGCATAAGTAGACTTTCCAAGTAGACTAGTAGAAGTGAATTCACCCTTCAGGAAGACTTTTTTTTTTTTTTTTCTTTTTTAATTCTCAGCCCGATAGTCAGAGCTCAGAATGTTTTTGAGGCTCAATTAGCAGGGATTCTTAAATTTAAAAAAATTAAAAAAATTTTTTTTGCTATCTTGGCAATCTCCAGAAAGTCTGACTTTCATATTCACATGTCCCTGACACATAATAGGTTTTTAGTAAATGGTTTTTGATTGATGGATACACAACACTGTCCCAGGTTCTGGCAGTACAAAGATGAAAAACAAATACATATTTCTGCTCTTTGCCTGCCCTATCTTCCTAGTGGTTGTTTTGGCTTTGTCTCACAATTACACCAAGTGGTCACACAAAATAGATTGTATCATTGGTATATACTACACAAAGCAACACCAGCAGCAAAAGTCAAACTGTCATGTGGAATTCATATCTTTCTATGGTGTGCTTTAAAGGCTAGAATAGTCAGTCCTGATCTGAAATAATGGATGGACTTCCTCATCTAGCCAAGATTGGGTTATTATTAGCTGAAAGATACCCATGATTCTCTTGGGCATCATGCCCTTCTTCATGAATCTAACTTACTACGAGGTATACTGCCCACACAGTACTTGGATTGGCAACCTACGCTATGCAGGACCCCACATTCAGCAAAGTATACATGGCTAAGTTGGTATATGTTGCCACCATTCTTCTCATTCGTCCTTTCCTCCTCCTCCCTGCTGCTACAAACAGTAAACTCTTTGAGGGCTGGATAATGCCTTTCATCTCTCCTTGTCTCCCTAGCACTGAACATAATGCCTTGGACCAAGCAAGCGATCAATAAATATTTGTCAAAGATTATGATACATATCTCCTGTCAAACAAATAATACACCTTGACCTCCTCCACTATAATCAACTAAGGAGACTCTAAGTCAAATTGAGGATGTCCTTGTAGACCATTGTAAATGGAATGATGAAACTGTTTTATCTTCTCTATACTTGGTGTTTGCTGTACAATTTAGCTAACAAATGCCAACCTTCTGTTCCTCTCACCTTTATGAATTGAAACTGCCTTCTTCATAGACCAAAAACAATAACAAAACAAAACAAACAATTTTTTTTTCAACTTTCCCTCTCTGTGTAAACTCATACTCAGATAAAGCAAGGAAAAGATGTTCTCTAGTGTAGAATTTAGAGAGTGATGACAATATTTACAATCTTACTTGAGGATGAATGAATATGATTCAATGAGAAAGCAATTATTAAGAACTTACTACATGCCAAATACTTTGCTAATCTCTGTTGATCATCCATAAGAAAAGAGATTCTGCCCTCAGGAATTTACATTCTAATTGGAGAAAACCAGAGATACTTTAGTCCTAAAATTTGTAAGGATTCTATTTGGGGCCAAAATGGCCCATAACCCATAGAGAAACAATAGTGGAAATAATTAAATTGTGGTCTATGCTTCCAGAAACTAGAGTGGGAAGTAGGGGGGGAGCAGAGAAAAAGAAAACAAAGGGTCAGAGATTTTACACATTAGTTGTCAAACATTTTGTGAACAGTGTTGGTGGGAAACGCATGTATTACAGAAACAATCAGTTTAGTACTTCATTACCCAAGTTAGTGAAAATAGGAAGCTACAGAATGGATAGGATAAAGTTCTTCTCAAACAACGTTATTCTTTTATCCCCCACCAAACACATTTCTGGAATGTCCTCCAGAATTAGCTTCTCTCTATTTTTGTCTCTTAATCATGTATCCTACTCTTCCCTCCTTAATTAAGCACATTCCTTGTGCCTCCTGCCCCTAGTTCAATTTGGGATACTTGGCTAGGACACCAAATTTCTAATTAAACTTTACTCTCACCCCTATTCAGCACAGTCCTCAGTTTTCTCTAGCCTTTTCTATTTTCTACTGCCTTCTGGATTGCTTCTGTATATTAGATTTATTTTCTTTATTTTCTTCTACTCTAGTGAACTCTAGTTTTAACTTGCAGATGCCATATCTCTTGACATGATTTTCAAGGTTCGCTATTTCTTCTCTCTTATTTGTTGACACATAAAACCAAAAGGAGCTATTAGCACACTATTTGCTTCTCACTGCTATTTGCAGATAATCCCCTTGCCACCATCATTTGTTGACCACTTTTCTTCCTTTAAAACTAACTTCATGTTGTTTAGATCCTTGTTGCTGTCATCTCTAAAACTCCAGTTAATTTTTTTCCTTCCTAATAAACAGATTGTTTTGCTTTCAGTCTTCTTCTCTAAAGCCAACCTCGCTCCTTTTGGACCACCCTGTCTTCTCAGGCAGTCAGCCTCCCCAATTCCCATGACAGCTATCTTTAGTCTATCTCAGATACACAAAGGAATAGTAATTAATTAGTCACCTCTTCCCTCAACAGCTGTCTCAATGGAGAAAATAATTAACTGGGATATTCCTTTCCTAATAAATTAGCAAAACAAAATTTTCCATGTATTCCCAATGATCAAGTATTTTTGAATTCTGTGATTTATGGGACAATGATCAGGAAAATGAAAAATGTTATCCATGTCAATGAAATCATGAATCTTTTGGGATATCGAAGTATAATAAATCAGTAATCTTGATACTTTCCAGCTTGTGAGTTTAGGGGAATTCTTTTACTGCTGATGGCCATCCATATATTTTCTTGTTTTTGCTTTTACAATTTGTGAATATTTGGAGAAATTAAACAAAGAACCCTCATATATAGTTATCTCTTCTTCCTTTCCCCCACCTTTATTACCTTCCTATGATCCAGTGAGTAGTTCAAGACTACAACTGAGACATGTATGATTATAACATTTCCCAATGTGTCTTAAGAAGGTATTAAAGCATATTAAAGTAGCCACAGTCCAGATGAAGGATAAGATCAGGTTTTATCAGAGCAGATTTCATATTAAATATTTAAAGACTGTAGAACAACCATTAGTTTTTGTGGGAATCAAGAGACTAAGTTTTGGCAACATTACTTTGGAAATTTACCGCTAAGGATCTCATTACACTGAAGGGAAAACAAGACACTAAAAATCTTGGTTCCTCAATTGCTTTGAAGTACTCTAGGAGCTACTATGTATATAGCCCACATTTCAGCACTGGTTGAATCTTTCCATTATTCTTCAGTTTTCTTATCATAAATAATATCATAGTAAATTACCTTTTTTGGAAGATAGCATTAGAATCAGCAGTCCTCTCATCTATTTGTTTTTTTAGATCGTCAAAGACACATATTTGGACAGAAAGAACCTTCTAGTTGGTTTTCATGAAAATATGAAAATAATAGATTAGCCTCATGATTTTTTGGTATAGGGAATTTCCAGATGAGGAATTTAATCTATCAATGAAGATGAACACTCTCTATAATTTATAATCTTAAAGAGTTGCCTAGAACACTGGGAGATGAAGTGACTTATCTAGGGTCATATAGATACTATGTGTTAGGAAATGGACTTGTAATTCGGCCTTTCTGACTCCAAGGCCACCTCTCTATCAACTATTCATACTGATTCTCCTTTTGAAAATAAAAGCAAAATATAATAGAATAGTATTAAGTGGCTTAAACTCACTGAAATTTCTAACTATTTCTCTTGTGCCTATTTTCATTCTATGTTCTCACTGCCAAAACACTGGCTACACATCATGGTTCAGAATTCTCATTTCTGAATCAAGATATGTGAAAAAACAGAAGTTTGTATTCTGTGTCCATGGAAGATTGGAAAAATGGTGGAGGTTGCTAAGAGAAGGAACTTGAATGAATGAAAAGATAAAAGCAAAATTCATCCCTAATGAATCAAAGTTAATAATATATATTGGGTGTTTGTTATACAAAAGAACACTGTGGAAAGAGTTGAGGGAGAATAAAAAGAACTATGAACCAAACTTTCTACTAGAGCATTTACAGTTTAGAAGTTAATAAGGCAAACATAAATATGACCACAAAATATAAAATTTACAAACCATGTACTGTTTACAGAGTTATGTGAAATAAAGGATATACACTATTTAACCAAGGTAAAGCATACTTCCTGACCTCAAAAAGCTTCTAGTCTATTGGGGGGAAGGTCACCAAAGAGATGGATAAGAGAAATAATATTAAATGAATTATTTCCATCAATACTTTAAATATTTAGGGATCAGGTGAGGACACTACTCTCAAATTACAAATAACATTGGGTTATGTTCCACTTACATAGACCTCTACACAATAAATACATCAAAATATTAGTACCAATAAAGATGGTGAGATGTACGTTAATTCACCTTTCTGAATTGCTATAACTATAAAATCAGAGGGTTGGAAAAGATCACTGGCTATATGAATAAAGGGAAAATAAATATATTTAGAGACCTTGGTACATTGTTCCTTTTGTGTGGGTCACTATATTTAATCCACTGTATCCTTAACAGTATTAAAACACTCCTCTCCAACTTTGCAAGGCATTCACTATCTCTGCTGTCCAGTATTGATTTTTCATACAGGCAAAAAGTGAAAAGATCATACAATGAGGAGGGAAAGCAGTTGGAAGGAAATAATGTACAAGAAAGAATAAACTAGAAAGCAAAATGTTAAGGAGAGGAAATTAAAAAGTCAATTGGTTCATTAAGCACCTGAGTGAAAGCAATTTCTGTTTCCTGGAATCAGTCACCAAACTGCCTTCAAAGAAAGACTGATTCTATAAGGATACAAGCTTCTAAAGAGTCATAGCAATGGGTTTCTTCTGAATGGCCAGAGCAACCAGTCTTAATTGTAGACTTGCTTAACTTGTAGAGCAGTGGTTCCCAAACTGTTTTGGCCTACTGCCCACTTTCCAGGAAAAAAAAATATTACTTAGCCCACTGGAAATTAATTTTTAAAAATTTTAATAGCAATTAATAGGAAAGATACATGCACCTGTGGCTATTACTGCCTCCCTGGATTGCTGCAGCACCCACCAGGGGGTGGTGGCACCCACTTTGGGAATCACTATTGTAAAGGGAAGAATATTTAAAATGGAGGCAACAAATTGGGACATGCAACAGACCTGATTCAGTGAGACAGGAGACCTGGTGCATACATTAGTATTCTGCCTTGATTTAGTACAAGATGGTGAGCAATCTCTTGCCATTTGTCTCACTGTTAGAACTGGCCGAATCTTTAAAACTATGAAACTAAGGCACAGTCCAGCTCTCTTCCTACAGGGTCTAGGAGTGAAGGACCTGTTCACACACAGCCAGTGCTGTGTGGCATTATGCTACCATGTAGTTATGGGAAGGACATAAGGAACACCTTATTTTTCTCTTAGGTGAAGTGGCCCTGAGAAATGAGTTTAGTGTTTTGGTCTTCTTAGCTTGATTTAAAACATTTTTTTTTCTGGCAAAGAATTGGAATTTCCCAAACCAGAAACCAGAGTCATGGAGCTTTTGGATCGGGAACCTAGTCAAAATCTTGCAATCAACCAGCTAAAGAAAACCTTCAAAGCTAAGATCCCAGGATGCAAGCTCAGGGATGCTTTGGAAAATGGAACTTGGTAGGAGTGATAGTATATAAAAACTCAGCTAAATTATGAACCAAATCTCCCTGGCCTTTCCAGAGCGAAGTGGATATAAGGAAGATAATGCCTCTCAGGTATTGGGAAATATTTTTATGTTTATTCTTTCTAGACCTTTGAAGTAAATATTGCGCTATTAAAGCACTTATCTGATCTAAATGCTTAAACAACAATGAGCGTTTTTATCTCCTAAAACTGGGGGACCATATAATCAGTAGGAATCTGAGTGAAGATTAGTGAGAAAAGATTCCTTCAACCATCAAAGGGTATGGGAGAAAATAGGGAAGGGGTAAAATGTAACATACTATGACCTTCAGATCATGGGGACCTGAGAATTCACTGGTATACTAATAGTGATATAGAGTTAATTGACCTAAAGACTCCAAAATTGCAATACAGTCTGGAAGAAGTTATGGTTAGACAAACACCCCATGCCATAAACTAAGAGAAATATCAAGTGGATATGTGTCTTAAATATTAGAAGGTCCCATTATAAAGAAAGGACCAAGAAAAATATCATTTCAACCAACTTGATAGGGAAGAATTCATGATCTAATGAGGCATAAAGATGATCACTGACGACAATCTGAATCATTCTGGTTCCATAAAATTTGATAGTTTTGCATCAAAAATCCAATGCGATTAAAATTAAAAAGAAAAATCTTTGCCCCCCAAATTCTCTCATAAAATTCTCATATCCAAAATATATATGGAATAGATTTAAATGTAGAACAAAAGCCATTCCTTAATAGATAAAAGGTCAAAGGATATGAACAGTTTTCAAAGGAAGAAATCTAAAATTACAAGAAACATAGTGGGGAAAATGCTTTAAATCACTAATAATTAAACTAAAATTAAGTGTCTCTGAGGTGTTGACTCATACCCATCAGATTAGCATAGGAGACAAAGGAAAATGACAAGAATTGGAGGGTATGAAATTAAGTATATGGAAGCTCATGGATAGAACTCTAAATTGGTATAATTCTTGTGGAAAGAAATTTGTAATTATACTCTGGAAATGACCAAACTATTTACCTTTTAACCCTGTCATACCATTAGTAGCCAAATATAAAAAAGAGATCAAGGAAAGATGAAAAGGTCACATACTTAGGAAAATATTTAAAATAGCTCTCTGTTACCACAAATAACTGGAAGGTAATGGAAGTCTTTCCATAGGGTGAATGCCTAAATAAATTAAGTATATAATGAAATATTGCATGTAAGAAATGACAAAAGGTATTGTTTCAAAGAAACCTAGGGGAATTTCTATGAATTGATAGAGAATGAAGTAATCAGAACCAGGAGGACAAGTGATTTATAAAAACAACAATGCAAAGAAGACAATTTTAAACAAAAGATCTCTGATCAAGATAATAGCCAACAAAAATTTAAAAGAACCGTAACAAAGCAGGTGATGAACTCAAGAGTCAGATTAAGACATATTATTAAACACAGGTCTTGGGGGATTTGTGTTGCATAACTATTCATATTTTTTTACAAAGGTCCTCTTTTCTATCCTAATTCCCTCCCCCCCAGGAGAGGTAAGGATGAGAGAGAGAAAAAGAGAGAGAGAGAGAGAGAGAGAGAGAGAGAGAGAGAGAGAGAGAGAGAGAGGGGACCAAAAAAAAATCAGGAGAGAGATTAGAATGTCATTGAAATATCTTCCTAAAATGGTCAGAAGAAAACAGAAAGAACATAGGCAACCACAGACAAGCAGGGCAGTTTTAAAGGAAATGTGTCAAATTTACTGTATATTTAAAAAGAGGGCTTTATCATTTCATGTACAGCCACTACTGTACATTTCTTTTTCTTTTTACTTTCTGTGATGTTTTTACTAATTTCAGTTTTTTTTTAAATGGGGCAAAATAAAATGACCCCAAATATTATATTATGTATTCATTGCTAGAAGATAAAACTGCCATTGGTAATTTTTATCTCTGCATGAGTGCTAGGAATCACTATTTGATAAGTAACAGCCTGGCTCATATGGCCATCACGGAAAAATGTTCCTGTGGTTAGTGGCTTTGAGAATTATTGGCAGAGTCAGGTGCAATTGGTGACTATCTCTTAGATTCCTGGTCAGCTCTGAGCCTCCCAAAGAGCCACCAGATTCCTGAGTGCTTCATGTTAAGAAGAGGAAACGGTATCACTAATGGTTATAAGTGTGTCCCAGGTGTTGAATTTCTTTTCTCAGTGTGTCATTCACGGTTTGCTGCTGTTAGTAAAAAAAAAAAAAAAACAAAAAAAACAACATACACAACATACCCACACCAAAAAAAACACTAGTTGGTGAGCTTCCAGGGGCCACTGTTCATGCCATTGGACCATTATTCATGAGGCTAAAAACACAATCTGAGCCAAGTCATTCTTTGCCTCACTTTAGCAAAATAAGTCTTCTTTGAGTCATCCCAGATACAGTAATTGCGTTTTAAAGATACATAATAAATTGCTATTTATTGGCCTTAGTTAGGAGGTTTGCTGAGGTGTGAACTGGCCATTTTGTTCCTTTCTCTTTTATCAGTGGTGCCTTCAAACCTCACTTCTTCCAAAAGACAAAAAGGCACCCATGTTGGAAATCAAAGGCTGTACATTTATTACTATACATTATGAATAATTTAATGCATTAACAAAATAACACACTGATAAAAGCCAGCTAGGAATATCCCATTCAGGGCTGACTTGGACAATTAAAGCTGTTGTCTATGCTTTCTCTAAGTCTCGTTTAAAATTGAATTCTGCCGTCTAACAATCACCTCTTTGGTAATGGTGGGCACTGTGAATTCTTTGTAATCTTTTAGAATTAAAGGCTCAAAAATATGTTTCAGTCAGATATATGTAAAAAAAGAAATGTATGGAATAACATGTTGCTCTCCCTTCCACTACCTGACCTCTTCCTTTGTTCTTTCAGCTGACCTGTATTGGATTCTGTCTCTGATTAGCTATGCAGTCTTGGACAAGTCACTTGCCTATTCTGACTCCTAGTTGCCCTCTCTGTAGAAATGTGAGTTAGACTAGGTCAGGGTTTCTTAACTTTTGTGTGTGTGTGTGATAGATCCATTTGCAGATTGGTGAAGTTTATAGATTCTTTCTCGGAATGCTTGTTGCTGTTATTCATAATTGAAGGAAAATTTAAGTTTTTGTTAGAGGCAAGGGAAAATAAAGATAAATTTTTTTGGTACTCATCCAAGTTCACAGGTACCCTGAAATTTATCCCCAAATCCATTAATCATTTGTGAATTCCAATTTATATAACCTCTGGAATAAATAATATCTATGATTACCTGCAATTCTCATGTTCTATGTATATATGTGATCTTATTATCTATTAGTTACTCTTATAAATTCTATTTTGCCCATAATCTTCTCAGAAAATACTTTGTTAAATATTGTACATATATAAGAAATAATATAACTGGGTAGCATAGTAGATACAGTGATGGGCTGGGAGTCATCAAAACTCATCTTGCTGATTTCAAATCTGACCTCAGCTTACTATCTGAGTGACCTTGGGCAAGTCACTTCACCTCAGTTTCCTCTTTTGTAAAATGAGCTGTAGAAGGAAATGGTAAATCCTCCAGTATCTTTGACAAGAAAACCAAAATGTGGGCATGAAGCTTTGGACATGACTCAAATGACTGAACAATAACAAGGAAATAAATAATACAGTGAGGTCAAGGAAAACTGATACCTTTGAGGTATTCCTGATTTTCATGGCAAAGTAAGAAGATATACATATAGAAAGAGCCACCTCTAGAAAGGTGAGAAGAGATCAAGGTGGATTGTAAAGAGTTTCATCTACTCTTGATTTGCTGAACCTCTTCATCTTACTTGTGGAGACAGTAAAGCCCACCAGAATGAATAGTAGAGGTATTCGAACCCAAAGCCTTAGACCTTATATCCACAGCTCCTTCTATTCTTTGACACCACCCATTTCTTTTATTCTGCTTTACAAATGAAGCAAGAGGGAAGATTCCTCAGTTTAAATTATTTTTTCTATAATTGGGACTCAGTTCTGTGAATGCAGCGGGATGCTTCTTTTCAGGCTTGGCTGTGTTCTTGAAAAAAGCAGAGAGCAGTGGCAAATGGAGAATGAAGTAGATGGACATGTCTGAAAAGAGGACGCCAACCTAAAGCTAGGGTTCCAAAGACCCACTAACAGTCTCACCTCTAAGAATCAGGGAAGCAAGCAGGATGGCATGAATTTCAACATTTTTTAAATAGCTATTCTCTACAGAGAACTATGGTAGGTGCTGTAGGAGACATGGAGTTTATAGGAAATACTCTTCTCTGGCCCCGTGGACCTCCTAACCGAGTTAGGGGATGGGAAGTCAACGGAAGACACTATCTCAGATCAATTTGCTATTTAATAAAACCACCTGTCAATGCTTCCTTTTTCAGGTGTCATAGAGCGTATAACAGTACTAATGTAGCCATACAGAACTCTGGCAACCATGTCAGCCCTTATAATGATTCACATTTATATAGACTTGAAGGATGACAATGCATTTACTTCCCATAACTATGGAGGCAGGTATTATTATTCTCATTTTACCAAAGACAGATTCATTAGTTTATTCCCTACTACCTAACAAATACAGCTGATCCTAGTATTCAATGCCTTTTCATTCTGACTCAAATTTATTTTCCCTTCTTGACCTTGTATTGCTCTCTTTAAGGCACTCTGCATTCCAGGTCAATTCCACAAAGTGTTCTTGTCTTGTCCTCTACCCCAAGCAGTGCTAGGTTTTAGTTACAACTAATGAATGACTGGTGATGCTACTTCTTTACTCCTCCCTTGACCTTTTTGATTAAAGAAATCTTTCCTTTCTTCCAAGGTCCACTCATCTTAGGTGCCAACTTTTTAGTGATCTCCTCTGTACAGCCTCTTTCACCTACCACAAGTCACATGTCTCCTAACTTCTGTTTGATTTACATGCCAAGATATCTTGTCGTGTGGCTTATAAATTTTCCCTATGTTCCATCTTCAAACTGTACTTGTGCCAGCTAGAGAGAAAATAGAATTATTGAGCTCACATGACAGCAGGGATTGTACTATTCATATTCATAACACCAGCAGAGTTTTCTTGTACTTAATAAACCATTATGGTATCATTGGTTTTGTTCATTCAGTCATGTCAGCTTCTTTGTGACTCATGGACCATAATGCCCATCGGGTGTTCTTGGCAACGATATGGAATGGTTTGCTGTTTCCTTCTCCAGTTATAGTATCATTGCCATTGTTCAGTTGTACCTGCCTCCTCTTGACACAGTGGACCAAATTGTCCATAAGGTTTTCTTGGCAAAGGTATGGAGAACACTTTTCCATTTCCTTTTCCAGTTATAATATCATTGTTGCTTTTCAACACTGTCTCTCTCTTTGTGACCTTCTGAACTATATTGTCCATGAGATTTTCTTGGCAAAGATACTGGATTGGTTTGCCATCTCCTTCTCTAGTTATAATATCATAGTCAACAACCATTTATTCAGTGCCTACTGTGTGTCAGGCACCATGCTCCGTTCTAGAAACACAAAAAAAGACAAAATATAGTCCCTGAGCCATGAGGATCTTACAGTTATGAATTCAGGGCTACAAATGACTTTGGTGGTCATTTAATCAAAGTTTCATTTAATAGATTAGGAAACTGCAGCCCTGCCTCATTGCCCAAGACCTAGCAAACATCAAATGACAGGGTTGGGATTCTAAGCAGTCCTTTGACTCCAAAGTGAGGAATCGTGCCACAGAACCATGTCACCTCCCTTTGTCTATGGAACTGAATTGAACCTTATGAAGGTCCTGTACTGCATTAGTAAAAGCTCTTTGCTACAGAATTTTCAAGTTTACAATGTGCTTTTATACAGATGGTCTCATAACGGGCTCTATTCTTCTCCTCCCCTTTTACAAATCTGAAAATTGAGGCTGATAAATAGGCAAATCCAGCCTTATCCACTATTCCAAAGTACACTGACTAGAATCTCGTACCAAGAGACAGTGGGATAACGTGTTTCCATTGTTACCCCCAGGGAAAGACTCATGCATTGGGGAGAAGTGATTCCTTTATACCCAGTTTTCCCAGGGTGCTATGAAACATATTTTCCCCATGTTCTATCTTCAAGCTGCACTTGTGCAGAATTACTGAGCTCACATGAGCAGAGCACACTGAGAAGGGTCAGAGAGAGAAAGAGAGATGGGGAGGGTTTTCTGTGTCCCTAGGAGAATTCTCCTGGGTGTGCTCTGCATGCATTACCACAATAAAATGGGTGTGCAGAGACCTAGAGTGCTCCTAAGGGTGAGTGGAGGGGGGGGATGCAAATGGCCACAGTCCCCTGGTGTAAACCCTCAGAGGGCTTATTATTTCTGCATTGTTTCTCCAAGTCTAACCTCTGGGTTGGAGAATTATTATTACTATTCAGTAGAACCGAAGCTCCTGCACCTAATTGAGGCTAGATTCTCATCTGAACATTTGGATCGGTCTGTCAATCTCTGACAGAGGCAGAGTATTTTAGTCTCTTTTAAGTGTTCACAAGCAGGGTACCTCCAAATCCAAATGATGAAAAGTATGAGGAGGGAGATTGATTTAGTTCCATTTCTCTCAGAAGTGCTGTATTATAAAAATCTGTCAAAGAAAGAAATAAAGCACCAGGCTTTTATGAGCTATGCTTTTAGTTGGAGTATGGAATGCACATTTTAATTTAAATCTAGACATTAGCTCAAAAATGTTTTGTTTCATGCAGGTGGGCATTTAATGTAAAAAAAAAAAAAGGAGGCAGATTTTGGCTGTGGGAGAAAATATTAGCATCCTGCACAGTAGGGTATTTTCCATGCCAACAATATACGACAACTGTTAAGAAATCATCATTTTCATATTTCTCATAAAAGAGTTTCATGTTAAATTTTATGTACAAGTATTGATATTGAAATCATTTGGCTCCCTTCTCTCCTATGTTGATGTTGGATAGTTATTATCCTAAATTTCCACATGCCTTGTCAAACATAAACAAAAGCTCGGAGCTAGGCAGTGAAGTGGACAGTTGCTAGGACTGGAGTCAGGAAAACTCATTTTTCTGAGTTCAAATCTAGCATCAGACACTTCCTACTTTGGTGACTCTGTACAAGTCTGGCTATCTTGACTTCCTTATCTGCCAAATGATCTAGAGACAGCAATGACAAACTACTCCAACCATCTTTGTCAGAAAACACAAATGGGTCATGAAGAGCTGAACAAGCCTGAAAAACAACTAAGCAACTAAACATAGAATAGTATGATAGAGAACTTAAATTAGAATTAGAGGATTTGGGTTAATTTTTTAAATTTAAATTTAAAGGACTAGGCAATTGGGGTTTAGTGACTTGCTCCGGGTCACATGGCTAAGAAGTGTCTGAGGCCAGATTTGAACCTAGGACCTCCTGTCTCTTGGCCTGGCTTTCTATGCACTGAGTTACCTAGGTGCCCTCCTCTATCGCCCAGCATCCAAGCCAAGTCATACGTTTCCTAACTGTGTCATCACTGCAAACCATCTAACTTTTTTTTTAACACTTACTTTCCATCTGAGAAACAATACTGTGTATTAGTTCCAAGGCAGAAGAGTGGTAAGGGTGGGCAATGGGGGTCAGTGACTTGCCCAGGGTCACACAGCTAGGAAGTGTCTGAGACCAGATTTGAACTTAGGACCTCTCATCTCTAGGCCTCAATCCACTGAGCTTCCCAGCTTCCCACCATCTAACTTTTAAAAGCCTCCCTTAATATTCATGTAATACTATAATTTGTATTATCTCCCCAAAGTGCTTTGGAGGCCTTATAGCACTACAAAGGAGGTCCTAAAATTCTTATGTAGCTTTACGTAGCTTAATATCTTTAATAACTAAAAAAATATATGATTTTTGAGATCCCTAAGTAAATGACAGTTATTTTTATTATTTATAAATAGGAAATTTAGTTCTTAATGAATATCACCATTATGCTCCAATGTCTCATTATGCTCCAATGAATGCTAAAGCCTTCATAATCACATCAAATAGAAGACAGAGTAAGATAATCAGCAACCAATTGTAGATAAGCCATAAATAAATTAACATTATTTATTTTTATAAGGAAAAGAAAAACATTCGTGGAATTTTGATGAATAGAAATGAAGAGCAAACTATAAAACTTCCACATTGCTCTTTATATGTGGGCATTTGCTAATAATTAGAGAAAACTAAATGGCATAAGTGGATAAAATGCTTCCAGTCAGGAAGATTTCATTTCCATCCTAAGACATAAGCTGTATGATCCTGGGCAAATTACTTAGTCTTTGCCTTAGTTTCATTGTCTGTAAAAAAGAGGATAATAATAAATCTCTCCCCATAGTTGTTGTAAGGATAAAATGAGATGATATTTGTAAGGTGCTTTGTAAATCTCAACATATATTAATGCAACCTATTATTATAACTTTCTTCAGTTATATTTCTTTTCTTTTTTCTTATGAATGTTCTTCAAAAATAGCAAAGGATGGTGTCATCCATCTGGTGAGATTGATGTTTGAAATTATACCATGGCACAATGGAAATAAAGACCACAGAATCAAGTCAGAAAACCTGGGTTCACGTCTCTGCTTTGGCACTTACTAACCATCAGACCTTTGGGAAAAGTCATTTATTATCTTTTGGTCTTATTTCCTCATCTATAAAATAAGGCATTTGAACCATCTCACCTGTAAGGTCTCTTTTAGCTCCGTGATCCTATGGAAATTCTAGTATACATTTTTAAAGAGAAAATTTTAAGTACTCAAAATGAAAATCTAGATTTATTAAAAACTTCAAAGGAAAATAATGTAATATGCTCTTTCTCTGCCTTTCAGTGTTATGAGGTTTATAGCTCAATGGAATGCCATATCTTATTTGCATTTTGGGAAATAATTGAAATAAATCTCATATTCTGTGGTCTTGGACAATATATAGAGATATTGGGGAGATAATCATATCATTAGATATATTCTGAAATGGTGGAATGATTGCATATAATAGTAAATGAATGAGTTGATGTCAACAGGGAGGGATAGTGGATTGCCCAGGGATCTTTCCTTGGTCCTAGATGTTCAACATTTTTGTCACTAGGTTGGATAAATGCATTTTTATCTAATCCCCATAAATGTGAAGATTGAATGACAGTCAGGATGGAAAAAATTAAACAGAGTATAATAATTAGTCAAATTTAATATGATATAATTTATTGAGATAAATGTAAAATATTATACTCAGATTTAAAACATCTTCCTTAAATTTATATTTGAGAAAGTATATAGCTAGAAAAGTGTTCATTATTTTTAATCTGAAGGTTTAATGTGAATTAGCAGTAGAAATGGCATCTTAGATTGTATTACAAAGGTGAAGTCCAAAAAAAATGGAGGTGATAGTTCTATTATGTTCTATATATCTTTTTTTACATACTTCATTCAATTCTGAATGCCACATTTCAGAAAGTTCATTGCAAAGCTGGATTTAACCAGAAGGTGACCAAATATTTTACTTCTCTTGCTTCTGTGCATGTGCATAAAACATCTCCGCCCTTACATCGATATCTAGTATGTGCTTCTCTACTCACTCCCCCCTCTTATTTTCCTTTATAGTTCAGCTTGGATCCAATTTCCTTTGTGAACACTTGCCTGATAGATAATAATTTCTACCTTCTCAAATTATGTTTTATTTACTTATCTGCATTGATATTATCATCATTTTCAGTAGAGAATTAACTCCAAAAGGAGTCTCCCTTCTTGAACATAGTAAATACTTAAGATTCAAACAAAATGAACCAGAATGGTAAAGGGAATATTAATAATAACAGTAATAATAATTGACATTTATATGCTCCCTACTATGTTCTAGGAACCATGCTAAGCATTTACCATATTTTCACAGCAACCCTGGAAGGTAGGTACCATTTTTATTCCCATTTACAAATAAGGAAACTTAGGCAAACAGAAGTTAAGTAGCCTATCTAGGATAGCACAAGTAGTAAGTGTTTAAGGCCACCTTTGAACTCAGGTATTCCTAACTTGGGCTCACTGCTCTTCTGAAGGTGATACAATGGGAATGGAAACTATGCCCTACAAGAATCAGTTGAATGTCCAAAGGATGTTTATCCTGGAGAAGAAAAGATTTCCTAGGGATATAATAATTTCCTTCCAGGATTAGAAGGGCTGTGATGTTCACAGGAGATTTGACTTGTTCTGTTTGGCCCTTGAGAGGAGAACTAGGAACCATTTGTAAATATTTATGGCATAGATTTCGATGAAGGAAAAGCTTCCTAGTAATGAGAGCTACATAAAAGTGTAATAGTCTACTCCAGGAAATCGAGGGTTCCCCTTTGTTGCGGTCTTCAACAGAGCCTAGATGGTCACTTACTGAGGACATTATAAAACAGTATCTCCTCTAGATGTGTACAAGGGCTATATGGGCTCTGACAACCTTTCCAAGTCTGAGACACTTTTAGATTCTATATGAAAGGCTGGAGGGAGCATGAAGGTATTGCATTTTTGAAGGCAGACCTCAGTGTAGATGGGATGGAATAGGAAGGTGAGAGGAGGAGAAGAGAAGACAGGAAAACAGGAAGACCATGAACCCCAAGAAAAACTTGGCCTTCTTCACATCTTTGTGTAGGCTTTGCTTTGATGATGGCATGTCTCCCATTCAATGCATTTCTGTTTAAATTATCACATGAGCACTGGGTAATGCTTTCTCAGAAATAATTGCAATGAGCCTAGTTGTACAAAGTCTTTTGGTTGTTTTTCTTCATAATGCTGAGAAATGGACAGAAACATTCAGTGGCATGCTGGAGCCTCCTCTAGCTCCTCTCTAGTTTACTAGAGCTAACTGTCTAACTGTTATATTTTCATTGTTATCATTTATAGCTTAGTAAATATTACAAACCAGGATTTTATTTTCTTATTCTTGTTTTGTCTAGCTCAGTGGTTTCCAAACGTTTTTGGCCTACTGTCTCCTTACCTGAAAAAATATTACTTAGCACCCCTGGAAATTATTTTTTTAAATTTTAATAGCAATTAATAGGAAATATAAATACACCTGTGGCCATCACCACCTCCCTGGATCACTGCAGCACCCACCAGGGGCCGGTGGCACCCACCTTGGGAATCACTGGTCTAGACATTAAGAAATGATGGAGAAAATGTTAGTAATTCAGATTAAACTTAAGTGTGTCATTGGGGCAGGTAGGTGGCTCAGGAGAAAGAGAGCCAGGCTTGCAAATGGGAGTTGCCTGGTTCAAATTTGACCACAGACACTTCCTAGCTATGTGACCCTAGGAAAGTCACTTAGCTCTAATCGTTTATCTCCTATCATTCTTCTGCCTTGGAAGCAGTACTTGGATTCTAATACAGAAGGTAAGGACTTTTTTTTTTTAAAAAGTAGGTCATGTACATGTTTTGGGGTGCTGTTCTTCTCCTCCTTCAAAGAGCTCATTGTTAATATGTACATGTGAGTTTTGCCTTTTTGTGAATGATTACAAAGTTTACTAGACACTAAATACTGTATAAAGAACTAGAACAATCTGAGAAAAACATTGGATCTTGGATTAACCAGTGATTTACACAAAGGCAGGCATCATTAAATGGATTTGAAATGAGCCTTTCCTAACACAGTGTAGCATACTGCAACCCAGAACATGAGAGAATCCAACTTACGCAGTGCACAAAAGAGCCAGAGGAAAAACCAATGGCTTATTCATGCAAAAGCTACTCATTTCTAAAGGAAGTTGAATTCCAATCTATCTCCATGACATTTCAATTGAATGAAATAAATGTATCTTTTTCAAATGCTGCAATCAAAGTATATATATATATATATATATGAGATAGAATACCACTGGGTATACAAATACATTTTCAATGTTAAAAGTGTCTGTTTTGTTGCTAACAAATTTTAATGAAATCCAAAGGAAGACAATATTTAGGGTTGGAGTCAATGGCTGAAAATTACTATCTATACATCTCCTCTTTGTTTCAGTAAGAAGCACCTAAAGAATTTGTGATTTAATCAAGATTTTTCTATAGAGTTTAAGGACTCTGCTTTATTGTGCTTTATATGGGCAGAGGAATGTTTTAAGAGAAGACTATGAGTAGAAAGGCATGAAAAGTTTTTCAAAATAATGCAAATAAGAAATGGAAGTAGGAGATAATTGTATATTCTGAAACCATCTGTCTGTAAATGAATAGTAAAAATATTAGAAAAGGAGCTATAAGCATCATTAATATGCTGACATATTATTTTAATGGAAAAATTTGTATTTTTGCCACATAAAGTTAAGTTCTGTGATACACAAAAATATCATTTGAAATCATGGGGAACTCTCTACGTGACATCGCACAAGCTCTTAGAAGATAAGTCCTTGGAAATGGTTTGAGACATGTAAAGGTAAAGAGACTTGCCCAAGATCACAGAGCTGATAAATATAAGATGTAGGATGGAAACCCCTATCATCTCCACTCCAAGAAACTATTCACCAAACTCTATTGTTTCATGCATAAAGTTCATAATACAAATTTTAAATTGAGTAAATACCCCTAACTGATCCAACTTTAGAATTGTTCAATTAAACAATAATGTCTGTCTTGTTCACAATCCAATGTTCCTAATGTTATAAAACATATAAATAATATTTTGTAAGATCAAGAAATAACCTCAGAGACCACCCCTGATTTCATAGATGAGGAAAGTAAGGGCCAATACAAATAAGTGACTCTAAAATCATAAAGGGAAGGAAGTAAAGAAGGAAGGAAAGAAGGAAAGAAATAAGGATTTGGATAAAGGTACTCTAATTCCAATTATTGTTCATTCTATAAGCCATGCTGCCCCATGGGGTGGGAGGATTTTACATATATATATATATATACATATATATATATATATATATAAATAAATAAATAAATAAATAAGCAGCAACAGTTTTGCATCAGATTCTCAGAGTGCTGAAAATATACTCTTGCTACAAGATAAAGACATTTGGAAGTTATATTTTCTGGTCTTTTGTTTGTTTGTTTTTGCCATCAGGGCACCATGTAGGGATCAGAAATTTCCTAAATAGACTGAAAGGATTAATAACAATTTTCACAGGTAGTTAAAATACTTTTAGGAAAACCATTTGTCACTGGAAGAATCTGTCTCATTAAATGTATACATTTCTACTAGATAGTGAGGGTGGGAGGCAGATAATTCTAAGCATCTAATCAACTAGGCTGGGATCTAATGGGAGGATTTGTATTCAGACAGAAAAAAAAATTCTGCTCCTACTCTGATTCAATTCTTAGGCTTTGACATCCCTAAGAATAATGAGAATCAGGTTCAGGGAAGAGGTGGAGAATATTGATACCACTAATATTTGAACCATCTCAGAAAGTAAGAACCCTCTGAAGTTTTCCTTTCCATTATGAATCAGATGAGACCAATGTCATCCAAACATGCATTCCATGCCAGTTCTATCATAGAGGATTCCTGGAGCCCTCCTAAGTGTTAGTGTGGACAAAAGCATCTGCCTCTACATTTGAGAGGTGCTCTTTGGCCAAAGGGTTCTTTATAAGTCTTCTCTGGGTGAACATAGATTAAAGTGGATGCTGAAGGGTTGGGTGCCACCTAGAGACATCCACTAGATATAGCAGACCCAAATTGTGGACTTTTCCCAATCTCTCCCCACTCCCAACCCCCCACCCTTCCCTCTACCCTCCTCAACCAAGAAAATCTCAAAAAACTTGGCTGATCCATTACATTCCCTTCAAGCATGAATAATCACTAGTCTGTTTCATGTTTTGGTTTTTGATAAAATAGTTATTAAAGTCTACAATGTGACTTCATGATTAAAAATGGGATCAGCTCATGTGAGAAGCTCAATTTTTCAAATGTAAATGTAGTTTAATGGTGTGTGTGTGTGTGTGTGTGTGTGTGTGTGTGTGTGTGTGTGTGTGTGTTAATACCTGAATTTCTATTTGGATGATTCAATTCCAAAGTATTTTTTAAAAATAATTTTCTCTTACAGGGAAATGGCCTACAGCCATTTTTAGTTTTAGAACTCACAAAAGTTGGATAAATAAAAAATACCAACTCAAGCCCTTTGTTTAGTCAACTGCCAGAGCCTCATGCCAGGAAAAAAGCAGGACAGTGGGAACAATTCCTAACTTCAACTCCTCTAAATAAATGTACAACCTCAGACAGATTGTTTTATCTTCTTTGAATCTTAATTTTCTCCTTTATAGAATGGAAGCATTAGACTGGAGCAGTGATGTGTAAACTATAGCCAGATGCGGCCCCCTGAAATGTTCTATCCAGCCACAAAACAGTATTCCTAATCTGACGAATACAATGAGTATGGTATAGTACAATGAAAATTTGAAAGAGTTGCCTCAGAAACAGACTGACAGACCTTTGGCCCCCTCTTTAAAGAGTTTGCCCATCACTGTCCTTGAGGGCTCAAGTTCAAATCCTACCTCTGACCTTTACCACTTATTTGACCTTGAGCAAATCACCTAACCTCCTTGGGCCTCAGTTTCCTCATCTGTAACAGGAGGCAGAGTTGGGGGCAATGGCCTCTTCCATCTCCCTCAGCCCCGAATGCATGATCCTTTGATCTTCAGGTGCTTATCCTTCTAGGTAGGGCAGGGTGTGAAATGTCAGGCAGTAAATGCTCTAAGAGCTGTCGGGAGGGATAGATCAGTGACAGCTACAGAAGTGGGACTTCGAGCCCCAGGATTCTATGATCTGCGAGCTGGTAGCACCATCACCTTCTCTCTTCTTTTCACTTATGTGGCTCTCTGGTGATACCAGAGGCAGTTGTGCTGAATGTAGCTGTTCGTCTTCCCAGAAGTAGACTGGAAGGCGATAACTTATTTCATGTTGACACAGCTCCTGAATGGCTCTTTGATAAAGGCTTATCTTCTCAGAGTTAAACATCATTAACCCGCTTATGACAAATAAGAGGAAGATGATTTCTGACATTCGGGGCCTAAAGCATCCATCACAACAGGCTCTAGGTATTTGATTCACTCCCGGAGAACAATTCAATTTAATGGCCCTAAATCAATGGTTTGAGTTATTCCATTTGCGCCTTTCCTTCATGCTTCATAATTAGAAGAGCTCTTAAATAGGCCAGAACGATACATAAAGTGTGGCATGTCTTCTATAAAACAATTAGCAGGACACAGCAGTAGGAAATCTCTCTAATTCCTCTTTCCCTAAAAGCAAAAGTCCATGTTCTTTACACAGTAATGCCAAAAACTAATAGAAATTGGTGCTGAACTTCACAGTGTTCCCAATGCTAGTGTTGTCAGAAAAATCTGGGCTTTCTAGCAGTGAGATACTATAAAAAATACACCCCCATTCATTATTCTGGACAGATCAGAAACCTCTCCTGGGAAGCCTGTAAAAATCTACTGCAAAGTATAAAGCTATAATATACTGTCGGCAACAATTTGCCTTGGCAGGGGATGGACAATATGATCTAACAGTCTCTTTTATTTCTAATTTCTATGATTCTGTTTTTTCAAGTCTTATACCGTCCTGCTAATCCAATTCTGCTACACACTGAGCCAGTTTATTCCAGTCCATGGGCCACTCTTTAGGGGTATTTGACCACTTTGGAAGGCACATTAACTCTTCAGTGTACTGAGTTAACTCTTCTCTAGTTTGATTTCAGTGTGTGCTGGGTTAGGTATCCATATGGAATCGCTGTAGAATGGTTTCCAAATTCTGGTTTCGTGTGGCACAATCTAGCTCCATGGCAAAGTAGTCATTGTAATTTTTTTGGTACCTGGAGGCAACTCTACTAAATTTTCTAGTCAATTTTGCAATCCTCGATGTAAAAACAGCACAATAATTAAGACAATTAAGTCGAGCAAAAGAGTAATAAAGTCACATCGACAAGCATTTATTAAGTGCTTACAATATGTCAGTTACTGTACTCAGTCCTGTGTATAAATAAAAAGGGGGAGGACTTTCTTTCAAGGACCTTATAAACTAATGGTAGAGATAGAATAAAAACAATGATGTACAAACCAGTTATCAGTTATTAAATTACTATCATGAATCAGAGATGGAAACTATTAACAATACACCTAGCTATAAAGACACTTTTATAGTAGCACTTTTTATTTATTGGTAGCAAAGAACTAGAAAAACGTAGAAACCCATTAATTGGGAATTGGCTAAAAAAAGTCATGGCATTTCATGTGATGATATATAACTGCTCAGGAAGAAATTATGAATAGGAAAAGCATATAGAAGTATGGAAAGACATATGAAATGATTTATGGGGAAGCAAGAGGAGTCAGAAAGAATAACTAAGCAAAGCTGTAAACTACATAAGTATGATGACCAATGTCAACCACAAGGAAGAGTTATACGAAGACATCTCCCCTTCTTCTTCACAGAAGAGAGGGGTACTAACTATAAGTGTGGAAAACTGCTTATAATAACTGACATTATTGATGTGGCTATTTCTGTTGAATCATCATTATTCTTCTACCAGCATTTATTCTTTGTTATAAGAGATGATCCACTGGAGGGAGAATTCTGTAAGCGTGGATATTGGAAATATAGGTGATACAGAAACAAATTCTTTCACATTCTTTATAAGACCATATTGAAACAAGGTAACTACATATGTAGACATATATTACATATATGTTTAAATTCCATTTCAGAAGTCATACCAAGGTCAAAAAACTATTTACTAAATTAAAAAACACACACATGCAACACAATGCACAATACACACACATTCTTGTATACGAACCTTCAAAAAATACCCAGCATCTAATAGATTTTGATTTCGACTAATTATTCTTGCTAAGTAGGTATTAATCTCCTGGTAAGTAATGGTATTTTTGTATCTCCCAATAATATATCTCTTAAATTTGAAAAACCTTTAAATTCTAGTGCTCTTCAGTTCCTTTGTGGTAAAATCAGCAAAAACCTAGTAAGTATGCCCAATTGAAGAAGTTGTATGTATGTCAATGTAACTTTCATAAATCTACCAGAAAAAGAGAAAGCACTTTTTTTTAAATTATCAATCATCACAAAGCATGGAAATATATAAATAGATCCACAGTAAATTCATATATAGAAAGAAATAGAAATATCTGTCCAGTGCCTGCTGATGATAGTTTTAAGATCTTACCTTGGTAACCATGCTTTATCATTTACAAAATACATTCAAATGCAGAATCCCTTTGGGAGTTGGGGATGGAGGTTACAACAAAGCTTCTTCTTCTGAATTATCTAATTCTAAATTTAAAATAGAGAAACAGAATTGGAGATTCTGCAAAAAATCTCATAATTTCAAGTCCTTATTCCTTTTTCTCCCTTTCCTTCAAGCCATAATTGAGGAACTTCAAAATCTTGTAGCCAATTTGTGAAACATGTTGTTAAGCTTAATCAAAAGATAAGACATAAGAAACAGGCAATATTTTTATTTCTAGCAAAACTTCACCTTAGCAATAGAGTGTCTCTGTTCCATTATTCACTAATAATGAGGCACAATATTCACATTGTCTTCTAGCTCTTGGAATCTAAATAATCATGTCCTTTAGGGAATAAAAAATACTTGGAGCCCAAAAAGTTAAAGCCTCTTTAGAAAATCTTTTGAACTGAGTTACCGTTAAATAGCACAGAGCTCTTTTAAATTAATTATTAAAATGAATAAAGATACAAATAACAATATTAGAGATTAAAATAATATGATATGGAGTAATCCACTCAACTCACTCAACAAATATTTATTAAACTCCTATTTTGTGTAAGGAGTTTTGTTGAACACTTAAGTGAAAATATAAGCACACAAAATAATAGCAACAATGATAAAAAGATTTCACTCATAGAGCGTTTATATTTTGCTAGGGGGTAACAAAATATTAAATAAAAATATGCACTATATGCAATATTTTAGAAAAGGAGGAACTAAAAAAAACTAGGGGGGACAGGAAAGGTCTCAGGTAAGATGTAACATCTGAATTACATCTTAAAATAAGCTATGATTTTAAGTGGCTAAAATGAGGAGGGGGTGCATCATGAAGAGCTTAAAAATGGAAAAATATAGAGGAAGGGGGTGACCCATTGCTTATGGGGAACAGACAAGAGGTAAATTCCACTGGAACAAGCAATAAAAAAATAATAAAAATTTATACATAAATATTTAAATGTGCTTATTCTCTCATTGGGTATTCCTTCTATCACTAAAGGGAAAAAAGAAGCAGTCATTTATTAAACATCTTCTATAGAGCAGGCCTCTGCTAAGTGCTTTACAAATATTGTCTCAATTGATCCTCACAATAACCCCTGGAGGAAGGTTCTTTTATGATCCATATTTTACATTAAAGGAAACTGAGGCAGGGAGAAGTTAAATGACTTTCCCAGGCTCACAAAGCTAGTAAATATCTGAGGCTGTTTTTGGACTCAAGTCTTCTTAATTCCAGTCTCAGATTTCCATAGATCGCAACCTTTTTACACCTTATTAGCCTATGAGGTCTTGTCTCTGTCCTCCCAAGGAAGCTTGAAAGGAAATCTGGCTAATGGGCAACAGCCCTTCCCCTAGTGATTTTCACATCTCCTAGGTACCCATGCAACCCTCAGGCTGGCCATCTGTTTTCCATTACTCTTTCTACATGACCAGTCAACCTCCTTTTCTAATTTTTTATTTCCAGAAATATCTCATGCTTCTTTGTCTGTGCTGTAGCCTAAAAAAAAGTGACAAAAAATAACCTCTATGTGAACTATCCCGTATGGCTGAGAACATTTTTTTTCTACATTCATGTGAGTAGTATGTCTGTGTTGGGCAGGGGAGGGAGGAGGAGCGTGGGGTGGCAGGGAAGTGATCTGGGAACTCTTAATCAAATGAGTTCACCCCAACAAACTAGATGGAACTTTAGGGTGTAGAGTAAAGTTAATAGACATTAAAAACAATTAAGGTTGAAGGGCAGCTGGATGCCTCTGGGGGCAGAGAGCCAGGTCTAGAGATGGGAGGTCCTGGGTTCAAATCTGACCTCAGACACTTCCTAACTGTGACCCTGGGCAAGTGACAATCCCAGTGGCCTCACCCTTACTGTTCCTCTTTCTTTCAATTGATATTTAGTATTGATTTTAAGTTCAAAGATAATGTTTTTAAGTATTGAGATTGAAAAGGAAGTACAATATGGTTACATTTCATAATTCCTTGAGAAGGCATGAAGAATTCTTCAATCAAATTTAACAGAATTATTGGGCTGCTAGCCAGTTGAAGCTTGCCAGCCTGGAATTAGCTCTGGCAGCTGGAAACTAAACTGTGGAGAAGAACAAGCTAAGGAAGCCCAGCTAAGCAACCCATCCAGTTCCCAAGGAGACAAGGAGGAGGACATCTCAAGGAGATAAAGAATATCAGGGCTCCCAAGGAGCAGGCATGGGAGGTGCCTTGATAGTGAGTGTTGTATACACGTGCCTCTGCACTAGAGTCCTTTATTTCTGCCCATTCTTCCCACTGATGTTTTGTTTATTTATAGGACAATGGACTCAGACTTATGGGGAAAATGTTTGGCCACTACTGCTCTTACTACATCATTTTAATAAATGCATTTGTTTGAGCCGATTGTGCCCTTTCCCTGATTATTGCAGGTAAACATATCACTTCTGGCTCCTGAGCTATAAATTTAGGAGAACATACATTCTGGAAGCCCTTTGATTTAGGCTGTATCACAGCTTAGATATATCCAGGATTCAAAGAAGGCACTTAATGATAACAAAACTTTTATAATTATTATGTATATAAGGTCAGTACCTTCCTAACATCAAATGAGGATGTCTGAGCTAACAAAAAATGTTCTTTAAAAAACATATAAAAAATAAAAATGTCTTTTCCTTAGTTCAGGCTTGTCTTTGCACATGTGAGATGCATGGTGAATATCCTCCAATCTCCTGAGGATGATGCCGAAGTGACTAGAAGGTGACTCTGTGTTGTTGACAGCTGAGCCGGTGAAGCATCTCGTCTGGTGCATCCTTTTGCTGTTGGGTAGCCAGTGGGTTACTGTCTTGGCTCCTTGTGACATCAATTGTGGTTTTCTTGGCAGAGATACTAGAGTGGTTTGCCATTTCCTTCTCCAGCTCATTTGATAAATGAGGAGAGTGAGGCAAATCGGTTAAGTGACTTGCCTAGGGCAACACAGTCAGGAAGGGTCTGAAGCAAGATTTTAACTTGGGAAGATGCATCTTCTTGACTCCAAGTCTAACTGCATTCACAGAGGCCTTAAATTGAAATCAGGAGGCCTGTGTGTGCACCCCCCATCAGCAAATTGGTAGCCATGTACTCTGAGAAAGTCTAATTGAACTCTCTCTGAGTTTCCTTATCTGTTAAATGTAGGTAAAAACATTTGCTCTGCCTACCTTACAGGAATGTTATGAGAAAAACCTTCTGCAAACCGTAAGACACCTATATAAATGTGAGAAATTATTATTACCCAGATATCTAGTTGACTCAGTGGATAGATTATAGGGGTTGGAATCAGGAAGACTACAGTTCAAATGTAGCCTAAGGACATTTGCTAACTATATGATCCTATGAAGTCACTTAATCTTTGTCTCTATTTCCTCAACTGAAAAATGGGAATCATCATAATATCTACTTTCCAGGGTTTTTGTGAGGAGAAAATGATATTTGTAAAGTGCTTAGCATGGTGACTGGCACATAGTAGGTGCTTAATAAATGCTTATTCCCTCCCCAAGACTTGAGACCTTATAGAGTCAGGTCTGGAAGAAACCTTAGACATCGTCTAGTACAACCACCTCTGATTTTAAAGATTTTGGAAGTAGGTTTAGAGCTCAATGATTTACTCATGACCATGAGCTACTATCTAAGGCGCTTTCCCAACATATTCTATTCAGTATACCATGTTCCTTATCTCTAATAAAGCTTCTTAGGGGTTCCCAAGGACTATGTTCATTTGTAGGAATAGATACACTGATCTGAAATCAGAGGTCCTTGAAATCCCAAGCCATGCGAAATATAGATATCAACAACTTTTGGATAGCTTCATATCAAAAAGGTTTTAAATATTTCCCCACACACTTGGGTGGCTTCGGTAGCCTTCAATGCACTCATTCTTTCTAATGTCCTTTAGGAGTGAGGGTTGGATTTGTAAATGGCCAAGTCCCAAATGACTGGCTTTAATCATTTTTCAAAATCATTTTGACAGAGTAGATGGCCATTTTAAAAGCAAAGCGGCAGCCAAGATTGCTTTTGGCAAGCATATACTCATGTTGATAATTTTAATTCCTGAATAAAAGAAGAGAAGATATTGAAAACAGAGGATAGTGACATAGGAAAGAAAATGCTATGGTAAGTACTAGCTGGTGATACAGCTCTTCTTTACTTCAAAAAGGGTTTTAAAGGATTAACAGGTTTTTTTTATTTTTTGAGGAATTACTCTAATACATTCTAACATCTTTCAAACTGAATTATCAGTACCCCAAATTAAATTATTATCTACATGAAGTGGGACTTTGAATGCTTGACTTACACTTCCCTTCAATTCACTGGATCGATGTTCATCTTGGACACTTTTCCGCAAAGAAAATAAATACTTGACAAAGCCAAAAGTTTCCCCCAGCAAATGCTATTAGCTAATCCCCAAATTAAGCAAGCCACATGCATTGCTGTAATACTCATTGGGCTGTATTATCCTCCCTAATGCAATTGCTTCATGTTCTGAATATTGTATGCATTATAGAAATGTTGGAATATAACTGCTTCGGTGAGAATTAAAACTCGCCATCAATGGAAAGACACAAAGATAGACAAGGAGAGACGATGAAAGAGAGAAGAAAGAGTGACAGAGACAAGCAGAAACACAGAGAGATAGAGATAGAGAGAAACTGAAAGAGAAAGAGACAGAGAAACAGAGACAGACACAGAAAGAGAGACAAAGAGAAAGAGAGTTTACTTTCCCTTCTCTGCTCCTCCTTAACTGCTCTCATCAGTAATGGGAGTTACACATATATCAAATAATGATCAGACCCCATTATCTATCTATCTATCAATCATTCACATTTATAAAGAATCTTTCATCTGTTTTTCTTAAAGTGATGTACCAAAAAAAATGGAAATTATACTTGCAGATAAAAGCAGTACTAAAAATATGTTAAATGTAGGTTTAAATTTAGTTAAATGTAGCAGGAGATTTCACTTGAGAGAGAAGAGACTCCACAACTTCAGGCAACAAAAGAAAAAAAGAATCCTAGCTGCATATGGCCTTGGTTGTGTTTGTTTGTGTTCAGCTATTTCATATATGTATTCAATTTAGCAAACATTAATGAAAAAAAAATTACCTTGTCTAGAACACTATGCTACCAGAAGATGGGGGAGATACGAAGACAAACTCCTCCCTGTACTTATGGAGTTCAAAAATCTAGTAGAGGACTCACCATATAGAATATCAGTACATGACCAAAGGTACGTAGATACTAACATCAATCTCCAGAAAGTACCAAACATCACAAATGAGAACTGGAGCTACAAAAAACGGCGCACTTAGTCCAATGCAAAATCCTAAACCTGATTATAAGAGTTATCTAGAGATGAATAAAACAAAATGCCAAGTTAAACTAGCCTCTCCTGATCATAACTCACCTTCTCCTTTTTAGCTTCTTGGAGAATATTGCAATAATTTTGAAAGAGTAATTTTGAAAGACCATAGGCAGTTTTTGGTGATATGAACAGCAGAAGCAGATCAGTATTCTAAACCAGAGATTCTAGCTCCCAGAAGGCACTGGCTTGACCACATAGACAAAGTCCAGGAGACCAAACAGTCAAATAAGGAAACCTCATGAGGACATAAATATAAATGCCTGGTATCATTATTATTTTAAAACCATACAGTGAATCTTCTCAACTAGAGGTATTTCATGAGAAAACATCTAAAAGAGAGTAGATGATGAGTTTAAAAGAAATCTGAATATGTTAATACGGATCATTAGGAGGCTAACCAATTAAGGCACATGATCTGACAAAGAATCTTCTTTTTGAAAAGCCTAAGTATTGTAAGATTTCTTTTCTTGAAATCAGGTAGACAAGACTGACTGCAACAAGGCACTAATAAACACATTTCACTCCAATAATGGAGAAAGCAATTTTGCCCCAAATACTTCCCTTATAATAGGGGGATGTGAATTAACCATTTTAAAATAAGCCATACAAAAGTGTTTGCCTAGACCCCAAATCACTAACTTCATTAGCAAGATGAGCAAGGTCACAAAGAAAATCAAAACAATTAGAGAAATGGAATAAAAATATAAACTTATTGTTCCAGATTCCCTCTCCCCAGTGTCTGAGTCATTGCTCTGCTTTATAAGGAACATGTTAACTCCTTCAGGCTTTCTCATTATTTAATAATGGTACTTGACACTTGCATGACTCCTTAAAGTTGATAAAGGTCTGAAATCCATGATCTCATTGGAGCCTTACAAAAAGCCAATTAGATTGATATAGGAGTTATTGATCCCATTTCACAGATGAAGAAATTGAGGAGTGAATTGACTTGCTTAAAGTCACAAAGTTAATAATAATTACAGGAGGATATGGAATTCAGTTCTAAGTTCCAGAATGCCATAAGTCTGAGAAATTCTGTCTTCTACCACACTGAGATTCAGAAATAAATGGTTCCTGGTGCCAGAAGTGGTTTTGTTTGACCATGCAAATTAATTATTCAGGTTTTGTTTTTCTTTCACAATGGCAGACAGTGGTGGGAAGGTGGTGACAATCTAGATTTATATTATTTGAAAAAAATAAATTAAAAAAAGAAACACTATTGAAGGTCTTTATTTTGCTGTCAGGGAAATGTAGGAGTACAGAATTCAATTCTGCTTTTTGCCTCTGTAGTTTAGGAAATCAGGCTTCCAAATAGCAGAACCTTTCATTATTTAATATTTTTACTTTGATAAAAAAATGAATTAAATTTAGAATTTAGAAGTCACTAGAAAAAAATAAGTATGAGAGAGGCACCAGAGCACAGAGGAACACAAGGCTGGGTTTAAGTATCCATGAATAAGAGTTCAAATCCTAACTTCCTACTTGTGTGATCCTAACCAAGTCATATTTTTATCTCGGGGGATCTTAACTTCCTTTCTTGCAAAATGAAGAGATTGGAATAAATGACTTTTAAAGCCCTTTTCAATTCTTATTCTATAATTATAACTGAGTATACAAAAAAAAGCAACAATTATTTTTTTCTTTAAATTATATTATCGTATGTTCAGAAATGACTCTGTTTGGTTATTCCTAAAAAGACAAATTGATGATCAGAAAGATTTTTCCCCACATTATAAATCTTTGGGCTCCCTGGGTAACCTTCAATAAGTCATTTTAGTACTCTGAATTTCCCTTTTCTCATCTGAAATGTGAAGTGGTTGAAGCCAATAACTACCAAACTGAGGCACTGGATTTTGGAAGGCTGAGAAATTACTGAAGGTATCCCTGAACAGAAAAAAAACAAACAAAAAACCTTTAAGCAAAGTAACATACCTTCTAAAGACTGAAAAAAAAGTTTCAAACATCTCTGAATATTTATTTTCAAATATCAAATCATTGAAGTATAAATACTAGTTTTTTGTTGTTATGTATTTTTTGTCTTCTCTGAATGTCTTTTTTAACTTAGAATATTTTTCCATGGTTACATGATTTGTTATGTATTTTTTTAATCAAAGAGTACCAATCATCCAGCTACTATTATGTGTCATGTATTAATTGCTTTGGAAGCTAACTCAGTGGATAGAGGGATGAGCCTGGACTTGGGAAGACTATTTTTCTGAATTCAGACCTGGATTCATATGCTTACAGGCTGTGGGATCCCAGACAAGTCACTTTACCTTAGTTTCCTCATTTGTAAAATGAGCTGCAGAAAGAAATGGCAAACCATACTAGTATCTTTGTCAAGAGAAACCCCAAATGGAGAAATGAAGAGTCAGAAATGACTGAAAACCAAATGTACAATAAATTCAATGCTTATCACATGTCAGGCACTATGTTAAGTGCTACAGATTCAAAGAAATACAAAAACAGTGTTGCACTATAGGAGCTGGACAACATACATGCACCAAGATGCACTTTAGATATTTACAGTATAACTGGAAGGTAATGATACAGGGAAGACACTGGAATGGAAGGAGAAAGTAGTGATGAAAGGGTTCTTGCAAAACAAAAGGTTTGGGTTGAATATTAAAGGAAGCCCAGAGACCTAAGAAGTCTAGGCAAGGAGGAAGAGCCTTTCAGGAATGAAGGGGGACAGCTGACGAAAGGGTATGGAGAAAAACCAATAAGACCGCTGTCAATGGATTGTATGGTACATGGTAGAGTATAAGGTATAATGTGTCTGAAAGGTAGCAAGGGGTCAGTTTATGAAGTGCTCTAAAAGCCAAACAGACAATTTTCTGTCTGATCCTGGAGAAAACAGGAATCACTGGAGTTTATTGAATGTGTGTATTTTATTTTGGCTGGGGACTGGGGTCAATCCTACATTTTAGGAAAATAAATTAGAAAGTTGAGTGCTTTAGAGAGGGGGAAATTTTAAAGGCTGTAGTTCAACCAGTAAGCTATTATACAGCTCAGACAAGCCGATAAGGGTCTGGCCAGGTTGGCATCTACATGAATGTGGTGAAAAAGGGGATATTTTATACGTATAGATAAATGTGTTTATGTTTCTGTTGTTGTGAAAAGAGAAAAGAAAAAGCCAAAAAAAGTTTGACTTTGGCAGAGATGCTAGAGTGGTTTGCCATATCCTTTTCCAGCTCATTTTACAGAGGAGGAGCTGAGGCAAACAGGGTTAAGTGACTTGCCCAGGGTCAATCACCTGGCGTCTGAGGTTGGATTAGAACTCAGATTCTCCTGACACTGGGCCAGTGCTCGATCCACTGCATCACTTAGCTTTCCCATATCTTTGTACACCCATAAAAAAGTTATTTACAGTTATTTGTTGCTTTTGTTTTTGTTGTTTTCAAGTGAGACTTGTAAGGTTATTTCTAGATGGGCTCCTGGTGAGGCACTTCCTTTACTCAAGTAGATTATCATTTGTCTTGCAATTTGAAGATAACTCTCTTCAAAGACTTAGGAGCTCTGAGAATTCAGT
The DNA here is from genome assembly GCF_016433145.1 of Gracilinanus agilis. NCBI lineage: Eukaryota > Metazoa > Chordata > Mammalia > Didelphimorphia > Didelphidae > Gracilinanus > Gracilinanus agilis. The sequence goes on from NC_058135.1 coordinate 81,645,128, forward strand.
CCAGTATGTAACAGAAGTCTTCATGGGACTCAGGTGTTTCTGACTCCAAGGCCACAGGGCTGTAAAGGATTTTATATCTCTTAGTATTATCCTTCTAAAAAGAGTAATCACATCACGCCTTAATGGTGGGCACCCTGTAAGCAGGCAGACTTGGGTTCAACTTAGGTGTCTAACACTGTGACCATTAGTAAGTTATATAATCCTTCAGGGCTCTAGAAAACATTTTAAGAATTTCAGTTATGGCTTAGTTGTCTATCTGTAGGAGTTTCCATTGAGAAAGTGCCCCATAGGGAAGGAAATGGAAGGGGGTAGAATGAGAGGGAAGGAAAAGGAGGGAGAGGCAAAGGATGGAAAAAAATAAAGCAGTTATAAAAATCTAGAACTACACAAAAGGCAAATTGGAAAGTGAAGTCACTTTCAAATAGGATTCATAGTAGGATTCCTTTAATAGCAAGTTTTGTTAGTGAATTCTAATCTGCTTGATTTATATGCCAGTTTCCAAGAACTTTTCAACTGTACAAAGATATGCTCACCTATTTTAGTGACATTTGATTTTCAGAAAGATTGGTGTCTTAAATTTAATGGATAAAGTCAAAACAAAAGCATACCTCAGAGCAATAATTTGCCTGAATGACAGTGAATATAATGGCATCAGTATCCACCAGGGCCATTATAAAATTATTCTCTTAATGCATAAGGGTGCTCTATATTGAAGATGTCCAAATACACAGGTGCACAAAATGGGCCTGCTATACTTAATTGCTACTTTATCACACCACTTTTCAGCATGGAAGAAGATATTTTTCAAACAGCAGCATGTGGCTCCATGGCAGACTCCACAGGAAGTTATGTTGGGAGTTTTTGAAGCCTCCTGTATATTAGGCTACTGCTGTTGCCTTGGATTGTCTAGGCAATCTTAAATGCCAACACAAAATCTCCTATTCTTTCCAAAGCCTTTAAATTTTGAATGTTTCTTCCTTCCTCCCTCCCTCCCTTCCTCCCTCCCTTCCTTTCTTCCTTCCTTTCATCCTTTCTTTCTTTCATTCATTCATTCCTTCCTCCCTCCCTCCCTCCATTCCTTCCTTCCTCC
>NC_058135.1:81646440-81657126 GCF_016433145.1 Gracilinanus agilis
AGAGAGAGAGAGAGAGAGAGAGAGAGAGAGAGAGAGAGATTAGACTTGTGTTTCTGTGATCACATTACTCTCAGGTAAGGAACCCCCTTTAATGATGCAAATTACAGTCTTAAAGAGTTGCCCAGAACCTCTTCTAGTTGAGGGATTTATCCAAGGTCATCCAGACAAGGTCAAATTAGAACACAAGTCCTTGCTGAAGGCCAGCTCTGTATTCATCACCCTGACCACAGAAAAAGGCATATATAGATGCATACATGTGCATGCTGCTATACCAGGCTAATAAAATCCATTCCTTATTTCATCCCAGAAGATAGTAACTTATAATGGAAATGCCAGCACCATCTTAACAATTGTTGTACAAGTGGGCATTTCTGCAAACCAGAAGTCTTTCCTCCGTGTCCTTCTTCCAGTTCCAAATTGAGCCCAGGAGGCCAGAGGTGGCTCTCTTGATAAGGTTCCTGGGAACTGTTGTTTGCAGAAAATTTAGCTTGGATTTTTAGATTGACAATTTCATTCCATGGTTCCTTCTGTGTTTTCTGGCTCTGGTTTTAATTATCACTTAAAGTAAGTGTACTGGATATATACTTATCAACTCTTCATTTCCCCTGTGGACCACACTGTGGGTTACAAAATACAATTTCCATTTTATCTGCTGATGGCCTAAATAAGGTACACATGAAACAACAAAGATGGGCTTCTTAAATGAGCAGGGTAAGATGTTCATGTAACGGAGGCTCTAGGGGTTAGATTAGACGAGAAAGAGAAAGAGATTCTACCTCAGTGGAGTTGGATAATTTCTAAAAGATTTAGTACAAAAGAACTGGGCCATCATCTAACAATATGAACACACACATAAACCTAACTATAACTTAGAAAAATATTTTCATGTGCAAAATTATGTGTTTGTACACAATTACATGTCACGTGAAATGTTCAAACACAATTACTATAGAGGAAAACTCCGTGTGTCTAAGAACGTTCAAACACACAAACCCAGAAATATCACAAAGAAATGATATTTCTCCTCAGTCACAAGATAGTAGGCAAGTCTTACCTAACTGGAAGATTCTTGAAATCATTGTAACTGACATTTATTAGTGCTTTGAAGTTAAAAAGTATTTTCCTCTCAATACTCAGATAGTATAAAAGTATGATTATGCCTACTACATAGATGGTGAGCTAATATTTAGATGGGTTAAGGATTAGCCATGTTTACACACCTCTTAAGGGCTGGGGTTGGTCTCTTGATTCCAAGGCTGGTTCCCTTTCATTTTGGCATGCTGTTCCCCAAGCCAAGTAGCCATTGATATTTGGTTATATGTTTTGCAGTCAGATTATGGAGGACCTTCTATGATCCTGGAAAGCAATTCTACTTCATTTTTATTCATTTTCTCATTTCACTTCTGTTCATAGACTGATTGGGCTAATTTCATATGCTAAGGTGCAATATCTGCCATCAACTATAATGAAAACTGATAAAAAAAAAAGAAACAACAAAAGAAACCCCAAGCCCTACTACGAGCAATATACTAAGGGATCCTGATAGCTAAGATTTCATAAGCTATTTGATGAAACAAAATACTTCATCACAAGTACTCAAATGGAAGTGTGATCTCACTGATTCAGGAGTCCTGTTTAGTCATGAAATTAGTAGTCTATGCCTGACCATTTTGCACATTTATTAAGTGCCTTTTAGTTGCTAGTTTGGGAAAGGGGAAGAGTAAAGGAGTGGAAAGAAGGGAGGAAGGAAAGAAAAAAGGAAAGAAGGAAGGAGGAAAGAAAGGATCCAGGAAATAAAAGGAGAAAAGGAGAGTAGGAAGAAGGGAAAGCAGGAAGGCAGGCAGGAAGGAAGGAACAAGATAAAAGCAGCTGAATTACTTTTCCAAAGTCATAAATATAATGTGAGAGCATAAAAGTTTGAACTTGGGCCACTGGAATCTAAATCTGGTACTCTTTCTACTACGTTATTCTACCTCTACATGTTGAAGTTTTATTTTCCTAACGCAGCTATTGTCCCTGGAAGATAGATAAGATGTCTTTCTATCCTCCATAGCACTTAACAGTTTGCTTAACACTTAATACATACTCCATAATAGTAATGAAAACAATCACCGTAATCATCTTAGCTAACCTTTTAAATTGTACATTTAGGTTTACAAAGAAGTCTAAAAATATCATTTCATTTTATCAATCAGATAAGTGCCATCAGAATTCCCATTTTTTTTTATAGATGAAGACACTAAGGCATACAGAGGTTAAATGACTTGTCCAGGGTCATACAGCTTATCAGTGTCTGAGATATATATGTGCATATGTGTGTGTGTGTGTGTGTGTGTGTGTGTGTGTGTGTGTGTGTGTGTAGTTTTCCAGTTAGGCTTGCTTAAAGTGAGAGCATTTTTTCACATTAGTTATAGACCCAACTTGTGAGACAAAGGAATCAAAACATTTCAGTAAAAACTAGTTAGGAGTGTGCAAGTGATTTTGATCACATGCAAATACAGTGCATGTATTTCCAGATTCCCCATGCCTGTGATAGAAGGATACACTATTTCAACTAAGTTCAATTACACTATGATTCTAAAAACAAGAAAAGAAGAAATAAATACATGTAAATATGGTTGCATACGCTATATCATCACATCTCTGATTTTTTCCATCCATAATGCTAGTCTTTCCCCTTGAATTCATTTTTTCAGAATTATTATCCTAGAATATCATTTGTGAATATTAGCCCTCTGCTCTAAACCCTTAAAGACTCTCTACTGCCTAAGGAATATGTGGGAATCACTCTTTAGTTTGCCAGTAATGGCCCTCAATTGCCTGATCTTACCTAATGCCCACATAAACTAAATACTTTTGCTATAGGTTGTGTATGCCAGCCATTGACTGGTCTTCTAATGGTTCTTTTCCTATTTCTACATCTCAGCACTTGCTTATACCATTCTCTGGACCTGGACTACTCTAACTTTTTCTTTTCTGTTTATTTAAGACAACTTTCCTTCAAGATCCAGCTCAACTGCCACATCAGGTCAACAAACTCAAATTAAATAAACATTCATTAATATGTGGAAGGAGAAGCAGTAGAGCACAGTGAATAGAGATCCAGCCTCAGAGTCAGTTCTTACTTTTTACTTAACTAGCTTTGTGATCTTGACCAAGTCATTGGAGGCATGTTAAGTGCCCAATACAACTCTTTAAGACTATTAATTGCAAGCAAATATTCATCTGCATTTTTAGAGTCAGTTTTCTAATCATTGAGTTCTCGCTGTTAATGAAATAACAGGTCAAGTCCAAAGAACAAACGAACAAGCAAAAATATAGAATGGTACTTATTAGAGACTAAGATACATAATAATAATATATTCAATACACCTTGCTCTGGAGGAACTCACAATTGAAAACAAAAAACAAGAACATAAATAATTCTAACAATTTATTTGAATAAAGGGAGAATGGAAATGTAGACAGAAAGCTGGCATGGATTCAATTCCCATCTCTGATATAATCCACTTCGCCCTAAGCGCCTAACTTAACCTTTCAGTGCCTTGTAGCATCCTAAAGTTTAATTTGAAGAATGGTTGTAAACATTCATGTAGTAGAGGGAGTTTTATCAGTCTACAAGTCTCAAAAAAACCCCGAAAAAAAACAACATAAAAACTTCTACTTCTGATGGTACAGACTCCTTAAGAGTAGAAATCTTTCTTCCTTCTTTCTTTCTTTCTTTCTTTCCTTCCTTCCTTCCTTCCTTCCTTCCTTCCTTCCTTCCTTCCTTCCTTCCTTCCTTCCTTCTTTCCTTCCTTCTTTCCATATTTCCTCCAGTCTATCCTTCCTTCTTTCCTTCCTTCCTTCCCTGCTTCTTTTTTCTTTTTATTTCTAAAAGGAGGAAAGCATTGAACTAGATGAGTTCTAAGGTCTAAATGAGCTCTAAATATATGTCCCCATGAAAAGTTAAATGACAAGACAATACTTGTAATATCATCTAGTTGATGGCATAGGCAACAAGAATGATAGGATTTCAGAGGAAGCAGAGATCTGAGTGACTGGGAAGGCATCCCAGAAAATAAGGGAATTGACCATGGACTACCTATTTTATAGCCAATTCTCCATGGTCACTAAAGGAATGAAATAGAGATGGTGCTATAAATCCACTATAAAGTAGTGGATAATCTGAAAGTTATTTAGATTTGGTTTTAGAATTTATTGATTATTTTCCATTCTGATTTACATTCCCAATTAGACTAAAATTAGTTTTACTTCCTGAATACATATCTTAAATGTTGGCAGGAAGAAATCAAACTAGGATCAAAAGTTAATTGCTGATAATCTAGAAACCAGATAGTCTGCATGAGAATAATTAAATCTTTATTGCATGTATTCAATTGTATTCTCATCTCTCAAATATAGATGCCTGCGTATATTGTTCAAACATCAGTTTTAATTCCTCAAGGGCAAGAATTTAGAATTTTATTATTCTACACCTACCCCTAAATAATATATTACAGTGCCATACACTCTAGGGATGTAATAAATATTAATTAAGTAGAGAGACGGACAAGGGGTAATCTATAGTGGAGAATAGAACTGAATCTATCTTGCTCTCCCACATGACCAAAATTCATTCGTCTTGATGTTCTATGCTGGATCAACAAATGGAAATGAAGTCAATTCAATACTTGAGACTTGATCAGAATATTTTATTTTTTTGGCTCCATTTCTGCATTCCTGAAAAACACACATTTAAGTTTCATTATTTTCCTAGCAAACCAAAATCAATTAATCACTCAATTAGCAAGTATTTACTGAACACTTGAACTGGGATTCCTTGGCCTTTAAAAACCCAATTTGGCTGATAAAATATCTCATTATTATAATGTATTACAATAGCTGCTCAGTGCTAGGTTGCAAAGAATGAAGAGATTCTGTGCTCTTGAAAAATTAGCTGGTGATTTCTACTCTCTTAGGAGGCAGTATTTGTCTTTCACCCTAAAATTAAGACAATCTCTATTTGTTCCTATGTTTTCCAAAAGTGGTTATGTTTGAGAAGTCTTTTACATTTCCATTTAGATGACGAACTTTTATATTTTGAAACCCTAATATATCAGGACGAGAGAGAGAGAGAGAGAGAGAGAGAGAGAGAGCGTATCCTTGCAAATTTCCCCAAATGTTCAACTAGTGTAGGAGAATTAAAATCAGTCTGATGAAGTGTATTCTTCATCCAAATGGCACAGGAGTGTGTGTGTAGGAGTCAAGGGAGGTAGTAGGGGAAATGCATGGATGCCCAAGGATGGTAACGCTTCCTTGATTATACTTCCCCTATGCAGGAGGATGGATTAAATTAGAACTCAAAGTTTAATCTTACAAGTCAGTGGACCATGTTCACAGGAATTAGAATTTCAGTGGTATACAGATATGATGCATAGTCACAGTTTTCTATCCTTGAAAATGAAGAGAAGGGCTAGCTTAAATAGGTAAACCCCTTGTGGACAGGTATTATCCTTCATGTAAACTTTTTATTTCCCCCATTGATGACCATGGTGCTCTACATGTAACACATGAGATATAAATATTATTGAATTTGATGAATGGTCATGAACCTTGAAAATTGATGCATTACTATATTTAATTCCTCTCAACTATAGCATTTCACCCCTGGAACTATCATATGAAGTGTGCCTTGGAAGAACGGATATTATACTAAGATATCTGACTTCTCTTTTCTACTTTGGCCACTTAACTGAGTTTTCACTTATTCATAATAAAATTAGGGATCTGAACTACATGATTCCTAAATTTCCTTTCAGTTAAAAAATTCTAAGGTTTAATTTTATGACTACTTCTATATACTTCTATATTATCTCTATGTACCATTAATATATTTTTTTCTTTCACAATTGAAATAGATGAAAATCCTCCTAGACTGCAAACATGCCTACACTATTATGATCATTTCATGACAAAACATCTTTATCCTACATGTACTTAGTAAGTGATAGTATAAAAAAGGCCCACTGGAAAGTGATTAAATCAAATGTGCAACAGAAAGCTATAGGAACAATATATAAATTCTGATAGGTTAATGGCTTCAGTCAGAAAATATAACCAAATTTATTTAAATTTTTTTTCTTTTCCTACTTCCTTAATTTCCCCTATAATAAAAATCATCTCAGCACACGTACTATAGTCTGATTATGGCCAGACTGCAATATCCCTGCAGGTTTCTTCCACCTGAGCTTTCCCAAAGACCATACTGATTCAGCAGCATTTATCATCACCACAGTACATTTGTTGTAATTCTCCTCCCCTGGTTTTTCCTTCAAAAACTAGATCAAACACAGCATCTCGGTAAAAAGTAGAAAACACAAACCATTTGAACAGATGTAAAAATATGTGTTTAAAATGATTAAACACTATATACTGCAGAAACTGGTTTGCATTTGTATCTTTCTTAGTTTCAAGGAAATAAAAACAAGCTGCATTTTCACTAACTTGTAATCCTTTTGATTTCTTATGGGTTCTTGTTCTCGTCAAAGAGTTTCTGGTATGTAGAAAGCCTTGTTTTTTCAGTCATTGTTTTATTATCAACCATGGGCTTGAGCCACATTCCCAAGCCAGGATTTTTTAAATAGGTTCCATTTTGTTTTATCCTACCACAGCTCAACCATTGTATTATGTTCTGGTGCAACTACATTGCACCAAACAAATAGAAGAGGAAACAGGGTATTCTAAATGGGCATGTCTGATTGGCTAAGTCTATGCAAAGATCTATGATCCAATGATTTAATATTTGTGAAGCTTTAGGTACATAGTTGGCATTGTATAAATGCTTAGTCCCTTCCCACACCTCCTTCACTTGATTCTCTCCCTGGCTTCTTTCCAGGAACAATGGCAAATAGCCCCGCAGGTGCCCTCCTGTCTGATGGACTCTCACCAGAACTTCTAGTCACACACACACACACACACACACACACACACACACAAAACTCCACTACATTCAAATGTTTGCACAACTGGCTACCATGAAATTGGATTCCATTCCCTGGATGTCATTCAGCAAACTTGCTAGGGTTATAGCAGAGGATAGTTCTTTTTTATTTTTTTTCAGTTATGAGTTGAATTAGATGATTTTCCAGGGCCCTTCTGACTTTGAGAATCTATGATTTTTTTATTCTGTCTTGTTCACAAGAATATAATAAAATATTGTTAAATGTCATATTAAAATGTTAGCAGAAAATAAGTTTTTTATTCAAATTAGAAAAAAATATTCTCAGCTACTGTTTTTGACGATATACATAACTGTTCCTTCTCACTGGAAGAAATCAACATTGACTTGGTGTATTTATCAAATTAAAAAGGATAACATTTAATGATATATTATATATCTGTCTTGTTTCATTTTGCTTATCTGTTCCTTATAGAAATGAAACATTTATCTATTTTTCATTGCCATTATCTACAACAAATATTTGCTTGGACCTTCTCTGGACCATGGATTGCAGCAGGTGCTAGGTAGATTGCACCCCCTCCCATAGATACCTATATTTTTGCTATCAGAATCCATTCATACACTTTATGGATATTCAATAACAGGAAATAAGGATAAATTAGAGGATAAGTTGAATGGAAAAATAAAAGGGAAATTTTATGTTATTTTTATTCATTTTCTTATCTATATATATTCTAGTTTCCTTTAGTTTGTAAGTTCTTTGAAGGCAATGGTTGCCTTTTGTCCCTTTTTGTATTCCCAACACTCAACACAGTGTCTGGTACATAGAATACACTTAATAAATATTTATTCATTGATTGAAAATTAGCCGAGGCGCTTCGGTTTTGATCACAACCAACTGTTTTCAAAAGTACCAGCTGGAAAATAAGGTGATGCCATCTGAATCTGGCAGGCACTCTGGCCTTGCCTCATTCTCCCTTTTCTATCTGCCCCTTAACAAGACATTTCTGCCATTCCTACCATCTGGCCTATTGTTGAGTGGAGCCCCCTTAAAAGTTGCAAATTATAGAATTATTTTATGATGCGAACCAATTTGCAGTACGCTGACACCCCCACTAACATAAAGCTTTAACTGACAGAAAACGAAGAACAGAAACTACACATAATCAGCTTTGGAGAATGCCCAGAAGGGGTGGGGAGCAACTTAAAAAAAATGAAATGTTATATTTTTTCCCATATTTTCTGTGTTGAAGATCTTAGAAGCAGAGAAATGAGTAGCAGTTTTTTAAAATCTTGCCTTTTGGGAAAGGTTTTTATGTTTATTAAAAGAAAAGGAGTCCTCGTTAATGTGCTTCCCTTATTAGTCTAATTTTGTGTTGGCAGATCCCCATTTTCAGACCCCTGTAGACTTACCAGCACTGGAAAAAGCTTTCTTCCTAGGTCCCCTGTGTAGGCTGGTGACATCTGAAAACGTGTAGGTAAAACTCACACAGAACGGGGGTTTCAGAGCCAATTTGCAGAAAGAGCAAAGATAATACTGTATCCCAGCAAGCTCGGCTTACTCTGCTTATTCCGAAAAAGCCTCCACTACCAATATCCCACCCTCTTCTTCCTCAGAAATAATAGTGATTCATCTACAGCAGAGTCTTGGGGTGGGTGGGAGGGATTTTATTTTCATTTTCTTTCTTTTTCCTTCTATCTTTCAGAAAAATCTCTATGTTCTCTCTCTCCAAATCTACGTGATTCAAAATGTCAATAATCCTCGTTTCTTGAAGGAAACAAATCAGCAGTTTTCACCATCAGATCCAAGCCAAATTTTACAAAACAAAACAAAATAAAAGCCAAACAGAGTAGGCCTCCTTGAATTCTTTGAAGCCAAGCTGAAATCCAAAGGCACCTAAGATCAGCGACTTTAGAGTATTTTTATCAAGTTAACTGTCATTGCTTTCCACCTTACCTAATAGACATCGCAACTACATCCAAACTGAAGCAAAATGTACAGTCATTTGTGATATATAAAATACAGGTCCACCTCCTTTAAGGAATAAGTTCATGTTGACCCCATGAGAAAATGAAACGTGACCTCTTTGTAATAATTTTGATTTAACCAATATTTACTGGACAAGCCTGCTCACTAAGCATTGGTAGGTGTAATGATAATGAGAACAGTGAGTGTCCTTTTAGCGATCTCTCCATTTACGTTGCTATAATCATTTTGTAGCTCTGATCTCTTCTGGATCTATTTATATTAATTCACTCGGCTGTATCAGCTAAGCGATTTTCAGTATTTGGGAAGGATTGTAGGAATCCTGGATTTCGGGGGTTCTTAATCTAGGGTTTGTGAATCTGTTTTTCTTGTAATATTTTAAGAGCTATATTATGACGTAATTGGGTGTCATTGTAATCCTATGTGTTTTATTTCACACATTTAAAATATTATTCTGTGAAGTGGAATATTTACTTCATTCAACTTGCCTAAGTGGCTGGAGTTTAGAGTATATTCAGAGGAATGATGGAGGGGAGGTTAGAAAGCTAAGTCGGAGCAGACCGTGCAAGAACCTGACAGTCATGACTTCAGAGTTTAGACTTTAATCAGTGGGAAATAGGGAGCCACTGAAAGATTTGGAATGCCTGATATGATCAGAGCTGTGCTTTTGGAAGATTAATTTGGCAGGAGTGTTATAGAAACTTAAGGCTAGAGCTCTACTGGAGACAGGGGAATCAATTAAGCAGCTATTATAACCATTAGATAAGAGATAATTAAGACCAGAATAATAGTGGTAGTCACTGTAATGATAAGGAAGAGGCGAGGAAGAGTGTAAGTCGTATGAAGAAACTGGGGGTGTTTAATGGGAAGAAGAGAAGAATGTGGGGAGGGAGCTATAACAGCTGTCTTCAAGTATTTAAAATGACATTTGGAAGAGGGATTAGATTAATTTAGTGTAGCTCCAGAAGGCAGACCAGGAAGAAGGGGCGCGGAACAAGGTTTCTGGAACCAACTCCTGACTCAGGAGTACAGATTGTTAATTTTTCAGTGTGAGCATATACACCTCAGAAATCAGCAATCACTACAAATCAGGGTTTGGTGTATTCTTTTGTTTGTTTTAGGATTTAAGAAGTAATGGAAGAAATGTTAATTAGGCAGATAAAATGTAAAGTGTGTCCTGCATTTTCAGAGAGACAGATTTCAATCATTTAACAGCATATCCTAGAGGAGAAATTATAGAAAAAGGGTTTTAAAGTCAATATAAGGGGGCAACTGGGTGGCTCATTGGAAAGAGAGCCAAAACTGCAAATAGGAGGACCTGGGTTCAAATTTGGCTTCAGATACTTCATAGCTGTGTGACCCTGGCCAAGTCACTTAATTCCAAATGCCAAGCTTTTACTGTTTCTCTGCCTTGAAACTGATATTAGTGTCGATTCTAAGACAGATGGTAAGGGTTTAATAAAATAAAGTCAAAGTAAGGAAAATTTTTATACAATTCAGATTTACACAACAGTAAGATGCTTTTTTTAATGAGAAAATGTGGGTTCTGTGCCAAGGAACATCTTCAAGAAGAGGCTAAATGACCATTTTTCTGAGTATGTTGAAAATAGAATTCATTTTTCAAATAGTTAGATGGTCCTAAGTGACATCTGCAGTCTTTTCCACCTTTATGAATCTAGGATTTTGCCAATATGAAATGTACGAGAAACTAAATTACTTCAAAGCCTATATTATATATATACATATATAATGTTTA
>NC_058135.1:81657526-81693939 GCF_016433145.1 Gracilinanus agilis
ATATTATATATATACATATATAATGTTTATATTATATATATATATATGTATATATACATCTTTTGATTGTTTTAATTCCTTGTGAATTATGTGACATATCAATATGAAAAATCTTTATTATTAAGTACCCATCATGAGCATCACATTGTTACAGTCCCTGAATAAGATACAAATGAACATATGATGTAACTCTAGCCCTCAAAGACCTTATAATCTATTGGAGGTTCTTTAGGTATGTAGATAATGATGATGGCAAAAAAAAGCCTGAATATTGTGAATGAATAAGGCAGGTTGCCAAATGCTTGGAGGTCAGATGAGTGAGGATCCATTTGTGGTAGGAAATATCAGGAAGAGATCCCACTGTTACCAAAATAAGAAAGACAATGGCACTATGGGGTCGAAGAAGGCAGCCACCTTTCCCCATACCCTTCTGCCTCCTGCCATGCTGGGGCTTCTTTCAGATAACATTCAGGATTTCTTTGTTGGCACCAATGTCCTGGTTTATTATACTGCCTTAGCAGAGTTGGTCCTCAAAGAAACGAGACACAGAAAGTCCAGTGCTTACTTGTCAGGAAAGGCTGTGTGGCTAAGGGAACTGGCTTTCTTGTATTTTGGATGCTCGTGTTCCTTTAGGTTAAGTGTGTATCCCTGGGAAAGGGAAGTCCTGTGTGCTAAGCTGGGATGTCGAATTGCTTAAGGTGTTAGATTCAGAAACAGTGAAGGGTTTGACAGCAATTAATTTATGTCAAAAGTGACAGTAGAGTATGATGTTGATAGCAGAGATCTGCTTAGAGAAAGCAATCTAGACTCGGGAAACAGTTTAAGTACAGACCTCGAGGCAGCAGAGCAACGACCATGACCGGGAGATGGTGAGCAGTCCAGGTTAGCTATCGTGCAGAGCATGTGGTGGGGAAGAGCAGAGGATCAAATGGGAAAAAGTAGGTCAGAACCATGGGAGAGGGAAGTGGATGCCATAGTAAAGAACATGGCTTTGATTTGGTAGTGAGAGGGTAGGTTACAAAAAACAGAAGCAAAAAACATCAGTGCAATATTTTAAATATAGATGCATATATATTTAAAGCCTAAAAAATACCCAGAGCATATACACAGATGCATATACATATACATAGCGAATGTGTATCAAAAACAACTGTTCTAGAGTCAAAAGCCCTAAGTTCATGTCCTGAACCAATCACTTTTTGGTTATGTGAAAGTCTTTGCATTCTTCTTGTTCTCAGTTTCCTCATCTGTAAAATGAATGGGTTAGGGCTAGGATCAGGGATTCTCAGGCTCGGAGCCATGACAATTTTTTTTCAAAAATTTTTTTGATATAAGTTGTATTCCAATTTAATTGGTTTCCTTTATGTCTTTAATAACATGATTCTGAGAAGAGGTCTGTAGGTTTCACCAGACTGTCTAATGGGTCTAAAACACTCAACTCCAAGAGCAGATGGTCTTTTACGTTCTTTTTTGCTTGAAGTCTATGGTCCTATCTCACAGCAAAAAGGCAAACGACTTAAATGCAAACAAATTAATACTTTAAAAAGGAAATATAATAAAGGAATAATAAAGTGTTTATTAAGCACTTCTAGTTTACTAGTTTATCTGAAGTAAATAGTAAGTTAAGACGGTAACTTAAGGGGGCAGCAGATTTGAGGGAAGTCTCTTTTAATGGAGGAAAATCTTGATATTGTTAGCAGAAGTTCAAATCAATTGAAAAGGAGAGAGTGAGATGGAGGAAAAAGTGAATAAATGTTAGAGGGCAGCTAGGTGGTATAGTTATAGAGTACCAGATCTTGAGTCAGGAAGATCTGAGTTCACAGACACATATTAGCTGTATGACCTTGGGCAAGCCACTTAATCTTTATCTGCCTCAGATTCTCACCTATAAAATGGGTACACACTGGGTAAGGAAATGGTAAAATCACTCCAGTATCTTTATCAAGAAAATGTCACCAACAAAATTCAAGGAGTCATACTGAGTTGAACAACTAAAGTTCCATAGGATGCAGGAGGGATAGGAATCTAGAGAAGAGGTGGAGAAGTCAACTTGGCAAGGAAGAGTTCTTTTCCTCTGAAAGGAGGGAAATGAAAGAAAATGGGTGAACTCTAATGGAGAGTGGGGATATTGAAGAAATATATCCAGAGATGATTAGATGGGCTTGAACTAACCAAGTGTAGTAGGGACTCAGAGTCTAGACTAACGCTCTGGCATGGGAAGATGATGTGGAAAGGTCTAAGCATCAGACAGAAGGAAGAAAATTGTCTCAGGATTTTTAGCAAAGCAGGCCACAAAAATCTGGGGAGATAGGCAGTTGGCAGAAGGGAGGTCAAGCAGCACACAGTGGGGTGAGTGTTTCACAAAAGCATCAGGCTTGGGGTGATGGCAAAGAAGAATGGAAGGTGAAATGTCTTTAGCTTCAGAGAGTCAAGATTCAAATCCAACCCCTGAAGCTCATTGCCTGTATGACCTCCTGGAGCCTCAGTTTACAATTGAGTAAACTGAGATAAAGAGTGGTTAAGTGATTTACACAGAATGACACAATAACTATATGAGGCCAAATTTGAATTCGTGTCTTCCTGACTCCAGGCCCACAGCGCTTTTGATTTTATCACCTAGCTGCCCTACAGCCAGTATGTGGAGAGTATTAAAGAATTAAAATAGCACCTGCCTCCTAGGGTAATTGTAAAGATCAACTGAGATATTTATTTTATTTTTTACATATAAAACTTTTTTTTCATTCATTTAGAGATAAATTAGTTCCAATTTTCTCACATTGCAAATGCTAACCTGTCCAATTCAAAGCCAATTTCCAGCTGTCTCAATACTAAGCCCTTCACATTGGCTTCATTACTCTTTTTATTCCTTCAGGAGACTTTTTCCAAAGAGAATCTGCAACTACGTCTCTCTTCTACTGACACTAGAGGCCAGAAGACCAGAATTTCTTTTCTTTAGTTCTTACTAACTTCACCTTTCATGAAGGGTCATGCAAATAGATTTTGAACTGGTCCATTACATAAGCAAAAAGCCAAAGTCTGATCATTAGGTTCTGTCAGCTGGCTTTGATTTTCTCAATAAAGGAAGGGAACAGGCGGTGTTTAAGGAAGCAAAGATCAATTTTTAGAACTGATAAGTGTGGATAAAGTTGGCTGAGGTCTATTGTGGGAAACCATTCCTTTAGTGTATGGAATGTGTTCTCTCTGAGATGAATCAAATGGCAGTTCAGATGTTAGGGTTCATATAGGTTTGATAACTGAGGTAGTACTAGCCATGAATGGAACTACTACAGCTAAGAAAAATAGAATGGACCTAGTTTCATTATCTTCCAATATTGAATAACTTTACCCAATTAAAAATTATTAGAGGGGGCAGCTGGGTAGCTCAGTGGATTGAGAGCCAGGCCTAGAGACAGGAGGTCCTAGGTTCAAATCTGGCCTCAGATACTTCCCAGCTGTGTGACCCTGGGCAAGTCACTTGACCTCCATTGCCTACCCTTACCAATCTTCCACCTATAAGTCAATACACAGAAGTTAAGGGTTTAAAAATGTAAAAAAAAAATTATTAGAAATTAAACCAATTGCCATTGAATAATCATTTAACCATAGAAATCAGATATGAATCTGGCATTTTAAAACAATATGAGTCATATTAAATCTGCCAGAGAAAGAAATTCAAATAGCATGATTGTCATGATCCCATGTGAACAACAATAACAGAATAAACTGTCAAATGTAAAAAAAAAAGTATTTCATTATTTTGGCTTGGACTTACCTCTATAATCATCTTGCATTACTCAGGCAAAATTGGCATAAAACCTTGTTAACTATAAATTTAAGATGCAGTTTTACATATTTTGTGGGAAAATATTTGATCTTGGTCACTTTTTCTATCATGTTAGAAACCAACGAACCAGGTTTTGTTATTTTTTTAACAACGGTGGTTTTTGTAATTAGATAATTTTTTTTGTTTTTTTTTTTCTTTTCTTTTCCCTCTCCTCTCTTCTTCATCCTTCTCACTCTCTTCCTTTAGTCATCCCTTTCTCATTTCATTGCTTCCTTCTTTCCTCTTTCTCCTTTTATTTTTGCAGTTTTCCTGCATTCTTCCTTCCCACCCATCCCTCTTTTCCTTCCATTCTTAACTGTTTCATTTTTGTCTTCTTTCCTATTCTCCTTCCCTGTCTTTCTTCACTTCTTAACTGAAAAAGCTGACTTCTATTCATAGGAAACCTCATCTCGTACTTATATTTAAGTCTCCTTTGATTCTCCTGCACCAACAGACTTCACTGAAGTACTTACATTTAAGAATCTTGTTGTAAATCTAATTCATATGGGTGTGTTTCAGATCCATTTTCTAAACCCAGGTAACTGTTACTTTTAAGACTCCGTTGTAAGAATTCTGAAAATTGAAATCGATTTTTCTCCTCTCTGCTTGTCACATGATAGGTAAACTCACAGCCTGAGTCACTACTCCATCTCCTGGAAGTGTGCGTGGCTAGCAATATCTGAATCTCGGGGAACAACAGATACATATGCTGTTTGAAATAGCCTTCTACATTAAGAAAAATCATTTTTCCATCCATATGAAAGGTATAAATTTCTTCAGAAATCATCAGTGTCTAAGCTTTATGCATTTCCTCCCAGGGAAAATTCTATATCGAAGTCCATGATTTCTCCATCTTGCTGACGTAACAAATATAGTGACAAATCTTAAAAGACAATGGAGAATCTTTAAAAATCCCAAATGATGCCACTTTAAAATCTGCAGTTAACATTTACAATCAACAATGAGATTTTCTTTGATTTTCTAAAATAACTTTTTCTTTCTTCATTGCAGTTAATTATTGAGTTTTTTCTTTCTTTTTTCTTTCTGTTTTTGCTTTTGGGACTTATTGAAAATTATATTTTCTATTTTGCATATTCACTTTAATTTTTAACATATCAAAACAATAGAGAATAGATGAATTTGAAACTCTTAAAAGCTGTAGAGTATTAAAGAGTATTAAATCTTTTCTAGTATAAGGGGGGAAATTACTTCCTCCCTCTACCTCCCTGATATTGTGATTCCATTATATTATACCTGGTTTGTACCCCAAAGACATAATAATAAAAATGTTTGTATAAAAATATTTACAGACAGGCACTTGGTGGTGGCCAAAAATTGGAAAATGAGGGGTTGTTCCTTGATTGGGGAATGGCTGAACAAATTGTGGTATATAATGGTGATGGAATACTATTGTGTTATAAGGAATGACAAACTGCTTGATTTCCATATGAGCTGGAAAGACCTCCAGGAACTGATGCAGAGAAAAATGAGCAGAACCAGGGGAGCATTGTACATAGGGACTGAAACATTATGGGATGATCATGTGTAATCGGTTTTGCTAATAATAGGAATGCAATGATTCAGAACAATCCCAAGGCATTTATGAGAAAGAATGGGAGTAGAAATGCAGAAGAAAAACATCTGATTTATCACTTGTTTATATGGGTATAGGATTTGGGGTTTTTGATTTTAAAAGATTACTCTATTACAAAAATGAATAATATAGAAATATGTATTGAGTGATAATATATGTATAATCCAGTGGAATTGCTTGTTGGCTCTTGAAGGAGAGAGGGAAAGGGGGAGCAAAAGAACATGAATCATGTAACTATGGGAAAATACTTTAAAAAATTAAAAATATATATTATTGGCATCTCTATGGAATTTTGTTCATCTCAGCATTATCCTATCACAGAATGGACTTCTACTACTTTCAGATGACTGGTTTTGGACTTCAGTATAAATGATTATATCAGTACTTCTTTCTACAGCTTGATAGGCACACTGTCCCTGGTGGATCCTGTGGTTTGTAGCAGTACCATTCCAATACTAAGTGATTAGGTTAGCCAACTCAAGATAACTTCCTTGATCTTTTTAATTTCCATCCTAAAACCCCCACTGTGACATATTTAGCACCCCAGAGAGGCTGTAGACTTCCTTACCCCATCCTACCTCACCCCATTCAATTTGATTCAACACAATTCAACAAACATTTACTGTGATCCTTAGAGTAGGGTAAGGTTACTTCATAATGATTTTCTTTTTTATAGAAGAAAAAATTCTGTGGAATATGAAAAGTTTTGGAATTATGATTGATACTTTCCTATTGCTATAGAAAACACAAGACATACTCAACTGTTTTTCCAAGATGACTGAGAAAGAGCTGTTCTGATTATATAAATAGTCTAGTGAATTTAAATTGACATATGCTACAGATGTTTTTCATTTTCAAAAAGATAGAACTAAACAAAATTAATTTTATTAGAAGTATACTAATGGTAATTTTGACAGTTTTCATGATTCCAGAACAAGATGAAAACAAAAACAAAAACCTGGAATCTTTTGTTACCTCTGGATCATTGTAATTATGATTAACATGATAAAATATCATCTAATGAAAGATCAAGAAAGGAAGGACATATTCATTTTATTCTTTGTATTCTAGCTCAGCACAGTGCCTGGCACATAATAAACCCTTAATAATCATTGATATTGTTGATATCTGATCACAAAAACCTGCAGATACATATGGTACTGGGTGCTGTGCCCAATGTATATGGAAACCAGAATGAGGTCTTAGAAATTTCTTTTAAAATGAATACAACCCACAGATATTTCTGATATGAACTTTATTCCTCATCATTTGTCTCTTTCTCATAAAAGTACATTATAAAATATATAAGGAAAATAACTAGACATTTGAGATATCTGGTTATTGGGATGAATGGGAATTTATTCTATAATATGTTTTTCAAGTTCTTGCTTAGCCCAATTCAAGTGTAGGTTTTGATTGATTAAAATGCTTCATTCAATAGTTATAAAGAAACACAAATTTTTGTTGGGAGTTCTCCATGTTTGCTGATCTTTTTTTGAATGATTGGCTTGCAGCCAAAGCACTTATCCTGCTATTCAGAATATATTGTCGAATACCAGATAACTGCACCTAAGAGTCCTTAATTGCTAATTGTTCCTAATAACTGTTTAGTACATAATGCAAACAATAATACATGGTGTCAGTTTGAATTCCAAGGTTGTTATTCAATCCCAAGTTTCTGCTGTGTTATGTTCTCTTCCTGTGTTTAATGATGTCTGAAAAACCCTCAGAGGAGTAACAAGCTAGGCTTGGGTAAGGGGCAAAGTCTGTATTAAAATGAAAAAAAAACAATAAACAGAGAGAATAGAAGTTCAAAAGTAGACAAGTAAATCAAACTGAATACAATACAAAATATCTTACAGTAGGAAATCAAGGAGTATGTCTGTCCATGTTATCCTTTTAGCTCATCTCTCATTGATTCGAACTACGCTAGAGATTATGAGAGATCAAAAGTCTTCCTCTTCTGACTTTGCATGGGATCTACCTTATCCTTAGGTAGGTTAAGAGTTGACAGGATATCCAGTGTCCAAAATAACATTCACTGGGTATCTCCCACTTTGCAAATATTTGGGCTCAAGTTGTGCTACATTAGATGTCTTCTATGTGGGTGCCTCTGAGACAATGAATCAAAGTCTCATGCATTCAAGGCAGGGCTATCAACTTTATTTTTAACTCAGTTTTTTTTCTTTTCAATTAATAAACACTTATTTTCTCTCTCCTTTCAGCCCTTCCTCAGTTGTAAGGGGGGGGATAAAACCCTCATTTAAGGGGGGGGGGAGGTAAAACAAGTCCTACAATGGTCACATCCAAAACTGGATGTCCATTGTGTATTTTGAGACTATCACCTGCCTATTAGGAAGGGAATAGCAAATTTTGTTATTGGTTTTCTGGAATTGTGATTGGGTCTGACATTGATAAGAGATATTTAGTATTTCCAAATTGTTTATCTTTATGAAGTGATTAGTATATAAATTATTATGGGTCTTCTAAGAAAAGAGGAAGCCATCCCTGAAGCAAAATAGAGACTATAAGAAATGGTGAGCAGGATTGAATTCAGAAAAACATGGAAAGACCTAAACGAGCTGATGCAGAATGAAATAAGAAAAATCAGGAGAACATTGTACACAGTAACAGAAATATTGCTCAATGATCAACTGTGAAAGACAGCTATTCTCAGCACTATAATGATCTAAGACAATTCTGAAGGATTTCAGATGAAAAATGCTCTCCATTTCCAGAGGAAGAACTGATGGAGTCTGAATGCAAAGGAGGCATATTATTTTTTCTCTATATTATGTTTGTGTGGCTTTTGGGGGGAGGTTTTGGTTTTAAATGAGTATTCTTTCACAGCATGACCAATATAGAAATATGTTTTATATGATCATACACGTATAACCTCGGTCAAATTGCTTACCATCTCAGGGACATTGAAGGGAAGGGAGGGTGATAATTTGAATCTAATAATTTCAAAAATATTTTAAAATTATTACACATACTTGGGAAAAACAAAACATATTATTAAAATAGCCTTTTTTAGGTGCAAATGGAATTAAGACTGACTTGCTCTTATACAGAGAAACTCTATCACAGGCAAATTTTCCTCGATCTTCTTTGCTTCCTACTCACTAAAGTAAAGAATACAGTACCAGATGGAAGGTTGTTTACTATAAGCAGAGGAACAAGGAAGAAAAAGCCAGACTAGCTAATAATACCTCAAGTGTTTCTCTCCTTCTTTCTGCTTGGGATTTGTGGAAACTTTCCAGTTCTTGGTGTTTAAATGTCTCCTGGCCATTTAGAAGCAGGGATCTATTCTCTTTTCCATTGGCCAATTGACTAGAAGTGTTTCTTTGTTGATTTGGTTACTGCCAGCTTCTAGAAGAGGCAGAGAAAGCTGGAAAAGTAGGGCTAGGGAAGAAGAAAACTCATCTGAGCTAACGTGAATAGATCTGAGGAACAGAGAGAGAAGAGTGGCAATGAAATAAAAGGGGGATATTTTAAGTAGAGGAACAGGTGGATTTTGTCACATTGAGAATAATTTCCCTTTCCCAAGCCAACAGACAAGCCAGATGTGGATTGGAATTTATATGTGAGAAATATTAAAAATAATAGCTAGTATTTATACAGTACTTTGGCAACTAGGTTAGGCAAAAAAAAGGTTTCAAAAATATTATATATTTTTATCTCATTTGATTCTTATAACAGCCCTATGAAGTAGGTGCCATTATTATTCACATATTACAGATGTGGAATTGAGGTGCAGGAAGTTTAAGAGACTTGCTCCAGGTCACAAAGGTAATAATGGCGTGAGGTGAGATTTGGACTCAGTCTTCTTGATTCCAAGTCCAGCACTTACTCAACTATACCACTAGACTACCAAGAATGCATTTGTTAACATCTATGGGTACACATAT
Organism: Gracilinanus agilis; assembly: GCF_016433145.1. Taxonomy (NCBI): domain Eukaryota; kingdom Metazoa; phylum Chordata; class Mammalia; order Didelphimorphia; family Didelphidae; genus Gracilinanus; species Gracilinanus agilis. Next base: position 81,666,855 of record NC_058135.1, read on the forward strand.
CTGTATCCCTTCAGTAGGAACTTTAAGAGAGCACCTAGCTCCTTTTTATTTGCTTTCATCCTCAGATATTGAAGTAGCTCATGCTAGTAGGCTGAAGACCAAGGCTTGAATTCTTCCTCTGATATTGACTCTCATCCACTCATTTGATCTCCTTATGCCTCAGTTTGCACAAACGAAAAATGGGAATAATTAAAGAAATTATATCAAGCAATCCACTAAGACAGTGCAAAGAAAGTGCTTTGCCAAATCTTAGTTCCATGCGCCAGTGTCAGCTCAAATGATTATTCTCTATTTATTTTTTCTAGACCATCCTTTGTAAACTTATAAACCTTACAGATCTCATTTCACTTCAGATGTGTTGTGCAGTGCCAAACACATTGAAGATGCTCCATAAAAAAAAACCTCCTCAAATGATAAGCAATCAAATCTCCACTTCAAACTCACTTCTTTCACACCATCTCCTCGCACTGACTTTTCAACAACCTCATATGCACACCTGGATATACTACTCCAGGCTGATGTCACCAATTTATGACTGTCTCAAAGGCCCTTATCTCTAATACTTGCAGTATTCAAACTCCCATCAAAACTGCCTGTCTACAAGTCACAGAATGGAGTCAATTATGTGCTTTATTTTGGCAATGTCCTATAACTGAGCTGGATAACTCGGGTCTCTAAAATCTACTCTGGGCCGGAGAGGTTGGCAGCTGTTGCAGAAACCTGTCATTTTATTGTGGCAGCAATAGTGGGAAAAGCTCAAGACCTGGGACTCCAGAGACATGGGTTTTCACCCTTGTACTGTTAACAATAATGCTTTAAAAAATGAAAAATCACACATACAAAGGCATTCCTCAGGAAGAAATTTTGATTTTGTGTTCATTGAGCATCCTGACCCTCCTTAATCTGTATATGCCCTCCTCTATGTCCTGGACTTTTTAGAATATTCTCAATTTTTAAAAAATCACTATTAATGAGGATTTGCAAAAAGAACATCCCTTCACAGTTATGGGTCCCAATTATTTGATTGGAAAACATACAGTTTTGATAATAATGGTAAATGACCTTATGAAGGCACTTTAAAGCTAACAATCTGCTATTTACATAGTGCCAAATGTATTCAAGAACTGTTTTAAATACACACACATCTATATCAATTAAAATAATTTACACATCAGACTGCCTCTTGACTCCAGGGGTTCTCATAATATTTGACTACATCATGATATTCTCTAAATTCTGCCATCCACAGTGAACTAGAATTTACCTCCATGATGAAAAGGGAAGTTATTTACTACTTAAACTCATCTGATCAAATTATTCCATAATCTTAATTTAAAAACATACCAGACTTGCTGTGACTCTAGGCAAGTAATTTACTCCCAACTGCCTATCCCTTATCACCCTTCTGCCTCGGAACTGATAGTTAATATCAGTTCTAAGACAGAAAGCAAAGGTTTAAAAAAGAAAAGAAAAAAGAAACATAATATATCATGTTTTTATTTGAAAAAATAAAGGAAGTTAAGGAATGAGGGTGGAATATTAATATGAAATGGATGAAATAAATGTCAACTTCCTTAAGTCTTCCCCTAGCCCTCCTGGCACATACATACAAAGGCACTAAAACATACAGTATCATGTATAAAAAACATACAAACCTTAATTAAAAATACTTCATAGTTAAATAAAAGCTAAATATCATTTGAGCCTTGAGAGAGTTGTAATCTCTTTGCAAATGGAGGGTCTTGACTCAAAATTGATGACTCCTGATTGATCAGGGTGGTGGATATCAAAGAGTGGGATGGCTGGAGTAATTCCTTAGAATCAGACAATAATGAAGTTTTCTGCATTGATTGACTTTGTTTCATGAAAGATTTCTTTGTAGCATGTGATGTTGTTTGATGGCATTCTACTCATATTAGAACTTCTTTCAAAACTGGAGTCATTTCTCAAAAATCTTGTTGCTTTATTAATCATACTTATGTAATATTTTGCAATATGATTGTGTCTCAGGGAATAGAGAGGCCCAAGAAGAGGGAGAGAGACAGGGAAATTCCCAGTCAGTGGAACAGTGAGAACACACACATTTATTGATTAAGTTCACTTTCTTTTAATGGCATGGCTTATGGAGCCTCAAAATAATTACAATAGTAACGTCAAAGATCACTGATCACAGAGCACCATGGCAGATATAATAATAATGAAAAAGTTTGAAATACTATAAGAATTCCCAAAATATGATGCAGAGACATGATGTGGGCACATACTGTTAGAAAAATGGTGCAGACAGACTTGCTAGATGCAGAGTTGCTACAAAACTTCAATTTGTGAAAAAAAATCACAATACTGTGAACCCTAACAAAATGAAGCACAATAAAACAAGGTATGCCTGTAAAGGATGGTCCATGGTTTACTTAGTAATTCTATAATAAATATTAAGGGAAAAAAGATGATGAATGTATTCCTGAGAAAATGGCAGTTGCCAGCAAGGTAGGGTACACATAAGGGGATAACATAGTCAGCTCTAGATTATTTCAGGAATAAATGATCAGTCCTAAGAAGGCCATTGTCTTTGTACTAGCTACAGATATTTCCCTTTTATAGCTTGACCTCTAGGTGCACCAATTTAGTTTTATACCATCCATTTCCATTCGAGTTCCATTCTTGAGGCACCAAGATTCTAATGAGGATGAAGCTTTGACAAGCTCCAGTCTTGGATCACTCCCACCATCTTCTGTCTTTGATCCTATAATGTGTTACTGAACAGAATAAAAGACCATAACTAAATTGTTAAAAATTTATGATACATAATCCCAACTAGCTCATCAATGGAATAAGTCAATCCTTTTATTCCATCTTAATCCATTCATTATCCAACTCACAACGGGGACTATATGCCAAATGTTTTCATCCTTTTTCAAATCTTCCATGGAAGTCCTTTCCCTTCCATTTCAGTTGAGAACCTTGCTGTTATTTTATATAGAAATAATTGTGACCATTCATTGAGAGCTCTTCCTTCTCTCCTCTTCATCTCACATCACTCAGATGTCTTTTCCCCATATCTCCTCCTTTATCTCTGTCTCATGTGAAGCAGTAACCCATCTTGCTGAGTCAAACCTTCTACCTAAGTCCTTGATCCCATTCCATCCTTTCTTCTGCATCAGAATGCCCCATCTATCATTCCCACTCTCACTAATCTTCAATATCAACTTGTCCATCTCCTACTTCCTTGCTGCCTCCAAACTCTCGTGTCTCTTCTATCCTCAAAAAAAATCCAAATTGGTCTGACTATTTCTGCTAGTTTAGGTTTTATACCTCTCCTCTTCATAACTCAATTCCTTGAGAAAACTATCTATAACTGCTGCTTTCTATAACTGCTGCTTCCACTTCTTCTCTTCTCATTCTTCTAAACCCTCACTTCCAATGACATTTCTTTCCCCAAAGTTACCTATTTTCTCTTAACTGTCATGTCCAATGTCTTTTCTCATTTCTCATGCTTTTTGGCCCTTATACAGCCTGCAACATTGTCAGTCACCCTCTTCCAATAAACTATTTCTTCTCTAAGTTTTATAACACTGCTTTTTTTTCCTAATGCTCTTCCTTTATTTCGAAATACTCCTTCTTTGTCTTTTTAGCTTGATCCTCATCTTAAGCATGTTGTGAACTGTAGGAGTCTCTAAAAGACCTGCTATTGAACTTTTTTCCCTCAACACTTTGCCACTTGGAGATCACCTCATTTCCCACATCTTCAGTAATAATCTACCTCTACTCTATGCAGATATTTCTCAGGTCTATTTCCTTAGCCCTAAATTCCACTCCTGATCTTCAGTCTTACATTACTGATATCCTATTATACAAAATATTGAACTAGATGTTTCATAGGCTTCTCCATCTTAACGTTTTCAAAATGACTCATTTTCATTCTTCAAAACATTCTCATCTTTCCAAATTCCTTTTTACTGTCAAGGGCATCACCATCCTCCAGTCAGCCAGGCTGGCATCCTCAATGACTTCTTTTACTTCTTCCATATAGCCAATTTGATGCCAAGTCCTGTTAGAACATCTCTCACATACAATGCATTCTCTCCACACATACAACCTCAGTTGATACAGTACCACAAACACAAAATTGGTTGGATTTGACATTATCATCAAGATAGAGTTTTTGTCCATTTTTAAAAATTGTTTTGATGAACTAAAAAAATTTGTTTAACCTTGGTGCTAAAACAACAATACTAGCTGACATCAACATAGCACTTTAAAGTTTACAAATTGCTTTACATATATTATCTCATTTGATTCCAAATATATAAATTAAAAAACTGATGCTGAGATGATTTAAATGATTTCCCCATGGTCACACAACTAGTATCTGAGGTAAGGATATGAATTCAGATGTTCCAGACTCTACAATGGATCAATTTAGTTAATTCCATGGATAGAAAAAAATGACTTAATGCTACAATTTTTAATTCGGAAATTTTTATTTAATTAATTAATTTAGAATATTTTTCCATGGTTACATGATTCATGTTCTTTCTCTCCCCTCCTCCCAGCCTCCTCCCATTGTCAATGAGCAATTCCACTGGGTTTTACATGTAACACTACAATTTTTAAGCAAGGATAATTGCATGTCGAAGATTTTTTTCTTTTCTTTTTTTAACCCTTACTTTCTATTTCAGTATCAATTCTAAGACAGAACAGTGACAGGGCTAGGCAGTTAGGGTACAAGGCTTGTCCAGGGCCACCCAATTTATGAAGTGTCTGAGGTTATATTTGAACCCCATTCCTCCCAACTTCAGCCCTTTATGCTATCTACTACGCTACCTAGGTACCCTAAGTTGACGCCTATCCTTCATTTATTCTGTGGCCTTGGTAAAAGCTGACCTGAGACTCCATACTCAGTTTCTGGGAGGAAAAAATGTTAAAAAACCCTTTAAAATTTTCCCCATTACTCTCAGCAAGGAATGAATCAAGAAAGTAATAAGTTTGCCTTGCCATATCATCTTAGGCTGGTGTTTCACAGTATTCTGAGAAATGATACTATCATTCCCTTTCATGAATTCGTGAATAATAACAAAAACAACACAAAACGAGGTTTTCTATCTCCCCCTGAGCTATATCTTCAGAATGGCTTAATTATTTTATCTGAAGCATTTCCAGACTTAGAACATCCCTTTTTCCTTTATTTAATACTTAGGCCATCCATATTTCCACAATTTCCAAAACACAAGACAAACCCATATTAGAATCTAACAGTGTGTATGTGGAGGGGGGAAGACAAATATGCAGTTTGAATAAAAATAAACATCTCCGATTAGTGTATTCAGAATTCAAAGTTTTGAAGACTTACTAGGTGCTCTGATCATCATAACTTCAATTGTCTTGTGATTACTAATGATATTTAAATACTATTAATACTAAATATTGATATTTAAAGTCTTGAAGGCATTAAATATACACATTGTCGTATTTGAACCTCACAATGCCTTTTTTTTATAAAACTCCTTACTTTCTATCTTAAGATTTTCCACTAAGTAAGTTTTAAGGCAGAAGAGCACTAAGAGTTGACAACTGGGGTTAAGTGACTTGCCCAGCTTCACACAGGTAGGAAGTGACTGAGGCCAGGTGCTCATGGAGTCTTGGCTCTCTATCCACTCAGTCACCTCACTGCCCCAATAAGTTTTCAAGGTAGGTATGATTATTCCCATTTTACTGGTCTGGAAACTGGGGCTCAGAATGAATAAATGACTTGTCCGTCTTCTTAGAACTATTAGATGTTAGAGTTGTGCCTAGATCATTTTTGTACCCAAGACCAGTCTTTTATCTATAACACTTCTCTATGCTTCAGCCAGATCAGACAAGCTTTCATGCCCTAAACATGCCATGCACTTTTGTACCTCTAAAATCTTGGTAGTGTTCCCTCTAAGCCTACAACATCTTATTATTTCCTCTGTCCAGAGTCCCTTGAAGCCAATCTAAATTCTATTTCCTCAATAGGGTCTTCCCTGATTGCCACTGTTGGTAACAACCTTTTTCTGCTGAGGTGTTAAATTTAAATTTTAATTGTTCTTTGCCTCTCTGATGTATTGAACCCTATTCTATCTCCCACGATACTGATCTCTGCTTGGGTCTTATCCACCAGCTCTCTGCCAGGAAGGCTTAGGAAGACAAAGGCTACAGCGGTCTTGAAGTCTCACCGGAGAGACAATGTGTCCATTTGTAAGAATGTACAAAATCCATAGCAAATAGGTATATGGTGATTTGGGAGACACTAAGCACTGGGCAACTATGAATGGCCTCATGTGGACATGAGCCAAACCTTGGAGAAAGCTCCATCTTTTAAGAAATGGAACCAGTGAATGAGTACATCATCGGCATGATAGACAATCACTGCTAAATCATATGAATAGGAAATGGAGTTAAAGCACTAAGAAGACCAATTTATCTTGACTTCTAGACTGGAAGACTATAATACTCATGAGGGCTAGGAATGATTTTCTATTTTTTTTAAACCCTTACCTTCCATTTTTAGACTCAATACTGTATATTGGTTCTAAGGCAGAATAGTGGTAAGGGCTAGGCAATGGGGTTTAAGTGACTTGCCCAGAGTCACACAGCTAGGAAGTGTCTGAGGCCACATTTGAACCCAAGACCTCCTGTCTCTGGGCCTGACTCTCAATCCACTGAGGAGCCACCAGCTGCCCCCAGGAATGATTTTCAAATCGATATCATTCTATTTCTTCCAGGATAAAGTACCATCACCTTTAATAGTGGACAATTCGTGATATTTATTAAATCTATTTATTAAGAAGCTTTTCTCAGTTATGAGATGTAACAGATGGAGGCTGTGTGTGTGTGTGTGTGTGTGATTGTGTGAGAGAGACAGACAGACAAAAAGAGAGACCAAGAGAGACCAAGAGAGACAGAGAAAGAGAGAATAGGTGTGTGTATAACTTAAAGAAACCTTATTTTCCACTAGTAATCTTTATCCTCCTCCATTTCTGCCATTTGAAATGCTGGTGCCTCCAGTCCTGCCACTTGGCTTTGATGAAATCAGCAGGAGTTTCATGGCTGCTCCTAGCAGCAGTAGGTCTTTCCATGGCCTGAAACTTTAAAAGCACAGGAAGGAAGAGAGACATGCGATGACAGCTGGAGAAAAAGGGTAAGGAAAAAAAAATGATGGAAAACGGAGAAGGAAGACAAGCAACAAGGTATGTAGCTGAAGAAAAAGTAGATGTCTAGGGGGAAAAAAGCATGAAAAAGACACGTAGGGCAGGGGCAGATGCCCAAAAGTTTTGACCGTAACTCAGAAATTGCAGAGCTGCTGCTAACAACTCTTAAAAAGACATAGTCTAAAGATGGCCAAATAATGAAAATAAAATACCATTATGTTCTTCAATAAAGCACTATATTAAGATACCAATAAATAGGGGGGGAAATGGAACGATCTTTTGCTTTCAAATGGACCTTCCTAATTGGAAAGACCATAAATGTACACATACAAAATGATAAGCATCACTACAGAGAAATAGATATACACATACACACATACACATATTATTTCTTCCATTGGTATCTAAGAGTCTTGAAAGCTTTTGCATTTTTCTTTGTATTCCTATTGCCTGGATCCAAAAGAGCTTAATATTTGTTGATTAGAGGGCAGGATAGAAATGTGTACGAGTACATAAATAAGGAGTTATCAGAGCTACAGAAAGCAAGAGGTAGAAGGGACTTCATGGGCTATTCATTCTGTCCAACCTATTTTTGAACAGGATCTTTCTCTGAAACATAACTTCCTAAGTGGTCATTTAGTCTTTATTGGAAGACATCTGGGCCCCAGTAACTGAAAGAATGACTGTGCCACTTACTACTTGTGTGACGTTGGGCAAGTGAGTCACTAAACCTCTCTGGGCCTCTCTGCCCTTATCATTAAGTAAAAGACCACCTCTGAGGTCCCTTTCTCCTCTAAATCTAGGTTTCTGTAAACCTTTGAATACAAGGAAATCTGGAAAGACTTTTACGAGGTGATGCAAACTCTGTGAATGGGCAAATCATTTAACTGATTGCCTAACTCTTGCCATTCTTCTGTCTTATAAAATGATACTAAGCCAGAAGGTAAGGGTTAAAAGGAGGAGAAAAGAGAAGAAAGAAGGAAGGAGGAGAAGGAAGAGGAGGAGGAGGAAGAGGAGGAAAAGCACAGGAATAAGAAATGACCAAGAATTTTGATAAAGACTATGTAGGACAGACTGAAACAGTATTACAGTACTTCAGGCATTGAGACCAAGTAATTTAAACATAAATAGCAATTAAGAAGATTACCTATTCATATTTATATTTATTTTAAAAAAAGATATAGTATAAAATGAGGTGGCAAAGATCTGAACAGTCACCTCTTTTGGAGTAGGGAGGAGTCTGTGAGTTCTTAAAGTATACTATTTTTTAAATTGTTGTCACCATAGAATGTAGAATTTTCCACCTTGCTAAGGTAGAAAACTTTAGGAAAGAAGATTTTGAAAATAAATAAAATGCAGGTATATACCTATAATCACTATTGGAGGAAAGTGAGGTTGAGACTAGTGGATCTCTTCACTTTGTGAATTTGAACTGCAGTGAATCTAGAGGAAACTTAGGGTCCATGCTAAGTCTGGAACCAGTTTAGTGAGCATCTGGGAGTGGGTGGCCACCAGGCTGCCTAAGGAGATACAAGCTGGCCCATATCGGCAAAGGAAAGTTTAAAGCATCTGTGCTGAATGTTAGTAGGACAAAACCAAGGAGTGAAGGGGGAAATGGGGTGTTAAAACTTAGTAAAATCCAGAGGGGAGGAGAAGGAAAAGTAAAGGAGAAAAAGGAATAGGAAGAAAGAGAATAAAGAATTGAGAGGAGATTCTAAGAGAAGGGACATAGGGAAAGACACAGGAGAGAGGAAGGAAGAAGAAGGGAGGAACAGAAAAAGAAAATAGACTTCTATAGTTTTTATATAGGTATATTCCTATTGATAGAAGAGTTACATTATCTAAGTGGATCATAAGAATATACAGATTAATGGAATGGCTCTATTTTTTTATAATTTTCTTCTATTTTTATGTTATATATAGTTATCTTTTCTTTAAGGGAAAGAATTTTGTCCCTTTTGATTTTACCATTTCTAGCACTGAGTACCTGGAAAAAATAAACAGTAGGTACTTAATAAATGCTTGTTGAATAACGGAATTAAAATTTTCTTTTTAACATCTGATGGAGGTCCAATCAGTTTCTACTCAAAACAAGCAGTTTTAAGTAGAGAAACGGGGTTCCCACTGCTAAAATGTCAGAATCAAGTTGTTTACTCAAAGAAGCAACAAGATTGACAACTATACCTGTAATCAGGAAATTGCTAAGTTGTTTTCAATGGCATTGTATCTTCCTGATCCCATTTGGGTTTTTCTTGGCAAATATACTAGAGTAGTTTGGCATTTCTTTCTGTAGTTCATTTCACAGATGAGGAACCCGAGTATTAAACAGTATTAAATGACTCATCTAGGCTCCTATGGTTAGTTAAGTGTTTGAGGTCAGATTTGAACTCAGAAAGATATCCTGATATCAGGTCCGGCACTCTATAAACTAATATAATAAAAACTAAGCCTGGAGTCAGGAAGATAAGATAAACATTTTAGCTGTGAGATACTGTTCAAGTTACTTCATCTCTATTTGCCTCTCTATGATGTTGTTTTCTCTCTATGATGTTGTGATGTTTAATTGGAATACTCTTTGTACAGCTCATGCTTTGTTGTTATATTATTAATATAATATCTTACATTAATTTATATATAATAATAAAATAATATTATTATTAAATATCAATTTAATCATTAAATATTGTGTAATTATTAATTATAATTAATGCATATTAATGATCATTATTTACATTTGTATTTATTAAACTCTCATAGCCCTTATTACTTCCTCTCTGCAAACTAGTTGTGGCGAATGCCCTGCCTAGGATCTTAAGATTTAGAAATGGTAGCGACTTGGAAGAATGCTGATAATCTAAATTGGAATGTTGCTGCTGCTTCTGAGAATAACAATAACCAGGATATACACGAGGCTTTAATGTTTGTTAAAAGAACTTTACTTGTTCTCTCATTATACCCTCCAAGAGAGCCCATTAGGTTGATTATTATTATTAATTATTCATTTCAGTAATCAAACTAATTAATTAAATATTAGTTATTAATATTATTGTATATTATTATTCCCAGTTTACAGACCCCAGATTTGAAGGGAGGATCTCCAATTTCTAAGCTGGGGCTCTTTTCAACTTCAGGACTAGGTAACCCCCCACAGCTACCTTCCCAGGGCTTCTGCAGACCACCCAGGAGACCCCCGGGGAGAAGAGAGAGCCCTGGTGTAATTTAGGAGTGGAGCCAACATCCCGTGAGCCTGGAAGTGTCAGGGACAGAGTCCAGAGTGGCATTCACCCAACCGTTATGTTACGCCTGGCAGGCAGCAAGATGTCAGCTATCCAAGAATGTGTCATTATAAGCTTGTTAAAAATCAAATCAAGCTACCTATCTATCTGCAAGTGACAAGCATTTGGCATAAGACTGATCTTTTCAGGTAATATTCTAGAAATCATCTTTGAAATGCTCGCTTTTTTACTCAGTGACATGAAGGCAAGCCTGGCTGCTTCTCCTGTTATTGTCATTGTCCTGCGACTTTCCCACACTTTGTTGACAATGGGTTGAATCATTTCCGTGACTCTCTGCCTTGACCCAGAGCCCGAGTACAGAAGAATGCCCAAACGGTACCTTAGGAAGTACCTTCCTTCAGTCTGTGCTTCTCCTTTTCATTTATGGAGAGGGAAAAATGACTGTGATAGATAGAAGCTGGCCCTCGTGATCATTAACAGGGAGCGATTGCCCATGGGTACGCCGTAAATCGGAGCACGTATTGATTCTTTTTAACGTGAACTATTCTGAAGGAGTGATTGAAAATTACTGTTGAATTGCAGATAACGCTGGCTGGTCCTCACCAAAACGATAAATATTGGGAGCCAGTTATAAAAGCAGTTAAGGTATTATTATGTCTGCGCCATTAGATTTACCTTAGTGACATAAACAGTTCAAAACAACATGCATTTATCTGTAATTTAAGTATTAGCAATTTGAATTCCTATAACAAATAGCTTCATATAGAGAGTGTTTTATGCAAATGCATGGGTGTTGGAGCTTTTCGACTTCACTGAACACTCACCCGCTCGTCTATGAAATGAGTTTTGATATTATTTCAATAGCACCCTTAGAAAATTAACTTCTTTGTGTCTTGAAGAAATCACTCCTGCCAGGATGGGCTGGGGTTGGGGGGAAAAGGGGGAAGATATGTGTGTTGCCCCATATGTTATCTGAAATAGATTAGATAAGTTGAGGCTCAAGTACCAGGACGGTTTTCAACACTCTGCCAAACAGTTTCTTTTTAGTTAATTGAGTAAAATCTACATTATAAACCTATCCCAAAAGCTATTTGGTTGGCAGCTTACATTTTATGGACTGCCTGTGGGAGGATGTCGATATAGGCAGGAAAAGTACTTTTTTCAAGATTGAGCAAGGGCTCCTCAATTTCCTCTACCTTAGACTGGGAGGTATCCAGCAAGAACTGACTTTTTTTTTTTTTTTTTTGAGGGAAGGGAGAGAAGGGAAGTTGTTGTTAATAGTATCTGGATTTCTTAGGAAAATAAACATTTCTACTCAGTTCTGCCTTTACCTGTGTAAAGGGGTTTATTGTTATGTCTACTTGTAGCAAGTGAAAATGTCACTCACTGGATTCATTAAAGAGCTCCCTTTTGTACTCAGAACACTAACTTTAACCCTCAAAGATAGAGGATTTTAGACTATGTGTACATATACACACAAATATACATGCACACACAAATACATATCTGTGCATATATAGAAAAAGAGGCAAAAATAGATACATACATATGTATATAGATACACATACATATAAATAAAAATATGTATATAAATACTCATATACATTTATATTTATCTATTTTTAAAGACAAAAGAAATTCATAAGAAAATACAAGTAGGAATTTTTACTTTTCACTATACAGTTTCGTTTAACATGCCCTTTAAAAAAGCACTTAACAAAAGATCCATTTCCTAGGGACTGTTTTTGTTCTCCATTGCATATTAAAATCTTTGTGTTTACCGTTAATTTTTAAGTTCATAACAAATAAAGGTTATTAAAAAATAAAGATATACTTTTTCCAGCTTATTCTGTGAAAGTTTTTTTAGATAGCTTCTAAAAGAAAAAAAAAGTTATACAATGATAATGTCATTTTGGCAAACCTGGGGTCTCAAAAACAATAGCAATAGAGTACAGATTGCATAAAATGTGGGCTTAGAAACAGACCACAAATCTGTCATTCAAGGACTTGCCTAGTTCAAGTTAAAGGGGTCATCCCCAGAAAGTTGATTACCAGGTGATAGATTTTTTTTGGCTGCAATCAGTAAGGCACTCCAAAAGCATGGATAAATGTAGAGAACATCCATTGCCAGTTAAATCAGACATCTTCGAATTACTGATAGATCTTGAAAGCAAGATATCTTATTTTTGAGTATCCATTTTTTCAGGAGGCTTTTGAAATTATTTCTGATTATATATATATGTACATATGTATATACATATGTGTATATACATATGTACATATATATATGTATATATATATATATATAAAGGTTATGTTTTAAATTTATAAAGGACAACCATAGTCAACCTAAATGAATCTTAATTTAAGATATGGTAAAGTCAGCAGCAGTCAGGTGGCTCAGTGGATTGGGAGCCAGGTCTTGAGACAGGAGGTCCTGAATTCAAATTTGACCTCAGACACTTCTTACCTATGTACTCTAGGCAAGTCACTTAAAACCAATTGCCTAGCCCTTACTGCTCTTCTGCCATGGAACCAGTATACAATATTGATTCTAAGAAATAAGTAAGGGTTTATATCTTATTTGATTTTTACAATTTTCTTAGGTAAGTGATTATTATCACTCCATTTAACTAATGAGGAAATTGAGACTGGGTGAAATTGAGTGATTTAGCCAAATTAACTAGAAAGAATTTGAAGTTAGAATTGAAGTTGGGTCTTCTTGATTCCAGGTCCATCATTCTAACTCTTACTAGAAATAGCTATAAAACCCTCAATAAACAAATCCAGAGCACATAACATTCACTAAACTTCTCTTCTCTCTCTCTTTAAAATAATTATTACATATTTAATAATAATCACTACAGAGAAAAAAAATTAACTAAAGATACATAAAAAATTGGGGCAAAACAATGAACTTCACATTTTTTAAAGATATATAAATTATATGTATGTGCTAATTATAAACAATCTCTGCTTTTGAGTTCCCTTTGGATTTGTTTTACTTGGATACTTTAAATGTAATCAAAGTATGTATTATTTTTATTCTTTTTTATATCTTCATATATTTCCTTATTTTCTTTATATTTTCAGTATTTGTCATTCTAATAAAATAATACAATCCATTATATTCAACAATTATTTTTTTTTATTATTTTTTTTAAACCCTTAACTTTTCAGTGTATTGTCTCATAGGTGGAAGAGTGGTAAGGGTGGGCATTGGGGGTCAAGTAATTTGCCCAGGGTCACACAGCTGGGAAGTGGCTGAGGCCGGGTTTGAACCTAGGACCTTCTGTCTCTAGGCCTGACTCTCACTCCACTGAGCTACCCAGCTGCCCCCACCCCATTATATTCAAATATTGCAATCTACTGAGCCATTTCTACAATTCATTGTTTTTGTTATGTCCAATTATTTATTTTCATTATACACAATTATATTATTATCATTATAAAAATGTTTCCCTGAATATTTTCATATATACAAAGCTTTTTACCCCTTTAATAATGCCCTTAGGATCTAACCCTAGTAAAGATTCCTAGGCCAATAAGCATGAACAGCTATACAGTTCATAATGTATATCTCCATCTTATTTAAAAAAAAAAGAATTTGCAATTAACTTCTCTAGCAGTATAAGATTAGATCTATTTCTCCATGTATCTATCAGCATTTAATCTGATTATTTTACACCATATAGTTCTCATTTAACATACATTACCAGGATCATATTTAATTAAATTGGTCCTTAGGTAGCAGACACAATATGTTGCCAAAACCATACCCTTTCTAAAACCAAGCCTTTCCAGCTTGGTCATACCCAATAAACATTTTGTTCCAATGCCACAACCTCTCAGAAATGCAGGATTATCTCCACAGAATGATGAATGGTAAAGTAAGGCATTTGCACAATATTTATGCTCTCTATATTATCATTGTCCCACCAGAAACTATGTTTGTATTATATGCATGCTTAGGTTTAGAACTACTACTAGCCTCATGCAGGTGAGTGGGAGCTCTCTAGATATCTCTCATATTAAGCTTATCCAAGGTTCTATTCATTTCCTTTACTTCTTTCTTATTTATTTTATGGTGAGATTTATCTAGTTCTGAGGGGGTGGAATTAAAGTCCCCAACTATTGTTATTTTATTTTCCATTTCCATCTGTATCTCAATTAGTTTTTCCTTTAAAAGTCTGGATGCTATAACACTTGGTATATATACAAATCCAATATTGGTAATGCTTCATTATTCAAAGTATCCCACACCTCAAATAATACAATTATTCTGCTGATCCCTTCCAATTATATCTATTTTAGCCTCAACTCAGCAGAGATCATGACTGATACCTCTACCTTCTCTGGATCAACTGAGGTAGAGTCTATTCTGATCCAGCCCATCACCTTTGCTTTATGTATGTTTCTTATTTTCAATGTTTCTTGAAAATGACACATTTTCAGATCCTGATTTTTTATCCTTTCTGCTATCCATCTTCTTCATATGGGTGAATTTATCCCATCTACACTCAATATCATTGTTCCTAGTTGTTCATTTCCATCTACACTATTCCTTCTCACTATTTATCCTCCTCTTCCTTATTTTCCACTGCATCCCTCATTAGGTGTCTAATTTCCTTTGACTAATATATATCTCTAATTCATAGCCTTTCCCCCAAATCCTCCCTTTTCCTCTTCTATTTCCTTCCTAGTTCCAAATTTGCCCATCTTTCCAAAGGTCTCTCCCATGACCTTTCTCCCTTACCTTTTAATTCGTATTCTATCCACCTTTCCAAAAATCCCTTTCTTATCCCTACAGCTATGCCCACCTACTTCTTGATATGAAGAGTGTGATTCTAAAAAATCCTTTCCATTTCTTATCCTAAGAGTACTCCCCTATCCTTTCACCTTGTCCTCCTACCTAATTATATATATTTCTCTCCCCAATCCCTCCCTTATCTCATTCCCCTTTCCTTTTGTTTCTCTGTACAGTAAGAGACTTTCTACCTTTCTAATGTGCATATTCTTTTTTTATCCCAAGTCTGATGAGAGTATGGTTCTAGTACTATCAACGTTCCACTCCCTCCTCCCCCTCTCCATGACATTTCCTCTATTCATTCCTCCTCCATTTGAGATAGCCATTCCACTTTACCTTTTCCTGGTTTATTCCACTACCATTTTGACACATTCCATTACATTCATTTCAACCTCAAGTTTTCCCACCATAAAAGCCCCTTCAAGGTACCTAGGCAATGATGCCATTCCCAGGGGCCATCAATGACATTTTCCCATGCAAGAATCAAACAATTTAACCTCTTAGGTTGCTTATGATTAGTCTTTCTTCTCTTTTGTTTCATTCTTATAAATCGAATTTTCTACTGAGTTCTGTATTTCCCCTCAGGAATAGCTAAAACTTTTTTAGGTTTGTTAAATATCAATATTTACCTTCATGATTTATGCTCATCTTTGCTAAATATGTTATTGTTGGTAAGTCCAGTTCTTTTGCTCTATGAAATGTTGTGCTCTATGTCCTGTGTTCTTTTAATGTTGTGGTGCTTAAGCTGGCAACTAAGGAACTTAGCAATGATGTTTCTGTTTATTTTCATCTTTGGGTCTCTTTGAGGTGGTGATTGTAGATTCTTTCAATTTCTATTCATCTTTTGATTATAGAATTTCCAGGTAGCTTTCCTTGATGATTTATTGGAGTAACGTGTCTTAACTATTTTTTAATTGTAACTTTTTGAGAGTCCAACTATTCTTATATAATCTTTCCTTGATCTGTTTTCCACATCAGATGTTTTTGTGATGTTTCACATTTCTGTGACAGAGCAATTGTCCAGTCTTGCTCCTTGGGCTTCCAAAGTCTTCTGTTGGCACTCAGGTTAAATCTACTGAGCCCTCAGGGTCTGGCACTGACAAACTCCTCAGTGTCTGTTCCTTAAATCCCCACCTGTGGGCCAGTGGGGAAGTTGAGGCCACAGTAGAAAGCTACTCCCGGACCCTTCACCTGAATATTCTAGTGGTCTACTTGGGGATGCAGGCTCAGGAACCAAGTAAACAAGTATCATGCCTCATAGGGTTACCTTGTTGAATCCACTCTTGTTTGCTCTGTTTATGCCACTATGGCCTACAGTGGTGGGACTGAAGCCAGAAAAATCAGAAACCTTCCTCCCTAATTTTTCCAAGCTGTTCAGCTTCACTCTCATCTGCTCTCTGTTTTTGCTACTATTTGCTTTGATTCTGTGGAGTTATTTTTAGGTGTTTGTTGGAAAAAGTATTAGGAAGGTGGGAGAGCATCACATGCAATATTGCCATATTCCCACTTTCCCTTCTCTCAAAACATAGCATGGTACAACTTTGGAGTCAAAAGCCTACGTTCATCACTTCAAACTTATGTTATGGTGGATAATTCATAAAACTCATTTGGGCATCAGTTTGATCATCAATAAAATGAAGTTGAACTATATAGCCTCTAAGAACTCTTCTAACTCTTAACTCTATGACCTTTAAAGTTGATAACTTTCCTAGGAGAGGAGAAGAAAAAATAAGAGAGTTTGCTTAGATGACCTCCAACTTCCCTTTCAGGTATAAGACTATGATTCTAAGCTTCTTCTACACTTTGCCATTATATGACAAGAAAATAGTACTGTATGTACTTCTTATCAAATCATCTTTGTGAGTCTTAACTTTATTTAGTTGCTAGCCAAATGATAGATGAATTTTAGTTCATTTACTTCTTGGCACATAGTAGGTACCTAACAAATGTTTCCTGATTTGGTTTTAATTGCAAGAAAGGAAAAGAAACAAGGTAATTCTGGGAGGAGAAAATACATCTATTGGCAGATTGTCTCCCTAAAAGAAAATTGTAACTGTATGATTATAGAAATAGTAATGGATATGGTATAGTAAATAGCAGGGGAAATGGCTATTGAGATTTTTCTACAAAGGAAAGCATCTGTAGAAAGGATTATATGTTAAAAGGCTGCCATCTTTGGAATTTGATAATGTTGTTTCTTGTGAATATTAAGGAAACCATATGCAACTCAAAGGTTTTTCAGAAAACTGCTTCTATGATCATGGACCAATGTTATAGACACTTCTGTCTGAGACCTGTTGCTGCCTCTAGTTCCTTTCTTCCTGGTAGAACCAGGTTTTTGTTGAGATTTAACTACTCTATCTCTATTTGCTTTATGCCAGCTGGTCCACTCGTACATCCTTCTGAGCCAATTTTGGCTTCCTTCCATTATTTCAAATGGTATACCCTGTGTCCTTGAAGCATTCCTTCTGCCTTTTTTCATGTTGAATGTCCACCCTTGGTTCCCCATTGGGCAGGTGGTTTGGTCACCTGTTGACATCCATTCTCTTTATAAAAGCAATTTATTGAAATAAAATGGTGTCGAGTCTGGCTTTCATACATGTAAATTGACAATAGAGGGTCGCATTATTGAGGGCTATTATACCATTTAATTTTAAGTGAGGTGTATGTGGGAAATGCATCCAGAAGCTGACAGTAATATTGGCAACAGGCCCAACCATAGCTCAGAGGCCTCTACAGTTTGTCCTTCCCTTAACCGTCATTTGATTTCAGGGAGATTTCGACCCTTCTCTCAAACAGAGTTTTTCTTGGCACAGTTTCACTCCCAAATTTGGATGATATGAGAGAATAAAATCTGCCCAATTCCACATACCACTTTAAAGATTCCAAAAGAAGTTCTTCATATCAACCTTGTGAGATAGTTTAATGGATGAGAAAATTGAGCCTCAGAGAGCCTCAGATGGCTTAACAGCCAGCATTTCTGAGGCAGGATATATACTCAGGTCTTCTTGACTCCTTCTTTAGACTTTTGCTTAGTCATTGTTTTAAGTCATATGAAAAGAAGGACAGACAAGTGGTTTTATGGAAATGATGCTTGGCAAGGGATCAGGATGGTTCATCTTCCTGAGTTCAAATTTGGCCTCAGAAGCTTGTTAGCTCTGTGATCCTGAATAAGTCATTTCACCTTGTTTACTTTAATTTCCTCATTTGTAAAATGCACCAGAAAAGGAAATGACAAACCACTCCAGTATCTGTGTATGGAAAATTCCAAATGGGGTCATGAGGAGTCAGACATGACTGAAAATGACTGAACCACATTATGTGAAATAAAAGGACAGAGAAGAGGGATAAATGCTCATTTGGAGCCCAACTGGCAGGGTTAGTGATCAGAATAATGTAGACTACAGCTAAGAAGAAAGAAAATGAATGGTAGAGGTGGAAAGAGAGTAGAAAGGAGAAAGAAAGCAGATAAGTCACAGTATAAAATACCCAGAGAGAAAGGGAAAAAAATGTTCCATTCCTCATACTCATGCTCACTGCTACCTTGCTGGAAAGACATTGTCCTTCTCAGATATAAAAGGCAGGCTGCTAGCAGAGCCCTGTGGATTCTCTTCTAAAAGCAATTTCACCTAACCCATAAATCCTCTCCCTCCTTTTAATTCGCACTGCCATCCTCCTCGTATAGACCTTCTTCACTACCTGCCTGGGATTATGATTGGGAGGTGGAGGAAAGAGCCTTTTTGCACAGATCTGTGCCTCCATTTATTCTTTGCTCTCTAATTAGTTTATACTTGAATTCATTCCCTTGAATTAACATAAATTTGTTCACAACAGTTTTCTATTGAAAACACTGCAGTGACTCCCTATTGTTTTTCAAATTCCAATAACTTCATATGGTAAAAATATACTTGAGGCTCCTCCACTATCTGTTCATTCTTTTTTTGACTATATATTTTCCTGACTTCATTCTTTTCTTGTTCATTCTTTTCTGACTATATTTTTTCCTGACTTCATCTGTGGGGTTTCCCTGGCAAAGATCCTAGAATGGTTTTCCATTTCTTCCTCCAGTGTACCCATTTTACAGATAAAGAAGAACTGGGGCAAATAGGAAGTTAAGTGAATTACCCAGATTCACGCATCTAGTAAGTGTCTTGAGAGCAGATTTGAACTCATATCTTCCTGTCTCCTTGTCCTGTGCTCTATCCTCTGCACCACCTAGCTGCCCTGGCTTTACCTACTTTTTAATGGGGTGGATTGGTAGGGTGCCTAGATCTATAATTTCACTGGTATAAAGAAATGATAATGAAATAAGTGTCTTCCAATGCTTGTCAGAATCAGCAGGTTTTCCTGGTTTGGGTGCTGACACTTATTATTCCACAAGGGGATGAAGGTGGGATCAGGGCAGAGAACAATCATTTGCATCGCACCTATCATGTACCAGGCACTTGCAAAGGGCTTTAGAAATATGATCTCATTTGAATCTAACAACAACCCTATTATTCCCATGTTACATGTGAGAAGAGATGAGTGACTTGTTCAGGGTGACAAAGCTTGAAATGTCTAAGCACAGATTTGAATTTACATGTTCTTGATGTGTGAATTCTATACTCTCTGGACCTAATTGCATTCGAGTCACATGAAAGTCATTCAAAAGTTAACAAAATTAGGTTAGTCATATTATAGAAAAAAATATTCGACAAGGATACTATAGTGCTTAGATTGGGCAGACAATAACTCCTTTCTCCATATGGAAACAGATAAAGTCAGGATCTGGTGAATTATGAGGTTTTGTGCCATCTCCTAAGCCACTCCAGTCCCCAGAAAAGGTTTGTCATATTTCAGGAAAAAAGACACTAAATGACATATGACAATAAAAATATAAAAAATCACACTATATGAAGAATGATTGAAGAAACATCCCTCAGTCTTAGGGGATATATGATAATTCTTGTCAAATATTTAAAAGATTAACTCATCAAAGAGGAATTGGGTTTATTTGACATAGCCCTGGTAGGACAAAAACCATGGATAGAAATTATAAAGAAGCATTTCTGGCATAGCTAAAGGAAAAAAAATTCTAACCATTTAAACTGTATAATCATGGATTGAGTTACTTTTTCATGTAGTGAGGTGCCCAACTGCAAAATTATTCAGGTAGAAACTGGGTTTGTGAAGAATTCTACAGTGTTCCAGTATGGAATGGGAAACTAGAGATGAAGACATATCATCCTCCTCACAGCTCTAAAATTTTATAATATGGGATAAAATATGTATAGTACTTCAAAAACTTCAAAGCTTTATATAAACATCAGTGATTATTATTATTATTGTTGTTGTTGTTGTTGTTGTTGCTATGATTAGCAAGCTAATTAAAATTTCCTACTCCATAAAGGGAGTAACTAATCCCTTTGGAAGCACCTGACTGGCCTTCCCAAACTAATATGTGTGAGCATTGTCATATAAGCTGTGACCTCTATTTTGAGGCCACCTTATGCTGATTTCCTGATTCTTGACTATATTCCAAATAGTTGGGTTGGTCAGATAAAGGAATTCAGGTAATACTAGTAGGTCTGGGACATTTTAAATTTATTTTTAAATTTTTTTTAAACCCTTACCTTTCATCTTGGAGTCAATACTGTGTATTGGCTCCAAGGCAGAAGAGTGGTAAGGGCTAGGCAATGGGGGTCAAGTGACTTGCCCAGGGTCGCACAGTTAGGAAGTGTCTGAGGCCAGATTTGAACCTAGGACCTCCCGTCTCTAGGCCTGACTCTCAATCCACTGAGCTACCCAGCTGCCCCCCTTATTTTTGATTTTAAGAGATAGGGAACAGATGTATGATTTCATTGCTGAAAGGAATGCTAGTTAGTAAACTTCCTTTCCCAATGTGGGGTGCCATATTCTTTGCAACTTATACTCTTCAGAGTTACCTAAAACCCTTAAAAAACACATGACTTGTCAAAGGATGTCAGAAGCAGAACTTGAAGACTGGTCTTCCTATCTTCTAGGTCAAGTTTTTGTCAACTAAGCCATTCAGACTCTCTTAATCTCAAGATGTTGTGGTTCTATCATTTTTAGTCATATAATCGAATTAAAGTTTGGGAAAATGATTTAATTTATTTATTATGAATATTATATTTCATTCAAATAATCTTGAGATCATGAGAGACAGTTTAGTGGATAGAAATCTAGCCTGAGTAAGGTACACTTGGTTTCAATTCCTGCTTCTGAAATACAAAGTTTGTATGACTCTAGGCAAGTCACTTAATTTTTCTTGCTCAGAAAACTCTTTAAGACCAGAAATTTCAGAAAAGCTGCCAATCTGTATTGATTCCTTCATTAGGAATTCTCAATAACAGTGAAATCATAAGAATAGTCCAAAAAAACAAAAACATAAGCATGTAACATAAATCCTCAGTAAGATCAGAATAACAGTTTCTTTCGGATGTTATAGAGTCATGTTGGCAAATCTATGTCATGCATGCTGGAGGTTCCCCCTTTCCATGCACCTGAGGACATTTCTCATATGAACGGCCCTTCTGCCTAGCAGCCCAATGGGAGCTCTTCCTTCCTCCCTTTTCTGTGCTAAGGCATGGGGCTCACATGTGGCATGAGGGTAAAGTTTAGGTATTTGGTATCTAAAAGGTTCGCCATCACCATTATAGAGAGTTATCCATAACTTGAATTGAGATTAAACTAGATTCAATTTTGCAAATCCAATTCTATTTTGAAATTGATAACATTAATCTCCTACTGTATGGAAGGAATTAAATTCCCTTCCAAATTTAAGATTTTAAATATTGCCTAGTCATGTGGTAGATGCTAAATAAAAGTTTATTGACAAACTGACATTTATGATCATCAGTGTGAAAAAAAAAGTTATGTCAACTATCTTGGTTGGTAAATGGAAGGAAGGAAGAAGGGAGGGAAGGAAAGAAGGAAGGAAAAAAAGAAAGAGCTACAGCTGACCTGGTATTTCTAACTAATAATTTCTCCTAAAGTTTCAATGTCTAAATAAAAATGGAAACAGCAGAATTCACATTCATTGAGAAACATCTATTCATGTTTGAAAATAGAATAAGATTTACTGGCTCTGCTTCGGATGCTTATTTGATGTAAAACAGATTCCATTAAAATCCCAAACTCCATTCTCTGGATTTAAAGTGCTGCTTGCAAAACAGTACTAAATCTCAGGCTCAACACTTGTTATTGTTAATATGAAAGAGATTGTTAAATCAGTTGAAAATATTTGTTTAAATTATACTTCAGGGTATTTTTTAACCAGTTATTGATAGTATTATACATAAAATATGGTCTTTAATCCTTCATTCCTCTTCTTAGATTTTTAAAAATAGGCACAAATATTCTACAAATAAAACTAAATTGCAGGAATACTAAGATAGTTCCTTTATTACACTGAAAGAAATAGCTTTGTTTTTACATTGACACAGAAATATTCTGGGGTTATGTTCTCCTTCTTTCCTGTCAGCATTCTTAAGGAAGCAAGAGAATCCTTTACTTCAGAAGGTAGTGACTTAAGAGACGAATCCTTCTTTAGGGCATAGAAATAGCTGCTCCTTTTTATAATGTTTTTATACCAAATTCATTCAATAATGGATATAATGCTCAAACATCTTAGAACAAAAACAAAAAATATCTGAGTACAAAAAGAATAAGAAATTGATTGATGAAAGTAAACAGAAGCCCACATTATGTTGTAACTGCTATGGCAATAATCTACAGTTTTGATGTTTACACTAAAACATGGCCAACTCTGATTAATTTTAATAGCACATCCTGGTTTCAGAGAGGAGATGATGAAAGACATTTCTCTGCTCTCAGCGGGAGAGTTGGGGGAGACTGAATAAGCATTTACTAAGTACCTACTATGTTCTGGAATATGTACTAAGTGCTTTACAAATATTATCCATTTTGATCCTCATAACATATCCTGGTAGGCAAGTGCTAGCATTTTCCCCATTTTATAGTTGAGGAACATGAGGCAGGAAGCAGTTAATGATGTGCCCTGTGTCATACCATGTCTGAGACTGGGTTTGAACTGAGGTCTTCCTAACTTTAAGCCCAGAATTTTAGTCACTAAAATAATTATATATATGTATAATACATATATACATACATATATAAACATATATATATAATATACAGATATGATACACACACACATATATATATACACATATCGTTCCCCAAGAAATGTGGGGGAAGAAATTATGAATACATGAGGTACAATATCAGTTATCTTCCCTTTGCCAATCATATGAGGAATGAAAATGAAGGTTATATAAAAACAAAAGGCATCGGTATATCACTGCTCTTGATATTTGCTCCCCATGCCACCCACTCAGGAGACGAATGAGGCAAGTGGAATATCCAGGCTCTAGTTACCAAGCAGGTAGAAAGTAAATGTGTATAACAGGTAGAACTGACAGAAGATAAAAGAAGGGGAAATGGGTTTTTCAAGAATACAGAACCACAGAAAAGTAGAGAGGTGAACATAGGCAAAATATAAAGTGTGGGGATACAACAACAAAAGTGAAACAGTGGCTGCCCTTAAGAGGTTTACATTCTAATGAAGCAGATAACATGTCCATATATTATAAGAGGTGATAGAAAGACAGGTAGAAAGAAATATAGATAGATAGATAGATAGATAGATAGATAGATAGATAGATAGATAGATAGATGGATGGATGGATGGATGGATAGATGGACAGAGAGAGGGAGAAAGAGAGAGACAAAGAGAGAAAGAGAGGAGAGAGAGAGAGAGAGAGAGAGAGAGAGAGAGAGAGAGAGAGAGGTAGTTTGGAGAAAGAAAATCAGGAAAGGTTTTATATAGAGGGTGCCACTTAGTGGTTATGAAGAAAAGAACATTTAAAACTTATGTTTGATTGCATGAGCTTTTTTCCCCCATTACTCCCTAGGTATGTGTGTGTGAAAAAACAGGAAGTGGAATGAGCTAGGCTTAGGGGAAGAAAATAACTGTAATATGTTCTAAAACTACTGACTTTGGGACTACTAATAGACTTGTGTGATCTGGGACTGGGAGAAAATGTCTATATAATCATAAAGTAGGCATTTACATTTATTTTAATTTTATTTCTCTATATGTCTATGAGAAGAAAAAATATAGCCTTGCATGATGCTGCTTAATTCTGTTTTTCACATATTCACTAGATGAGGACTGAAATAGTGAAATATAGCAGGTTCCAAGAAGTAGGACTTTCTTGATAGATAGAGTCTGGAAGTCATTCTGAGTGGATAAATCCACCCTTTGGAATAACAAATGAGTTCTGCTTTCCAAAGTAGGGTGAAATTGGGCAATATCATCACCAGTTTTCTAAGAATCAACAGACCAGAGTGAATAAGGCAACAGCCTACTAACTGGTTCTTAATATAAACAGAATCAGACTAGTGGAAACCAATTCTACAAAGAGGTTAACAATTTCTGCTCTGCCAACCCCCCTTACCCCCACCAAATAGCCAAAATCTTTGCAAAAACAATGTCAATGTTTGGAAATATTCACTGAGAAATCTGTAATCATTAATTGACATTCTCAGAATTTGATTAACTATGCACATACATGTGAATTATAATGTTGCATTTTCCAAATAGAATCTCCATTCCAGTAAAAATCAAGTAATTATAATTGTTCATGATTATACATTTTTATGATTCTTAATAATAATTTTAGTCCAAACTCCACTAAAGACTATGACAGTAAGATGAACATTATTGATAATTTTGCCCTCAGGTAACAATGTCAATGGAGGGTCATATATTAGTAGTATTTAGGGTGTGCCCCTCTAATTCTCATCTTCTCTGGAGTCGCTGAGAATTTATTGAGAACTTGCCTCCTTCTTCAGAGACTTTTTTTAAAGAAAGATTTCAATTTTTCCTTGCTTCTTTTATTTATGACTACATTTCTAGCAGTTTTGGGGGGCATGTTCTCTGGGTAGATGTGCTATTAGCTACTATAACTCATGGAATGTAGAAAAGAATCAATAATTTATTAAGTACCA
Source organism: Gracilinanus agilis (assembly GCF_016433145.1). Classification (NCBI taxonomy): domain Eukaryota; kingdom Metazoa; phylum Chordata; class Mammalia; order Didelphimorphia; family Didelphidae; genus Gracilinanus; species Gracilinanus agilis. The sequence goes on from NC_058135.1 coordinate 81,692,108, forward strand.
ATTATATCAGGTAGTTTGCTAAGCACTGTATAAATATCTAATTTGATCCTTACAACAACCCTAGTAGGTATTTGCTATTATTATCCCTATTTTACAGATGAAGGAACTGAAACAGATAGGTTTAGCCTAGGATCACACAGCTAGCAAGTGTCTGAGAGCAGATTTGACCTCCATCTTCTACTTCTTTTTACATTTTTATTTGTCCCAGATTACATTTTGATACAATTTTCAATAATTACTTTCTGACTTTTTTGATCCATGTCCTTTCCATTCCTCCCCACATTCCCCCTTTCCCAAGATGGCAGGTAATATGATATAGGTAATATGGGTAATTTTATAATACATATTTCCATGTTCATCAAGATATGAAAGAAGACACATGTCACTTGCACTAGTAAAAAATTCATGGAGGAAATAAAATGAAGAATGTTCTTGTTTCCAGTTCTAGAGTTCTATCCACTCTACCATCTACTTCTGTGCTTTAAATTTATCAAAGTTATAAGCAGCTATATGGCACAGTAGATAGAGAGCCAGGTCTGTAATCAGGATGACCAGAGTTCAAATCTGACCTCTGAAACTTCCTAGATATGTGATGTTGAGCAAGTCACTTAAACCCCATTTGCCTAGACTTTGCCCTCTGTCATTGAGTTGTTACTATGTCAGGATGTAAGAATTTTAAAAAATGAATAAATTTACAAAAGTTCTCAACTCAATGAATCAATTGATCAACAATATTTATTAAGCACCTACTATTTGCCGTGCAGTATAGTAAGTGCTAGGGACACAAATATAGAGAATGAATCAATACCTACTCACAACATGCTTACATTCTAGCATGTTCGGCCAATAAATTGGAAAGCTGGATGGCTCTTCAAGGCGTAGGAGTGTTTTAGGAAGCTGGTAGAGATATTAGAGGGGAGAAAAGATCTTAAATTCATATCTTCAACACCTATGATCTTTGCAATGAAGAAATTATTAACCCTATTAAAATTATAAGAGTATTCCACCTAGATTATAAAGGGATCAATTTGTTGTTGGATTTTTGGGGGATATTCAGTGCATTTATCAAACACCTACTATATTTAAGGCATTTTGCTAAGTTCTGGAGATTCAAAGAAAGCCTACAAATAGTTCTGTTCTCATGGAACTTTTAGCCTAAGCATATGAACAATTATTATTAATAAACATGTTATATTATTATATTATATTATTTTACATTATTATATATTAATATATTATTATATATTATTAATAAACATGATATATCCAAAATTAGGGAGTAATCTCAAGGGGAAGGCACTATGATTAACTAGGCTTGAATGAGACTTCTTGTGAAAGATAGGATTTAACATTAAATTGTATGTATAATATAAAGTAGCAACCATCAAAACAAGCTGATCCTGGCTAAGAAACAGAGTGGAAGAACAATGGACTAGACTGGGTTCTCAACACACAATGTTAAATGATCAAAGTAACCTATGTTTAACAAACCAAAAGATCCAAACTTGTGGAAGAAAAACTCACTATTTGACAAGAATTGCTGAGAAAACTGGAAATAAATATGGCAGAAATTAGGCATAGACCAACACTTCATGCCATATGCCAAGGTGAAGTGGATACATGATATTGAAAAAAACGTAATATCATAAACAAATTGGGGGAGCACAGAATGTTTACATGTTAGAAATGACAAACAAGCTGATCACCAAAAAACCTGGAAAGATTTATATGGAGTGATACAGAGTGAAGTGAGCACAACCAGGAGAATGTCACACACAGTAACAACAATAATATATGATGATCAACTCTGAGTGACAACTATTATCGTCAAG
>NC_058135.1:81696375-81704433 GCF_016433145.1 Gracilinanus agilis
ACACAAACTATATTTCCTACAAACGTGATTGTCTCTCAGTACATTATGTATTTCTGGTGATCAATAAATAATGAAGAATAACAATAACAACAACATCCACAAACCCACAGGGGACTATCAGGCTTGCACTCAGGCTAAGGTCTGAGGAAACAGATGGTTTCTTCATTGTGCCCTGAAAGCAAGCTGAGCTGCAGTCTATGGAACCGCTAAAGGCAGTAAATCCCTTAGCAATTGGCCTTCCATCAAAAACAGTCTGTATCCATAAAGTCTCTGGGAATTCAGAATAGGGGAATTTTGGCAATGATGTCTCATATGATCTCTCCTGTAATGGGGCAATTACAGCCCGAGAGATTGTCTCTGAAATAACCCAAGACCTCAACCATGTACAGCTGTGCAGGCCATCATCTTAAATTGTACCCAGGAATCAATTGGGAGACTCTTTGGAATATTTATTGGCTGGGTACAAGGAAAGCCTATTTGTTCCACCACGATGGAATTAGGATCTGGGCACAGACATCTGAACATGTTCAAGGAGTAATACCACCTTTGCCAGAAAGGCTGTCCTGGGCTTTCCCTTGGCCCCTGTCCCAGTTTTTTTTCCCCTCTCTGGTCCTCCTCCTTCAAGCTAGGCTATCCCAAGGTTTCCCCTGATCCATTTTTTAACTTTATCCAATTGCCTCCTCCTCCTCCATCTTCCCTGCCCCAAGCTTTTTTTTTTCCTGTGTGTGTGTGTGTGTGTGACATCATAAATGGAACTATAAATATAAATGGAATTTCATACTTTAAATGTGAGTAATTTTCTCAAACATTTGTATTGCCCACAAAACATTAAAATGATATTGAATCCAGCTTTTAAAAAAAAATACTCCCTAGAATAGCTGACATCTAGGCTTGCAAAGTGTTTTATCATCTTGTGGAAGGTTCAAAATAGGACACTATTATACCCATTTTATTGATGAAGAAATTGAGGTGTAGAAAGATTAACTGTAGAAAGATTAACTGACTTGCTCAAGAGCACACCAATAGATATTTCAGAGGCAAAATTTAAACTCTGGTTTTTCTCATTACAAATCCAACCTTTTATCCTGTATGTAAAGCTGCTAATCCTTACAGAGTATACTGAGGATGGACAACTCTTTTAGTGGTGAAAAAACAGATTGGACTCTGGGAATAGGGTGAAGGGAGGGATAACTGGAAAGGAAAAAAAAAGGAGAAAGGAAACAAGTGCCACTTATTTTGAGGAAGCTCGAGAATGGAAAGTCAGGTAAACAGTGGATCAGGGCTTAGGTTCAAATTCATCCTTAAATACTTACTAGCCATGTGACCCTGAGCAAGTCTCTTTACCCTGTTTGCCTCTGTTTCTTCATCTGTAAATTGAAGTCAAGAAGGAAGTGGCAAACCACTCTAGTATCTTTGTCAAGAAAATGCTAAATAAGATCACAGGGTCAGACATGACAGAAAAGCAACTTAACAACAAAAGAGAATGGGAAAAAAAATGGAAGACATAGTTGATTGGTGATCTGAGTTTCTGACCTCTCTGACCAATCCTTATCAGTTTCCTTTGCTAGATCATCTTCCTCCTAAGGATAAAAGTCTGCCCTATGCCTTCTTTTCTTCCCCTTTGTACTCTTTCTCTTAGTGATCTCATCATTTGCAATAATTTCACTTATCATCTCTTTGAAAATGATTCCCAGAACTATGGTGACCTCTAGGCAATTATTTATTAGACATTTCAAAATAAATATTCTAAAGACACTTTAAATAAAACATTTCCAGACCTGAACTCATTATCTTTCCCTACAAATGCTTCAACCTTCTGAAGTTCTCTGTAATTTTCAAGGATACTGCCATCTTTCTGGCCACTCATCCTTGCAATCTAGGTGTCATTCTTAACTCCTCCCTCTTTCTCTCTCTTATATAAAGTTTAGAGACAGGATCTGTTGAGTTTAGTTTCATAGCAACTTTTTTTTCTATTTCCCCTTTTCTCATCCAACACTGACATCACCCTTGTACAGACTTTCTACATGATCTTCAATCCAATGACATTGGTCCCTTCAGTGTTCCTCAAATAAGCCATTCCATCTCTGGATTCAGGGCTTTTTCACTGCCTACCAACCATGGCTGGAATGTTTTCCTTTCTCTTCATTGTCTCTTGGCTTCCCTGACTTCCATCAAATCTCAGCAAAAATCCGACCTTCTATAGGAAGCCTTTCCTGTTAGCCCTTAATTCTAGTGCTCTAATTAAAAAAAATGTTTTCCCTTCTCTCTTAGAATACTAAATATCAGTTCCAAAGCAGAAGAGTGGTAAGGGCTAGGAAATTAGGGTTAAATGATTTACCTAAAATTACACAGTATGGAAGTGTCTGAGTGTTTGAACCTAGGACCTCCTGTCTCCATGCCTGGCTCTCTATCCACTGAGCTGCCTAGCTGCCCCTTTCTTTTTACTATTTCCTATTTATCCTGTATCATTGCACACGGTTATTTGGATGTCGCCTTCTTCATTAGACTCAGACAGTGATGGTGAACCTTTTAGAGACAAAGTGCCCAAACTACAACTCTCATGCTACATGTGAGCCACCCCCTTACCCAGACAGGGGAGGGAGGAAGTGTCCCCATTGGACTGCTGGACAGAGAGTCAGACGATGAGAAATGTCAGCAGGCATGCATGGAGAGGGAGAGGAGAGTAGCTCCCTCTAGCACATATGCCATAACTTTGCCAACATGGGACTAGGACCTTTAGTCAGTCAACAAGTCAAATGATAACACTTATTAAGCATCTACTTACAATGCTCTAGTTTCTGTGCTAAGAGCTAGGGATTAAAAAGAATAAAATTAAAAAGAGGTAAAAGATAGTCCCAGCCCTCACAAATAGTATGTGGTAGGAACAAGCAAACAAATATGTACAAACAAGTTACACACAAGAGAAATAAAATAAACAATTGAAAGAGGGAACCCACTAAAATTACTTAGGTTTGGGAAAGTCTTCCTAAACAAGATATAATTTTCGTTGAGACTTCAAGGGAACCAGGGAAGATGGTAGGAAGAGACAAGGAGGGAGGGAAAGAACTGTCTTTTGCATTACTTTGAATCCTCAATAGTAGCACATTGTCCCACAAATCATATTGCTTAATCAATGCTCATTGAATGACTGGTCATGAATGTCATTGGAAGTACCTACATCTAAATATGGTGGAGAAAAAGCAGAGGCTCACCTGAGCTCTCCTAAATTCCCCTCCTAACAACTTTAAAATAATGCCTCAATATGAATTCCAGAGCAGAAAAACTCTCAAAAGAATAAGGTGAAACAAATGTCCTTCCTCAGAGAACTTAGAAGGCTGGCAGGAAAGGCCTGTTATACCAGGGTGAGAGTGTACCACTGACCAGCACAGCTCATGGAGGTCACGGAATCAGCAGCAATGGCTTCCAGAGCTCTCAGCCCACTGATGGTAAGAGGTTTGGACAACTGGTCAGAAGAAGATTACAGACAAAAGTGCCCTTTGCTGGTACTTGTGGCAGGACTCTGTGGTTGTTGTCCTAAGCCACAGTTCCAGGGTGAGGAAGAGCACTAGCAGCACTTGTGGCCTCAGAGGAACGGGGACCATGGTCACAGCTCCAGAGTGGAAAAGAGTGCTTGTAGTCACCCACAGACCAGATCACCACCCAGGAGAGTAGTAAATATGCCTTTCTTTAGATCAAATAACCATTGAAAAAACTGAGAACTTGTAGACCCTCAGTCTAGCTCTAAAAACAAATGCACCTGAAAACTGGAATAGTACTTCCCACCACTTCAGTAGCAGATCTTAACTTTATCAATTTTTAAAGTGAAAAGTCAAGAAATAGACTGGAAAAAATGAGCAAATAAAAAAAGAAAGGAACTAAGTATGGAAGGTCCGTGTGTATAAAAGTGTCTTATTTACTATTTAGACAGAGAAACGAACAGAATGGGGAAAGTGACAGAGCCAGTGATTTCACTGGAATTTAGAACTCCAAAGTGAAAACTCCTTCTATCAGCAGAAATTGGCATTATCTATGCAAAACTTCTGATCTTAGAGCATTTTTAACATCCCTTCTATCTTTAAATCTATGATGATTTAATATGTTTTGCCTTACCAAGCAATGGAGTTTAGATGTGAATTTGTCTCCTATCTGCTGTTTCACTGTTCTTCAGTTTCTTTCTTATGAAACCTAGTTCTCATAACTAACCACAGCTAATCACCTTAATGAATCTGAGTAGAATCATGGAATCTAATCAGAGAATAAAGAGCATGGTGTTATAGTGGAAAGAACACTAAACTGGGAATTATGGGAGATCTGGGTTTGATTTTCTGGTTCTGATATTTAGTGGCTAGGTGAGCCTAGGCAAATAAGTCATTTAACTTCGCAGCCTCAAAAATTTCATCTAGTTAATGGGAATTATAATATTTGGACTAGCTATCTCGATGTGTGGCGGAGGTAATTGTCATCCTGATGTTCATAAAATCCATCTCGAAGCCATAATAATGGTCCTGAATGGCACAGCTGGATATTAAGTTGTTTTGAGGTGACTGTCTTGAAGCACTGGGAAAGTTAAAGAAGTCCAGTCATGAAAAGTGTAGCAGCTTCTTTTGAAAGGGGCAACTGCAGCCTGATTGATCACAGCCCTGCATATTATAAGCCTTGGATAATTTTAAGGCAAATTACATAAATTTGCAGTTTCAGGATCAAACTTTGCCCAGGATCAAAACAGAATTAAGAAAAACTTGGCTTCCTCAAACAATGCAAGATCAATTTCTAAGTCCCAGACCAAAATATGTTAAAATAAAATTAACAAAATCCTCGTTCAAAGAAGTGCCTCACTCTCTTCCAAAGTAAATTCTTCTGGTCCTTGCAGATAATACTACCCTATAACCAGTCTGTCCTATAATGGCAATTTAATTCAGCTATTTTGTATAAGAGGGCAGTTGGGTGGCCCAGTGGATAGAATGTCAGGCCTTAAATCAGGAAGACTCCTCTTTCTGAGACCAAATCTCTTAGAAATTTACCAACTCTGTAATCCTAGACACTAAATCCTCCTTGTTGGCCTTAGTTTCCTCATCTGTAAAATGAACTGGAGAATGAAATAAACAAACTACTTCAGTATCTTTGCCCAGAAAACCCCAAAAGGGGGTCACAAAGAGTCAGATACAACTGAAATGACTGCACAAGAATAAAATTTTATATGTAGTATATAAGGAAGAAATAAATGTTTGTAAGGGAAAACTGGGACAGAAAGATGTTAAATTGTTCTTTAACAATTTTCAAAAACAAACAAACAAAAAACAATTTTCAAAAACCATTTATCATGGGCAAATAAGATATATCAGAGATATCTGGGTTTTCTGTTTTGAAAATTTCTGTGCAGTGGGAAGAATAGTGTAAAACATGGCACAAGTCTTGGGGTCAAGAAAACCTAGAGTCAAACACAAGTTCTGCAATGTGGTGAGATTTAAACCCAATATTTCTGACTCCCAATTAAGTGATCTTTCTGTTGTACCATATTGTTTTTATAAATCCAAAGTGAAAGGTAATATTACCTTGATTTCAATGTTCTCTAAACCAAACTGATAAAATAAAAATATTTAATCCTCTGAGAACTATGAAGCTAAGTTTAGACAAATAAAATTCCTGATTTCTTTTTTATTTTATTTTTATTTTATTATTTTTTTAAACCCTTAACTTCTGTGTATTGGCTCATAGGTGGAAGAGTGGTAAGGGTGGGCAATGGGGGTCAAGTGACTTGCCCAGGGTCACACAGCTGGGAAGTGTCTGAGGTCGGATTTGAATTTAGGACCTCCTGTCTCTAACCCTGGCTCTCAATACACTGAGCTACCCAGCTGCCCCAAAATTCCTGATTTCTTAAAAAATGCTCACTTAAATCTGAAGTAATATTATATAGAAAGACTAAGATTGGGGCTGGGGTGAAGTAATATGTTGACATTTCTTTCTTTCTTTTATAAACCCTAACCTTCTCTATCTTAGAATCAATACAAACAATTCAGATCCAAGGCAGAAGAGTGATAAAGTCTAGGCATTTGAGCTAAGTGATTTGCCCAACATCACAAAGGTAAGAAATGATTGAGGCTAGATTGCAATCCAAGTACTGCCCACTCAGGGACTGACATTCTATCTACTGAGCCATCTAGCTTTCCCTATTGGCTTTTATTTCAATGGATATCAGTAATATAGTTATTAGTAACTTATTTCTCTTATTTACATGTTTAACAAAAACCTGATCTGACTATTCTAGATTGAAAGGGACAAACAACCACTTAACCAATGCGAAGGGCTTTTAGAGCTCTGTAAAAAATAATAAAGATAATGGTAACAATAGCTAGCATTTATATAGTATTTTAAGGTTTGCAAAATGTTCTACAAATATCTTATTTGATAGCATATTCCTGTTACTTCAAACTCTTAAAAAACTAGAAAACAGGCTATGTACGTGACTATATATCAGGGTTCAAGTTAAGAAAGAATTGATATTTGAGTAAATGAAAAGTTCTTTGAGAAGGGAGATGATTTGCTTTTACTTTTCTTTTTTCTTATTTTCTTTTCTTTCCTTTTCTTTTCTCTTCTTTTCTTTTCTTTTTTCTCTTCTCTTCTTTTCTCCTTCCTTCCTTCCTTCTTTCCTTCCTTCCTTCCTTCTCTCCTTCCTTCCTTCCTTCCTTCTTTCCTTCCTTCCTTCCTTCCTTCCATTCTTTTCAACCTCCACTGATTAACATTGAGTTTGGCATATAATGGGTGCTTAGCCAATGCTTGTTTATGGCTTGATTAAATTAATTATGGTTTTTATAAATGATTAATCACTCTATTTCCATTTGATGACTTTACTTCACTTGTGCCAGTTTATTGCCACATATCGTATATGTTCAATAGCTCCTGTGAGAAGAAATACGTCAGATTATTACACTATATGGAAATGTATATTAGGATAATAGTAAACATGTGACAAAGAGGAAGAAAGGGAAAACGTAGACTCCTTGGGAAAATTCCTACTTGGAACCAACTGTCAGGTTTTTTTTTTTTTTAAGGAGGCAAATTATCTCCTCTTTTAGAGAGATTCTTTACCTGTCTCAGATAATTGGCCACCTACTTCTTTCCTTTTTTAACAGTCTCTTCCATTACTAATCTACTAACGGTACTTACTACTATTAAGAGAGCTTTATGAATAGAACATCTGGTTTCTAAAGCGCTTTGTTAGAGAATAGAGCACAGCCATCTATATTTGTACAAATCCCCCATTGCTGCTTCAGACTAATTCATCTACAGTCTTTAATGTTTCTGTTAAACAAGTCTGAAGATTAATGCATTTAAATAGGCTCACCTGTTTGGTATTTGGAATTTGCTGCAGAGTTTATAATTGACTGCAGCATAATTAGAGAGTAGAGAACAATTTAGACCAAATATAAAGAATGTACAAGAAAACTAACCCTGGTGATCTCAGACAATGAATGAAACCTGCTATCTGCTTACTGAGTAAAACAAAATCTCCTGGTGGACACAGGCAGACTGTAATGCAGGACACACGGATTTCGTTCTATTCCTAGAGATGCCATATTTACTGTCTACCCCTGGGCACGTCACTTCAAGCTCTTGGTGCTTTCCTTTTCTCATCACAGGAATGGAAACAACACTTGCCACCCACCTGTCACCTAAGGGCATCTCTGGAGTGAATACGAGGAAAGCACTTGAGAACTTTTCAATAAAAGGTCTTTCTAAAAGTGAAAAAATGCTAGCTTGTTGCAGGAGCTACTGCTATATTAGTTATGAAAAGTGTTGGAGTGGTTTCCTTAACATTTTATGATAGTAAATTTCAGAGAATTGGTTGTAAAGCAGACCACTTCTATTTTAATGTTTATTAAGCTTAATTGATAATAGTCAACCAATTCAAAATGCTTTATATGCATACATCATTCAAAATTACCTGGCTTGATTTTTTAAAAAATTAATCTAATTAAACAGATTTTACTACGACTATGAAGTTTATATTAAATGTAAGCATTATAAAAATAGAACTTCAAGGGATCTCAGAGATGTTTT
>NC_058135.1:81707376-81792149 GCF_016433145.1 Gracilinanus agilis
AGAGAGAGAGAGAGAGAGAGAGAGAGAGAGAGAGAGAGATGGAGAGACAGAGACAGAGAGACAGAGATATAGAGAGAGTCAGAGACAGAGAGACAGAGAGACAGAGACAGAGAGACAGAGAGACAGAGAGAAAGGTTCACAATGCCTTAGTTCTTGGACCCTGAAGGAAAAGAAGGATTTTGACAAGCAGAGATAAGAAGAAAGTATAAAGATAAGGGAGGGGGTATGTTCCTCTCAGGCAACAGCTTGGACTTGTCTAAAATCACCAGGAGTCTTACAAAGCTGACCCAGTAATCCAAGTCCTCTGACGCCAGATCCATTACTCTTTCTTTCATCAACTGTCAGCCTCTTTTTATTATCATTACTTAATAATAGAGTCTTTGTTTATTTCAGTTTTATGAATTCTTATGCTTCGTGTTTATTTGTGTATTTGTGTTTGTTGGAAATTGGGTCTATTTATCTCACCCAATCTAGAAAAGCAGAAGTCACTCATGGGCTCTATTCCATTACTGACAGACACAACAGCATTGATGCTCTGCATTTCTAAGCTAGACTGGCTCATTCTTTCTCTGGCCCCCTCGCTCCTGTAGTCTTGTCACCCTGGTGTCAGACTGACGCGGACAATGGGTGTGCTGCCCAGTGCAACTCAGAACTCCTGAGCTCAAGAGATCCACCAGCCTCAGCCTTTCCTGGAGCAGGAATGACAGGGAAGCCCTACCACACCCAGTGTTCTGACAAAGTTTTCATTCAAAATTGAAAAAAAAATGAAGTCCTGGCTTCAATTCTCATTTTATCACAGTGTTTGAAACATATTCTATAATGGGGGTAGTAGTCAGAATAATACTACAAATTACATGCTTATTTTTCCAGATCATACCTAATAGACTGTAATATCATTTTCAGTCACAGTTCACCAGAGTTAAATTTAAAGCATAATATTAAAGTCAAGGTCCCTTCACATCTAATTAGACATTAGAAACAAATGTGGCCAGGTCTGCATTCTGTTAAACATATGCAAATAATCCCTCAGAGGCAAGGGAACAATTTAACAACATTAAACTAAAGGGAACAGTAAGCCCTTCTCAAGGTATGCAATAAATTACTGGAGATTTACCTTCAGCATTGTGCAATATGACATCTCAGTTGCTGTAGGACACACTGTAGCATAAATTGTACTGAGCTTGTCTCACACTGCAAAATATTCAGGACAAACATGGAATATTTTATGCTTAGAAGTCTAACTTCTGGAAATTATGCCAGCAAGTGAAGCAGTTCAACAAAGCACCTATCATTTGGGTATGGATAGCGTCATTGCGAATCTTGGCAGAGCCATTTATTCTCAGGAGCAGGAGGGAAACATTAAAAAAGAATGTGTTTTGTTCATTCTTTGGAAATTCATATAAATAAGTCTTAGCCATAGACTAGATTTAGAAATGAGTACTGTATTTTTCTAACCCTATCACCACTAATGGCTTGGCTCTATTCATCCTCACAAATGGATGGTGGGAAAATATTCCTCTGAAGTTATATCAACCTCGACTGCAGCAGCTAGACTTTTCCTCCACTTCTGCTTTTTACATTTTTTAAAGGAGGAAAGAAAAGAAACAAGAAAGGGGAGGTGTAGTTCATGGCAATTGATAGTTTTCCCTGTAGAGTTTTCTAGACAAAGCCTTCTGATTGACTTTCCATGGCCACAGATGATCAATGGTCTTTCACACTCTCTCTTTTGCATCCTCTGCCCTTTTAACATAATATAAAGGCAGGAAGTAGAAGGGGGGATGTTGTCCTCCAAACAATGCTGTCTTATTGGAAAATATTTCCCATAACTCCACATGCCCTCAAGCCATGACCCCCATAGAGGAGTTGCTCTATATTGTGTCAGGTTGGAAAATACATTTGATAGTAGTTTCATGAATGTGAATGACAATTCTGTGCCATATACTTTATGGATATTCATAGATAAAAAATGATTTATTTAAGTCTTGACCTCAAGAAGCTTTCATTCTCTCTTTCTTAGGAGGTGTGTTGTGATGTGTACAGAGAAAAGTATATTGTATAGAATTGTTTAATGTGTTCAAGGGAGAAATAAGATAAACGATTAAAGGAAATTTTTGAGAAAGAAAGATTTGAAGGAAGAGCAGAATTTTGGCTAATATAGAGACAGAGGAAATGCATTCTAGATATGGTGGACAGTCTACTATATTGAGTGTGCAGAGGAGAAAGATGGAATACTGAGTTCAGGAGCAAGTTTGTAGTGTAAGTTGGAAATAATCATAACAGTAATTGCATTTACAAAGTACCTAAAGTTTACAGAGTACTTGAGTTCAGGAAATAGACTCTATAATGGTTTGAATACTACTACTACTATTAATAATAATAAGTGATGATGATAGCTAGCATTTATAAAACATCAGATTTTTTAAGTACTTTCCAAATATAATCTCATTTAATCTCCAAAACAATCCTGGAAGTTTGGTGCTATTAATCTAATATTCATTTAACACATGAGGAAACTGAGACTGAGGATAAATGACTTGCTCAGATGCATATAGCTAATATCTAAGGAGAGATTTGGACCAAGATTTCCTTGAATGCGGGTCCAGCAGTGTACTGATTTACTGATTTAACACAGACAGCAAGATGGGAATAATGTGAAATAATTTTGAAAAGACAAGCTGAAGCCAGAATGCAGAATACCGACAATATCAAATTAAGATGCCTTTCTTTTGATGCTTTGTGTGACCAGGGGGCACAGAAGTTTTTGGACCAAGGGAGTATGACATGGCTAGTTCTATATATAATAGAAACACTCTTCTGGCTGCTAGTTTCTCAACTACTAGGAAGTCTGCTTGACCTAAGTCTTCACTACGAAAGTTCTCGGGTACATTTTACAGACTCTGCCAAGTTACACCACTACATCAGTGAGTCACCCAAAGGGCATGGTAGTTTCAATGTATTATTATGTATTGGGGAATCTCAAAACAGTGATTTTTATTCCCCATCTAAGTTAGAAACAATTACAAAATTAACTTTAGGCTAGAAACTATATATCCTCCATCTTTCAAAGTACAGAACAGAAAAAAAGAAATAAAAGTCTTTTCTTATATTTTACCCACTGACCTGATTCAGAAAAGTATGTAGAAAGGCAAAAATGCCTAAGGACAGAATTTTTTTTCTGCCAATATGGAATTGTAGAAAAATAAGTAGGGCACAGACCTCCATTATGAGGTAAAAGGAAACTTTCCATAATCTGTTGGGTTAGAACAGGATCTTGATTTCAGGGTAGCCAGTATAATGAATGAATGTATTTTAGGATTTGTACTTCTACTGGAAAATTACTGCCTGATAGATGTAGCAAGTAAAAGTGCTATGGATAAGATTTAAAGGGAGAGCTATCCTTGCAAAAAATATTTAGTTCTGCATATCTAAGCACTTTCAACTTGCTAGCATTTTGGCACATCATCATTTCTCCAAAAGAACAAGGATACTAACATTAACATTTGCTCTAACACCTGATGAGCTGGACATGTGGGGAGCCTTAGAACCTACTTATGATTCCAAGATAATATATGGAATCCTAGGTATAAAAGAAACAGTGGGTGGAAAAAATGACTGTTTCCCAGTGAGCATCATGAGTAAAGCAGGAGAAAAAGAAGAGGCAAGGGAAAAAGAATTACAATAATTGTCCAAATGCACCTGAAGTCTATGCAATAGACAAGAATGAAAATGCAAGATTTTCCTCTGGGAATTTAATATTTTCTTCTAGAAAAAGGAAAGAACTAATTATAAAGAGTACATAATTAAATTTTTTTCATTTATGTTGCAGAGTAGTTCCAATGCAGAAAGCTCTCATGGACTTCTGAATCCATTTTGTTTCTCATTGATAGCATTGCTATTAACTCATTGGGTGATCTTGGCTAAGTCACTTATAAGGAAGAATGTGATATAATGGGAAAATGTGAAAGAAGAGCTTGGCCATCAGTGCAACAGTCATTTCCTTTATTTTTGGCCTCAGTATTGTCATCTGTGAAAATGAAAAGGATGACCTAGATGATCTTTTCTTTTTTTAACCTTCTGTTGTAACAGATCTTGTGGAAATGCTTGGCCTCACTGGTCCTGAGGGGGCCCAAGTCATTAGAGTCCCTGAGAGTTGTATTTATTCCAAGATGAGAAGAGAGAAATTGTATCATGAGATCTGGCCTGGAGGGTAGCGATTTCTTGTACAATGGGCCTTTTAAAAATCTCTTTGATGAAGCATGAGGAAAGGAGTTGTAGAAACATCGTAACAGCGGTGGTCACTGCTGTAGCAGATAGAGGACTCTTCCCAGGAGATTAACTTTAAGCCTTGTAGTGGATGGAACTTTTTCTTTTCCCCTTGCTTATCGAGAAAATCCAGTAGAGAAATTCTGGCTTTTCACAGAATTCACTGGAACAATGGTGAATCAATTCCAGCCTCCATTAACCTCCTTTGTTTTACTGCCTGATTAACATGCTGCAAGCTCTATTTTCCTGGGTTTCTTTGCTATTTAAAAGTTTTGCTTATTGGTTACCCACATTTCAAACAATGGTCTATTGGACAAAGATATAATCATTTTAACTACACTCTGAGTTTATGCTTTTGTTATAGAGTGTGAGTGAGGGAAAATGAAATGTGTGCATTTTTGATTTGATAATTCAACTGACCAGGAGTTCACCCTATCAACTCAGCAATTAAGGTAGATTTTGTGAGGTCTCAAAGCATTTGGTGAATTCAATTAGAAATAATTTTTAAACACTTTAAATTTTTTCTCTTTCCTTCTTTTTTCTTCCACTCTTCCTCTCCTTTCTTTCTTTGTTTCTTTCTTTTTTCCTTCCTTCCTTCCTTCCTTCCTTTGTTCCTTCCTTTCTCTATTTTTCTCTCTTCTTTCTTTCTTTCTTTCTTTCTTTCTTTCTTTCTTTCTTTCTTTCTTTCTTTCTTTCTCTCTCTCTCTCTCTCTCTCTCTCTCTCTCTCTCTCTCTCTCTTTCTTTCTTTCTTTCCATTTTTTTATGATTCTATGAGGAAACATTCCACAGACTTCTGAACAACTAATAATGCTGGTCTACTAAATCCATTTCCTATTTATGAAGAAGAAGAAAGTAGAGGAATATTAGCTTTAGACTCTAGAGATCTGATGCTGGTTCTACTAACTCTACTATTGTAATCTGGCCTTCAAGTTTCAATGGTTTTGTGTGGAATAGCTGAGGCATCATTAGTGATGTAGATGATGCTGATTTAGTGAATTCCTGAAAGGAGGGCAAAGTTGTCATAAAAGCTTTGGAAATCAGAGCCATTACAACTTCATTTCTCCTACCATTCCACTTTCTGAGGCAACTTAATATGTCCCTGATTTTTAACTTATCTTCTTATAAACTTCAGGGAATTTCCTCAGGGGTGAGACTGTGGCTTTTCACTTGGTTAAAATGAAATATTTCACTCCAAGTGAGAGAGATTATTTACTCAGCATTTTGAATTATATTTTAATCTGTAAAACTTTTATGATTTTCCTATCTGCTAAGATGAATGGATTTCCTCATTATTCACTATTTGTGCCAGTTTGTATAACTACCATTTTGTGGGAAGCAATCCAGTATGGACTATGTAGCCTTTGGATCTAAGGGAAAGCTTCCAGAGATGTTAGAGTCACAGGCGCTTTTTAATATAAAAAATAAATAGATCATGTCTCTAAAGCAGCAATATTTGGAGAGTATATAGTTACAACTATAATCTGATACCACCCCACAGGAGTATTAGCAACCCATCTCTTGTCCCCATCTCCTATCCCTCATCAAGCAGGAATCTCCCCTGGAAACAGAGAAGGAAAAATTCCAGAGATACCCTTCAATATCTCCCTAAAAGACTCATCAATTTGCCCAATGTATACATATACATCTTATATAGGGAACTTGCACTATATAACAAAGGGCAGGATTGGCAAAAGTTTTCAAATTCACATGCCTAAACTAGAACTTAAGTTTACTGTGAACCCTCTACCCCACCTTCACCCCCTCCATCCCCCCACCCCACATCCAACATTATCCCAGAGCAGAGGGAGGAAGTGTTTGCTTTGGGTGGCTGGACAGAGGAGTAGCACATACAAAAATGTCCTTGGGTGTTGGGAAGAGTGGGAATGGAGTAGCTCCCCCATGTCAGCTTGGCACATGTGCCAATACTTTGCCAACACTGACTTAGGGTATCATAGAAAGTTAATTAACTTTAATGTATAATACATATAAACATTTCCATTTCTTCGCATATAAAATAGGCACAGTAACATTTAGCCCTTTTTCCTAGCTTGGTATGCATAACTTGGAAGTTACTAATGGGTACAAAAGACCTCACTAAAATCATATATTTGCCAGTCTCGTTAGCTCAAGGAAAAGACTCACTGGGAACTGAGAAAGAATGTTTTTCTCCTTAAGTTCAGAAACAAATTTTTCTTCCCTTTATCCTGTTATAAAATTCCTCTCTGATGCTTTTCCTATCTGTTGATACTTTTCAGTAGTTGGCAGTAGGAAGGTGTCATTTGGAGATCCATGCTGTGATTATGTGTTGACTTTGCATATTTTGGGTGTGATGTCTTTTTAGGTTTTAGCCAATAATGCATAATTAACTATTATGAATTCTATTCATCTGTCCCAGGTCTTTCCAAGGCACCTCTTCAAATTACAGTCAACAATACATGAACATGAGTTGTACACATTCCATTTTCAATACCATCTTGTTTGATACAAAATTAATATCAAATAGTTAAATGGGAAAACACAATACCTTAATGCTAGGCTACTAAGCATATGCTATAATCAGAAATTATTTTTCCCTTGGACTAAGTAAACTGGAGAATTAAAAGTAGAGTAATACTTTAGACATACTTCATTAAGCAGATATATTAATGACAAGGTAGATAGTAGTTATTTTTTGGTTCATGCACTTAATCACAAAATTCTGAAATGGAAATATAATTGTGCTAATGACTTTTTTGTACAGAGCTCTTGATTTTCAGTTTTCCTACACATTCTTTTCACAGTATAGGTACATTAATGGCAACAAGCCCTCTAGTTATAGTGTGATAAGTCCATGAATCAAAAAAAAAGCCCATAATGGTAATTTAATGGTCCTATATTTTAGAGTTTGTGCTGTCTTCTACTGCTACTAAAATGAATCATAAGAGGGAAAAAAGATTAGAAATTTTTAACACTAAATAACTCAAAGAAATCAAGATGGAAATTTATGTAACAGTGATTTTCAAATGGACAATGGGAAATAGCTTTGCCAAAGATTTTATAATAATAACATATCTCTTGGTCACTATATATTTAAAGATATACTCAGCTTTAAGACATTATTAACATTTTTATGCATGTGCTTTCTCACAAAAGCCCTGGCTATGAGAAAAATATTAATCATGATAAGTATTATGAAAACCTAGCTGTTTTGCTAGAATGTCATTGAATTCATTGAAAAGAGGTGTTGGATAAAATCTGAACTCTTTAATAGTTCATACATCTCCAAAATCAAATTGAAAAACATTTTCTATCCTGATTTTTAAGCTTAGAAATATTTTATAACAATAATGGTTATCCTTATTTCCAAAGCTCGAGAATTTGGTTCTTTAATTGGGTACCTATAATATAAGGTGCTATTTTAAGTGCTGGGGATACCAAGATAAAGACACCACTATCTAACTGTCAGAAATCTTATATTCTATTTTGGTGGGAGTGGGGGAAGAGGGACTTTCCAACATATATACAGATGAATATAATTTTTAAAATTAAAAAAAAACAGGATATCATTACCATTATCCAGGATAAAGGAGAGAAACAAAGTGCTATAGTGAATCTTTAGGGAGAAAAATGACACTTTGCTGGGGGATTTGGAGGCTGAAGACTTCATAATGGAAGTGGCACCCAATGGAAGCCCTGAATGAAGAAAAGGATTTTGACAAGCAAAATTTTGGAGGTAGTTCATTGCAGGCAAAGCGGTGGCTTGTGTGTATACACAGAGTCAGGAGATGGTAAGTGGAGTTCACCTAGAGCTCTTTTGACTAGTTTGGTTGGAATGCAATATGCCTCAAAGGAGAATAATATGAAATGTCTGGAAAAGCATATGGGAGCAAAAGTGTGGGGTCCTTTAAATCCCAGAGTTTGTAATTTATCCTCTGTGAAATATGGGACACTGAAGATTTTTGAGAAATAGGAAAAATGTTAATCCTCAGCTACTCCCTATTCTCTAGTCATAGATGAGAACATCTTCTATTTTGTTATAACTATTGGCAATTAGTAATTAAAAGATTTTTATCAGCTAACTACTAATTTCAAGATTCAGAGAATCAAGGTTTTAAGAGATGGAAGAGACTTTAAAGAATACATGATCATTTCTTCCCTCGTAGAGCTTAAACTCTAATGAGGACAAATGAGATGGCTACATGAAAAGATAATTAACAATAAATGCCAGGTGGCAAATGAATCATACAAGGAAGGATCAAAGATCAAGGAGGGCTTCTCCCTCAGGGGAGATGGAACTTTGTGTAGACGATTAAGAAAAGCTATCATATTCATTTCAGAAAAAGGAGAATCCAAATGATGAACAAAAGGTAGGTATGCAAAATACATGCTTAAGGGACAATGAGTTGACCAGAGTGGTTGGAATTCCTTCCCAAAATGTTCATACACAAAAAAGTAGAACAAAGAAGTTGTCTGAAAAGAGACTCTGAAAAGGTTTGTACTTAAAATTAAAATAATTTAGATTTCATTCTGCAGTAGAGCAACAATAAAATATTTTGAACAAGGACTGTATTCAATGTAAATCAATTCAAATTCAAAAACCTTCAACAAATGTTTATTAAGCATTCATCACATGCAATGAATAACACTACAATTGTAGGTGCTAGATGAGGAAAAAACATTAAATAATCACCAGATCATGATTTCAACATGTTCCAGATGACAAAATATATCCTGCGGAATTATTCCTAAGTATTTATGGTTATAAAACCAAAATCAGAAAACGAGAGAGAGACATACACACACACACGCACACACACACACACAGAGACAGAGAGACAGAGAGACAGAGACAGAGAGACAGAGAGACAGAGAGAGAGGGGGATGGGGGGACAGAGAGACAGAGAGAGAGAGAGAGAGAGAGAGAGAGAGAGGGACAGAGAGACAGAGAGGGACAGAGAGACAGAGAGAATGTTAACATATTGACATGAGCACTAATGATTCTGAAATGGATAACTTCTGGGATAAAGCTAATAATGTTCAGTGTCTCAACATCTAAAAAGAGGATTTCTAAATAAATGAATTGGGTAAATAAAATCGACAATGACCTCATTTCTCAAATATATAGAGAATTGAGTCAAATTTATAAGAATACAAAGCATTCTCCAACTCACAAATGGTCAAGGATATGAATAGGTAATTCTCAGAAGAAGAAATTGAAACTAAAAAAAATGCTCCAAATCACTATTAATTAGAAAAATGAAAATTGAAACAACTCTGAGGTATTGAAACAACTCATACCTATCAGACTGGATAATATGTCAAAAAGGAAAATAATAAATATTGGAAGGGGGATGGAAAAACTGAGAAATAAATACACTGTTGGCGGAGTTGTGATGTATGATTGTAATGGAATACTATTGTGCCATAAGAAATGACAAACAAGAAGATCACAAAAAATACCTGGAATGACTTCTATGAAGTGATGCAAAGAGAAGTAAAGAGAACCAGGATAACAATGTATACAGTAATAGAAACAGTTTATGATGATCCACTGTGTATGATTTAATTATTATCAGCAATACAAGAATCTAGGACAACTCCAAGGGACTCATAATGGAAAATATTATCTACAACTAGATATTGGAAGTAATTGATGGACTCTGAAAGCAGATTGAAGCATACCATTCTCCACTTTTTTTCCTCCACGAATTTTTCTCTAGTATAAGTGATATGTCTTAATTCATCATTCTCATGTATTTTGTTACTTGGTACCAAAGATTTTCTAGAAAAGTACTTAAAATAAGAAGTACAGACATTTTGAAGCAAACAACAAAAGGTGAAGAATATGAAATACTGCATGATCCTTTGAAAGTCAACATATGTTTAGAACCTACTATATGCAAGGCAAAGGCAGTTAGTGTGAGTAGCAAATAGAGTGCTGAATTCAAATCCATCCTTGAACAATTTCTAGCTCTGTGGCCCTAGACAAGTCCTTTAATCCTGTTCTTCTCAGTTTCCTCACTTATAAAATGAGCTAGAGAAGGAAATGGTAAACCACTCCAATATTTCTGCCAAGAAAATCACAAATAAGGTCATGGAGAGTCAAACACAACTGGAACTAGCTAAATAAATATATAATAAATAATGGTAGTTACTCTCTATCCACAGTGAATGCTCATTGAGGATACTTTTAAATTTTTGCCTGTATATCTTAAGGGCCTAGAACAGTTCCTTTTAAATAATAGGTTTACTAAATTTTCCTTAACTCAACTACATTAAACCAAATAAACACAACTCTTCCCCAGAAGGAATTTAGAATTGAATAAGTTCACTTTGGGAGGTATCCTTAGCATTTCTGTTACTGATCCCTTCCCTACCACCTAAACTGTAGGACAAAAATGTTTATTTTGCAGAGTAAAGGTTTAAGTTTCTATGTGTAGCATGATTTATTTTTCCCCATCTGTATTAGGTTTAACTGGCCACAAAGGGAATTTGAAACCTTCATCTTAGCCTTCTAATGCTCCAGGTTTAACCAGCTGACCTAACCATTCCTGACTAGGAAGGAAGCTGGACAAATGTTCCCAACCTTAGATAGTGACTTCAAATTGTAAAGATGTTTACGACCCAATCTGATCTCCAAAACATCCTTAATTTGGAATTGAAAGCCAGATTGAATTTTACTACATATTCATAAAGCACATTTAGAACTGACTACTAAAGACCAATAGTTGATGTCCAGGTGGATAAAGTCACCCTCTAATCTGTATAGTTCAGAAGCCCCTGCCTGCATCAGCTTAATGATACTCTGGCCAGGAAGGAAAAATAGAAAGAGTTGGATGCTTATCCCAAAGGACCGCTATCACATCCAGCAAATAAAAAAGTCTCTTTAAGCCTCAGTTGTCATGCGGTTCTCACAGAAGCAGCGCTTACCTTATGAGTAACACTGTGGTGAGGATGATACTTGCTTTATCATAAATACCATTTTCAGAAGGTTTTAAACATTGGCTTTAGGCTAATACATGCCTGCCCAGGTATCTCTTTGAAAGAAAGCTCTTTAGGAAAGAGGTTTTTACATTTATTCACCGGTTTTGTTTTGCTTAAAAAACCAATAGCAGCAGTGAAGGCTCCTGTAGTCTGTGTGATTATGGAAAAACCACCTGCTGAGGCTAGTATCAGGACATCCATTCCCTTCTCCTTCCTGTACTGAATCCAATTGGGGCGGGCTGCTCATTCTTTGGGCTTTATAATGGGAAACTTAGGAAGCCTTTGAGCCCAGAGGGATAAAATGAGGATCATTAGGAGACGGGACATTCAAAATGGCCAGAGACACATTTCCATACCTGTTCATTACACTTACCCAGATGATGAGTCTTTATTCTACAACAAAGTATTATATGTACGTGGAGGAAAAACAAAATAAAACAAAAAAGAAGATGTTTATAAGGCTTAAGAGTTTTTGAGGAAGTCTAAAAATGCCTGCCATTGGGATGGCTGCACTCATATTTGGTGTTGGCTATTTCACTGTTATTCTATTTAAATAGGTATAGATAGATAGATAGATAGATAGATAGATAGATAGATAGATATAGATATAGATATAGATATAGATATAGATATAGATATAGATATAGATATAGATATAGATATAGATACTGCAGAGGTCAATTTACCTTCCATCAATATCTTTAAAGGCATAATAAAAAGTGCAATGAGATCCAATTACTTCTGTTAAGTTAAAAATCAAAGGCAGAGACTCTGACTGCAGCATCTCCCAGGGTTTTTATTGCCAGTGTGACCTTGGGAAAATCACTTAAACTCTCTGGGTCTCAGTTTGGTACTCTAAAAAATGAAGAGGTTGGACTAGATGATCATCACCTACTTACTCTTGATTCTGTCCTCTAATAATTCATTAGTCTTCTAAATTCAAAGAATTTAGTAGGTAGTAGGTAGTAGAAGGTTCCTTAAAATAAACTAGCCCATAAGTAGTTCAGTGGATTGAGAGCCAGGAGAAAGAGACTAGATCTCTAGGTTCAGATCTAGCCTCTGATCAAAGAACTGTGGGAGGAGAAACACAGAAGAAAAACACCTGCTTGAACACATGGGCTGATGGGGATATTATTGGGGATGTCGACACTAAATGATAACTCTAGTCCAACTATCAATAATATGGAATTAGGTCTTGATCAATGATACATGTAAAACCCAGTGGAATTGTGCGTTGGCTAAGGGGGGCTAGGGGGGACTGAGGGAGAGAGAAAGAACATGAAACATGTAACTATGGGGAAAATATTAAAAATTTAAATTTAATTTAATTTAAAAATTAAAAAAAATCTAGCCTCTGACAATTCTTAGCTGTGTGACCCTGGGCAAGTCATGTAACCCTTATTTGCCTAGCCCTCACTGCTTTACTGCTTTGGAGTCAACAAACAGTATTGATTCTTAGACAGAATGTAAGCATTTTAAAAAAATAATAATATAGGCTAGGAGTCTTTATTCTTTTTATCCATGGAACTTCTTTGGCCATCTGCAAAAGCCTATGGATATCTTCTCAATTTTTAAATACATAAAATAAAATAACCCTACCAAGTAAACAAATTTTATTTAAATGAAAACATAAAAATATAAAATAAAAACTCAAGTTAATAAAGTCTAGATTATGCCTACCACTACCACCACCCTCTTATTTTATAGATGATTTATTGTTATTCAGTTATTTCAGTCCTATCTTATTCTTCATGAACTCTTTTGGGATTTTCTTTGCAAAGCTACTAGAGTGATTTGTCATTTTCTTCTCCAGTTCATTTTAGAGTAAGGAAACTGAGGCCAACAGGGTTTAATGATTTGTCCAGGGTCACACAGCTAATGTGTCTTAAGACAAATTTGAACTCAGTCCTTCCTGATTCCAGGCCCAACACTCTATCTGCTGTGCCATCTAGTTGCCCAGATGAAGGAGTAGAAACTCAGAAATTTTAAATGATTTTCCCATTTTCATACTCAGATTTGTAATGAATAATAATTGCATACTTTATATATATATTGGATGCTTTTTGGAAAGTGTCTGCAAAACAAAATTCATAAAATGATTTTACAAATGACCATAAAGTTGTTTACCATAGAGTAAAATTTACTTATCAGGCATCATTCTCAGGGTACGTCTGGATAGAATGCAAGTAAGGCATTAGAGACATCCTAAGTGAAAATCTGCCCAGATACCAAATGCCACCCTACAAAAGTACCCCAGAGGTTTCTAGTTATTTTAACAGAATCCGACTTGAAAAGTAGCCAAATGATTCAGTAGGTTTTGAATAGCTACGTTAGTGCTTCCGTGTGACACAAATGATTTCAAGTCTTAGGTTTTCAACTGCAAATGGGAAAGTCAATCCTGACAAAGGATAAAAAAAAGTACAATTGGCATGGGGATGATTTCAACTGACTAACACACACACACACACACACACACACACACACACACACACACACACACAGAATTTAGAGTTTTTAAGAATACTGTGGAAGGGAGCTGGAGAATGAAAAATGAGCGGACAATTCCTTAATGTGGCAGGGAAACTTTGCCCTCTACTGGTTCCTCTGGTGAATACCAACCTGGTTATAGACAGTGGCAGCTAAGTGGAATGCCAGGGCAGAACTTCCCCACCTTGCACTCTTCTCCTAATCAGGTCATCTTCCCTTGTGGTTGTGCAGAAGTTGGCTCATTTGGAATCTGCCTCTTGCCCCTGTCCTTCGTCCCCTGAAAAGAGGAGTCTGATGTCCCACTGGTCACTCTGGGAGGGCTTCCTCATCACGTACACTAACTGGATAGAAATGTCACAGTCCCTTTGGCTTGATCTCTTTGGAATGTACCTCCTGATCCTTGCAAACATTTTTCTTATCACAAAACTATTATCCCTAGACATTTTTAGCATCTGCCCAGGCTATGGGCATCTTTAGATGATCTGGCCTCGGGGTGGGAAGCTGACATTTCTTCAGGTCCAATGATGGTGACAAACTAAAACAAGCACATGTTTGGAATTATCACCATCAAATAAATCTCCTCAGATTAAAGATTGTAACATATTTTTAAAGTAGAGAGGGAAGGGAAAAGGCTCAAGAAAATTGAAGGAAAA
Organism: Gracilinanus agilis; assembly: GCF_016433145.1. Lineage (NCBI taxonomy): Eukaryota > Metazoa > Chordata > Mammalia > Didelphimorphia > Didelphidae > Gracilinanus > Gracilinanus agilis. The sequence continues at coordinate 81,721,744 of NC_058135.1, forward strand.
AATCATCTCCATGGCTAAAAGGTGAATCAGATAGTGCCTATTCTAAGTCTTTTAGGCAAAAATTTCATGTTCCAAAATAAGCCCGATTCACACAGAAATGGGTAGGCAAACCATTTATAGGAAGGAAGAAAGGAAGGAAGCAAAGAAAGAAGGAAGGAAGGAAGAAAGGAAGGAAGGAAGGAAGGAAGGAAGGAAGGAAGGAAGGAAGAGAGGGAGGGAGGGAGGGAGGAATAAAGGCCATTTCTTCCACGAATGTTCTCTTTTCAAAAACAGACCAGTGACAATAATGCCTACAGAATCACAGAATATATTACAAGACACTTTCTCAGGATGATATTGAACTTAGCACTGCAGAATGGAACACAGGTAATTGCAATTAGTTAATTCTTTCCCCTCCAGAAGGTCTTCTCTCCTAAATGTAATTTTCAACCAAAAATGTAGGTACACTTTAGGGAGGTGGCCGAAGAGCATTTGCAAATATCCTACCTGGGATTTCATTGCTGTTAGATATTGATGTGGAATGTCCCTGAAACCTTGAAGATGTTTATAATCTTAGAGAGTTACTTGGGCACCACTAAGAGATTAAATAACTTACATGGGATCACAGAGTATCTATCAGTGGTCAAACTTGAATCTAGCTCTTCATGGGCAGCAACTATATCTTGCTGTTTCTCCATATTGAGCTCGCTTTCCTGACCCTTACCCCCAAAACTCATTAATTATTTCCAGGTTAGCCAATACCTTAAATATCTATTAAAATTCATTCACTCTTCCACAGAAGTGGACAAGACCAAAATAATACCTTTTGAGTGGTATTAAAGTCTCAAAGCCTCCCTAGAGAGGAATTATGCTAAGAAACCAAAATATCAGTGACAGACATTTTATAAAACTGAATGGAAGGGGGCAGCTGGGTAGCTCAGTGGATTGAGAGCCGGCCTAGAGACGGGAGGTCCTAGGTTCAAATCCGGCCTCAGACACTTCCCAGCTGTGTGACCCTGGGCAAGTCACTTGACCCCATTGCCTACCCTTACCACTCTTCCACCTATAAGTCAATACACAGAAGTTAAGGGTTTAAAATTAAAAAAAAAAAGTTAAAAAAAAACTGAATGGAACAAATAGTTATTTTTTTTTTAAATCAGGTCATATATTATTGAGGATTTTTTTTGGCATCTGAAGATTTAGAAAGTGGTAAGTATTTTAAGATGATCTTCTTTAAGCAGCTAGGGAAGTAATGGCAATCCTTTTAGAGCCCAAAATGTAACCCTCATGCCATATGTGAGCCAGCCTCTTACCCCCAGAGAGGGGAAGGAGGAAGTGATCCCATTGGACTGCTAAGCAGAGGGATGAGTGATGTGGGAAATATCGTCAGGAAGTCCTACAGAGGGGAAGGGATTGCCAACAAAGAACTAGGGGGTGTTTGAAGATTTAATGGGAAAGATAATTTTGAAGAAAGTAATTGTAAATACAGCACATGAAATGTACAGTTCTGAAGATGAGAAGTATAGAAATCAACAAAATGAAAAGAAATAGCAAGGTTTCAATACAATTAAGAAAATCGTATTAAGGATCTTGGGTGAAAAGTGGTTGGATATCAGTCCTTGAATTATCTGGATGGCCAAGATAAAGTTGATCAAGTTCTCTGTAGCCCCTTGACGATTCTGAGAGAGAGAGAGAGAGAGAGAGAGAGAGAGAGAGAGAGAGAGAGAGAGAGAGAGAGACAGACAGAGAGACAGACAGAGAGACAGACAGACAGACAGACAGACAGAGACAGACAGAGACAGACAGACAGAGACAAACAGAGACAGACAGAGACAGACAGACAGAGACAGACAGAGACAGAGACACAGACAGAGAGACACAGACAGAGAGACAGACAGAGAGAGAGGTGTAGGGGAGAGAGAGAGAGGAGAGAGCGAGCACTTCTACTCTGCTTTGTCTCAGTGAAGGGAGTTAACCAAACCAAAATTCCCCACTTCTATAATACAAAGTCTAATTTCCCCTCCACCTTCCATCTTACTCCCATTCTGTTACAAACATCCCATTCTGAATAAACATGTGGGAGTTAGGAGGGCTGGAAAAGAACAGAGATATTTTTTTAATTAGAAAGGAAAATGCAATGAGACAGTATAAATGAAAATTTATGAAATGTGTTAGTGACAGAATTCTTCATGTTAAGTGAGGATCAGACAAAAGAAGACAGACTTAAATTCTGGTGGGTCTTTTTTTTTTTTTAAGGTAGATATGAGGAAGAACTTCTTGACACTGGGGATTGCTAAACACATGGATATGTTACTATAGGAAACTGTGTTCTTCTCTGAAGATTGTTAAGAATTGATGACAGCTTAGGTATACTTCTGCCTGGAGGCAAGACGACTAATTGGATGACCTCTACTTACCAGTTCCTCCTGTGGAGAGTGACACATGAATTCTCCCTGGAGATGGGCTATAGCAGCTTAGGGCAGAATAGACCAAGGTCCAGTAACTTCAATACTCAAGTGTCATGGAAAGTGTCCAAAAGTAGCATGCATTTGTCATGAACATTTAAAGAAAAGTAACTTAAAATTTACTACAATCATTATCATCCTTAAATTATCCTTCTTTATAATACATAGTATCCTATACACTATATACTATATAGTACCATTTACACTAGATAGACATTAGAATTGTACAATAACAATAACTGCTAAAATTTATATGGTGCTTACTATGTGCCAGGCACTGTGCTATGTACTTTACAGTGACTATACTATTCAATCCTCACAACAACCTTAGGAGCTTGCTCATCACTCATTTCAGTCATATCCATCTCTTTGTGACCATATTTAGGGTTTTCTTGGCCAATATACTGTAGTGGATTACCATTTCCTTCTCCAATTCATTTTATTGATGAGGAAAGGGAGGTGCTATTATTATACTCATTTTACAGATGAAGAATCTGAGGTTAAATGTTTGCCCAGAGTCACCCAGCTAGTAAGTATCTCACTCCAGATTTTACCTCAAGTTTTCCTGACTCCAGGTTCAGTGCTCTATCCATTGATTTACCTACCTTAGTTGGTAACTGATCTTTAGCCTTTAGTTAATCACATTTAGCAAATCAATTATTAGTGGAAAGGATATTCTGAGACACATACCATACTAGGGAGATTAAAAATAAAAAATGCAAGTCCATGGTGAGGTATTTAATCTATCAGTGCAAGGTAAAGAAAAACAAAGATGTTAATCTAGTAAAGAGTGACTTGAATTGGAATTCAAGATCTATTCTTTAGCTCACTGGCTCTGAACAAGTTATTTAATCTATCTAGGCCCCCCGACTTCTACATCTATAAAATAAGGATATTGTTTCTGATGACCCTAAGACCCCTTTGACCTCTGAATCTAAGACCCTCCTAGATGGAGCAGTGGAGACCCTAGACCTATAGTCAGGAAGACTTGAGTTCAAATATGTCCATAAATACTTTTTTTTTAAACCCTTACTCCTCTGCTTTAGAATCAATACTAAGTATTATCCCAAGGCAGAATAGCAGCATGGGTTAGGCAATTGAGGTTAAGTGATTTGCCCACATTCACACAGCTAAGGAAGTATCTAAGGTCGCATTTGAACCCAGGGCCTCCTGACTCCAGGACTGGCTCTGTCTACTGAGTCAACTAGCTGCCTTTGTTGACACTTACTAGCTGTGTGATCCTAGGCAAATTACTTAACATCTGTCTGCCTCAGCCAAATGCAAAATGGGAATCAGATTAGCACTTCACAAAGTTGTTGATAGGATCAAATCAGAAAATATTTGGAAAATGTTTGACATATGGTAGGTGCTTAATAAATGATTCTTTTTCCTCCATTCCTCTTTCCAATCTTCCTAAGCATCATTCCATAGTTTGGTAATGGGAAGATCAATATTAGATTTTGCAAAATTAACTAAAACTTTGATAATACTTCATAGAATGAAAGAATCTTAGGGTTGGGAAGGATATTTTTAAGAAGTCACTCAATCAAACCTTTTATTCAAGGTAGCAATATCCTCCATAACTTAATTCAGTCTCTGATCAAATAAAAACGTTTTCCCATAGAGATCCCATTGGTAGTTTGTTGAAAATTATGCACTCCTCGAAATAATATTTTGATGCAAATACATAAAATAAACAGGATAGCAAAAAATCCCATCTATGTTGAAATATATTTCTCAAAGTTTTTCTTATAAGAAGTTCATGAACTCAGGGTTAAAAAAAACTAAGAGGCAGAAAGCCTAAGTCACACAGCAGCTCTTGTACTGACTTTAATGTTTAACATGGAGCCTGCCACATCCTTTCCTTAGAATCTGCCATTATGAATGGCCTCCAAGAAAATATCTCCAATCTGTATTATTACTAGAAGGATAGTTACCTCTGGGTAAAGAGGATGTAAGTTTACATTTATCTGGGTAAAGTGATAAGGAATCTGGTAATTGTCCAGTGTAGTAGCTGTCCATTAAAACCGGGACAGGATCAAATTTAGATTGTATGGTTGTTGTCTTTTCTTTTGGGTTAAATGTTAGTGTGATTCTGAAGATTCCCCAGGGCTGCCCTAAAAAAACAGCAGCAGGAGTAGATAGAAGAATTATTACACTGACAAAAAAAACCCTCCAAATTAATCTATTGTGAATATCCTCAACAATCATGGTGGATATATAGCCAAGAAATTCTTTTTACTCTCTAGCAATAATAAAGTCCTTTGTCAAGGAGATCAATCCTTTTGCTGGCTAATACATTTCAACTTTTGTAGACAAGGGTGGTTAAAAAAAGGGGTGGCGATCTTTATCCACTTCCCACTTTTCAGTATCAGTTGGATATTCAAACAGGTCATGTTGTAGCTATTGGTTTTGGGGAGTGGGGGGTGAGGATCTACTGTGTAAAGGGAACCCCTTCCCCCCAGGGTTGTGGGACCTGCATCCCTGCACTGGGAGACTGGATGTCATGTGAATGCTCCAAACATAGGTCACAGGTGACTTGTCTGGGCCAAAAGAAAGGATAAAAGAAGGGGTGCCAGGGGGTGCTCTCTCTCTCTCTCTATTCCCTTGGATGGTGGCAGTGGAGGACCATGACTGAGAGAGATAGCCATGTGAAGAGACACATGGTTAGAATAAGATTAGAAATTGGCTTTAATCTCTATCTATCTGTTTTCTTTATTCAAATAATATTAAAAACTCCTGGTTCTTAGTTTCCATAGGGTTTATTAATGTAACTTTAACACTACACCAGTAGTAATAGGTTTTCTCCTATTGTCAGTTTTGTCTGCTTTCTGGTAAGCTTAGAGCAGTTTGAGCCCCAAGAAAGAGTTAGACAGCAGGGTTTGGGATACTTGTTCTCAGAATAAAAGAAAAGAATCTGGGAAACTTATTCCAGGGTCTATTAGGAGACAAATGTGGCAGGTAATCCCCTGAGAAAAGAAGTAGCTAGAGAAAAAAATACTAAAAGCTACTGAAATGGGAATCTATAAGTAAAATGAAAGAAAGGAGGGAAGAGAAGTCCAAACTGAAAGGGAAGGATACAAGATATACTACCTTGTCTATTACAGCATGACAATCAGCATAAGAAAACATATAACACTAAATGGAAAAATATGATAATCCCATTGCTTTCCCAACACTGGGAAAGAAAGCTTGAGTGTTTACAAAGAGGAAAATGTGAGTGGTGAAGGAAGAAGAATTTATTGCATTGACTATCTACAGGTTATCATAGGGGTTTTGGTAAGTAATTTTTCTGTCATATCTGATTCTCTATCATTCCATTTGGGGTTTTCTTGTCAGAGATACTGGATTGGTTTTTGGTTTCCTTCTCCAGCTCATTTTATAGATGAAGAAATGAGGCAAACAGGATTAAGTGACTTGTCCAGAGTCAAACAACTAATAAGTCTGAGGAATGATTTGAACTTAACAAAAGTTCTTCCTGACCCCAGGCTGGCACTCTATCCACTGTACCACCTAGCTGCCCTATCATGGAGATAGATAGGGTAGATCTGGCTGTAGTACTGTATTGGAAAGTTTTTTAATAGCCCAGTTACATAGAATACACTGTGGGAACAAGAGAAGAGATTGGTAGGAGATGGGGAAAAAACAAGGGCAAGACTGATAAATGTTGAGGTAGAGTTGACTTAGAATTTTCACGGGGTCTTTTTGTTAACCCTCCACTGACAAACTATCACTTGGCATATACGGTAGTAAAAATTTAACATTTTAGATCATTTGTCTTCATTTCCACAGTCTTTATCTTCATCATCTTTTTTTATCTCTACATACAGTATAAGAGGAAGGGAAGAGGCAAGCCCTTCACAGTGAGAGGGATGGCCCCTATCTTCCTGTTATAAATCCATGAACTTAAAAAAGAGGCTTAAAATCTATCTATCTATCTATCTGTCTGTCTGTCTGTCTGTCTCTGTCTGTCTGTCTAGCTAGCTGTTGAGGTATACTCCTTATCCATTTTATGGATGATGAATTTCCCATGGGGGAAAATGCTGCTTTTTATTTTTTGTGGCCCTTGTTTATGTTTTTTCTATGGATCATTGACCATAGGCATTTTTGTTTTGTTTTGTTTTTGAGGAAAAGGGGCTTTCCATTCTTATACTAAGATCATTCTAATTCAACAAGCTTGTGTTAATTTGACAAATATTTGTTAAGCACCTACTGTACATAGAGCACTGAAGTAGGCTTTGGGAGAGAGAAATGAGCATAAATCTCAAATGGGTCAAAGACAAATGCCCCACAAGTGGCAAAATACTAAAAGATGTTCTTTTCTTTTAGTTGTTTAGGGAAAAAAGGAAAAGAAACAAAACTGACATTCATTGACTGAAGAATTCCTAAATAAAATGTGACATTGAATTATAATGGAATAGTACTACAATCCAAGGCAGAATCTATGGCAGTTCTTTTCCTTCCATATAATTTGGAAATGATCAGAGGTTGAAATAAAAAAAAAATTCTCAGTAGGTCAGTAACATTTGCTGAGCATCCATGATGTTTCTGATATTGATCTCAGGTATATAAAGGAAAAAAGGCATTTCTCTCTTACCTAATTTCATTTGCAGACAAAAAAATTCAATTCTTTAGAGAAAAAAGAAAAGTTGGCATTTCTTTCTGTCAAGATATGACGTTTTTCTTAATTGGAATAGGAAAAAAGTGGGATTGAGGAATTTTTTTCATTTTTCATTTAATTACTATGGCTGACCCCTGGCCAATTATCCCTTGCCAAACATCAAAAATAGAGGCAGCCAAGACCCACCCAACTTCTACAGGGATTATCTTGTGATGCTTTCTAAGGATTACTTAACGTATGAAAGGATGCACAAATATTTTGATGGCATATTCAATAGGCTCTATTCTGGAGGCCTGATTATGTATACATGCTATTCCTCAGAAATGAAATACAGAAAAATTGGGCATTAACAGCCAAATGCTTCCATTTCCCCTTGGAAAAATTATGATGTAGTAACATAAAATTTAGGGGAGCTGAATGACATTTTCCCCTTTTTGCAAATTAAGTGGAAGCTTAAATACTCACTCTGTTCACCAGTCCTAGGTATGTTTCATTGCCTCTGCTAATGTGACCTTCAAATGCCAGTAGTCGATAAAGGATAATATATTCTGATGGTAGTTGCAAAAGTCAAAACCAAATTTTCTGTCTTCTGTCAAAACCAAAAACCATCCAGAAGGTCAGGGGCATCATGAATACAGTGGAGGTTATGGGAAAGGAATACTCTCGACCTTATACAGCATGGAAGGGTTATAATCTGCATGGAATGGAGGGAATATCCTCACCAATTTCACAGTTCTTTTGATGTATTCAACTAAGTAGGGTTCAACCTTTGGAATATTTTTGACATCTGGTTTTATACGAAAGATATGCAGAATAATTGGTCACAGAATAATTATCAGTGAAAGAAAAGACAGGAAAGACTACTGATATTTTCACAGCATACTGACAGATCACTAAAGCATACTGATAAAATGGTAGCTGGGGAGAAAGGATGTTAGCAATAGTAACTTATCATGGAAAGAATGGTGACAAGATTTCATCGAAAACTGGTTAGAATTCTACTTCTGACCCTTACTATTTGTGTGACTGTGGATAAGTCACTTGATTATCTCTGAACCTCTATTTGCTCATTTACAAAAAAGAGACAAAGACAGGGAGTAGAACTGTGATTTCAATAGCAGAGCAAATTCTCTAGTGAAGAAAATCACTTTACCAATGAAAGTTGGAACCTTAGTATTAGAGATATAAATATAGCACTGAGAATATTAAGTGATTTGCCCAGAATCATGCAGTCACTATGTGTGAAAGGCAGATCTATAAAAGAAAGAAAAGAATGCCCATGGTACCTACTTATAGAGTTTTGGGGACACTCAAATGTGAGAATGTATGTTAAGCATTATCAGAAAGCACTAATGCCAATTATTTTTATTATTACTCATGTATCTAAAAAGTTTATATCAAAAAGTTACCAGGATAGAAAGATTCCTTGAAAGAAGAAATCTGTGAAACTCGGATAAAAAACAACCTAAATGTATCATTCCTAAATCTGCCATCAACTAAGGAGTCTTTATTAGATTTGCTGAGTTTGGGTACTATTATAGTAGCTTCATTGTACATGATCCAGCATACTAGACATGGACAGAAGTGTCAAAAAGCAACCCAAAGAGATAAAAATATAAGAATTCATGAAGAAGTTTAGAGAATATAACTTAAGATATTTAGAATTACTCTTGTTTTTCTTTAAACCCATCATTAAACTTATTTTGAATCAGGCATGGAGGACCTCCACTAACATTTTACATAAGGAACTCTACACATCATGGAGATGTCCCACCATTATTGAAGGTCCTATCAAAGGAGTATAGCACTGTAGATATATGGATGTTCTTGCCCAGAAGTACAGCTATTCACTGATAAATGTTCCATTTTTATCAAGGTGCCCTCCTAAATGAGCACAATTTTGAAAGAGATGCATAAATGGAGTCAAAAGGAGCAATGGAAGGTCTTCCAATCAGATCTGCATCACTCAGTTTAGTCGTTTATTAGTGACTAAACAATAGTTTATTAAGTGACTAATTCCCATGTCTTCAAAGAGCTTACATTCTACTCATACAGAGGAATCTTAACTTTTTCTTGATATAGACACCTTGAAACAATCCAGTGATGCCACTGTATTCTTCCTAGAATGTTTTTAAATGAACAAGTAAATGGGATCCATCAAGAAAACTGAATTTAGTGAAAATAAAGATGTGGTTTTATTCATATTCAAGTTAATGGACTCTCCTGAAATCTTTCCATAGATCTCCCTTAAAGAAATAATAAAATAAGGAGATACATGTTGGGCAGCTGTAGGACCCATCTGTACACTAGCTAGAATTTTGAAACTGGAGTCAGGAAGAGCTGAGTTCAAATCTAGCTTTAAAGGGTTACTTAGTTGTGCTATCCTGAGCAAGTCACTTGACCTCTGCCTGCCTTGGTTTCTCCATCTATAAAATGAGAATCATATTGGGCCTTACTTCCTAGGTCTTTTGTGAACAAAATAAGGTGGCATTTGCAAAGCGTTCTGTAAAATTTAAAGTGCTATATAGATGCTAGCTGTTATCACAAAATGAACATGAGTAAATACTAAGTATATTCAAAGTAATAGAAAATAATTTCTAGAGAATGAAAGTTGTGCTCTCTAGTCGCCTTAAAATACAATTTGAATGAAATCAGAGATTCTATGACATGAGGGTAGGAAGGGAGTGATTCTAAACTTGGGTGGTAATTAGTAAACATTAGTAAATTAATAAATATTAGTAAAACTGATTGGAGGAAAAAGATGAAGCAGCTAGACCAGAAGAAGAAAATCAACCATAGAAATCATTGGAATGATATGCTAAAAGCAAATTTCCCTGACATCTGTCTCTGGAATATTTCTCATCTGTGATTGGAAGAAAGTTAATATGACCTATAATTGAAACAACTTTCTTGAAAAAAAAACGTTTAAGTTTGGCTGACAGACAAATTGGTGGTATTTTTTTTTTTGTATTTTAGGGTGGCTCCTTTAAACACTAGATCGACAGAAGCCAATTTCTCTGAAGCTAGAACAGGACTTGATATTTAAGTGAAGCCTTCCAAATAACACTCCAACTGATTCCAAGGATGCATCAAAAACACAAAGAACAACAAATGGTCTCAGGCATGGTTAACCTTGGCCTTTTTTGGGGACAATGGTATATGGCTGGTCTGGTAAATTTACCAGTCAGTGAATCTGAAAAGAATATTCATTAAAAGACAGAAATTGTTTAATTACTTTGCAGTCACAATCAAACACTTCTAAAAATAGATGTGAAAACGATGCTAATTCTAACTAAATTTGTCATCATTGGAACTGCTACAATACACCTAGAAAGAATTGAGAATTTATTCACAATTATAAAGCACTGTAATTTCCACTTACTTCTAAAGAAAAAAAAAGCCCTAATTATTTTTTAGGCTTTTTAAACTGTTCTGTTAGCATCCACCTTACATTTCCCATCCCTACAGCTTCATAGTTTCTCTCTGTGTCTCTGTGGTTTGGTATATAATAGTATTGCCATGAACACATGAAGATGAGGTACTGGATGTAATATCTACCCTCTTCATAAAATGCTACTAATTTATAGAATAAACTTAGTTTCTAAGATATATGTAAAAAACATAGACTAATAGGTATTTGGTTAAGAGCTGACTTGATAAAAAACTTCATATTATAAAATAATGAAAGAAAAATAAAATAAAAATAAGGAAAGGTGACTATTATTTCCACTGAAATGTAATTAATAAAACATGAGAGTAAATACTACAAAAATTACAAATTAGCCCAGCACCAAAGACAGAAACAAGTCCTATGATCTATGGGCATTGCTTTGCTCTTTGCAAGTTCCATAACTCCCCACATTATTGCATTGTAATGTATAGATTGAAACTGCAACCATCTCACTGCATGTGAGCCCCCATCTTATCCCAGATGGGGAAGGGAGGAAATCTTCCCTTTGGAATGCTTGGCAGAGGGATGGGTGATGTGTGAAATACTCTCAGGAGTGGTGGATAGAGGGAGGAGAGCAGCCCACTCTGGCATGTGTGCCATAGATTCATCAACATGGGTCTAGAGCATTAGAGTTGGAATGGGGAGATATTCCCTTGAAATGCAGATACTGGGGAGAGAAGGTCACCTGGGAGTGTTCTATTCTAGTTAATTTTCTTATTTATTACAGTATTATATAATATATAGAGAGTAATATGATATAAAAATAAGCATTATGTTGCTAAGTTCAGCTGATTTTATATTGCTAAAGGAATGAAAGGCTTTTAGCATCATTCTTCATTTTAATTCCCTGAATCATAGCCCTAGCCAATCAATCAATTCCAGTTACACATCTGGTAATCACTGTTCTCCATCTAAGGAAAACTTGTCTCCAGGTGAATACTAACTTCTTTAAAGGTTTACTCTGCCTCACATGATCCACTTTCAAGGGCTTGCTAGTGTGGAAGACAGCTATAGAGATCTGATGGAAAAAACATACTCAGACATCTTTCTTGAGAGTACCTGACATCATGACTTTCCTAAAAGGATCTAAAATGTCCATATGAATGTCATATTAATTCATTATGGCCAGTGTAAATACAAAGAATATCAATTGAATTGATGTTGATTGGAACATAAGGCAAAAAAATACTATCCAATTATTTAAAGTACTGAAAACTTATTCATTTGTTTTAATATTAATCACAATAAATTGTAAGACTTTTTTTTTGGGGGGGAGGGTGCTTTGGAGTAGTTAGATGGTAACTTCACTGGCTTATCCCTACACAGTTCATACAGTGGCATTAAATTTAGATAGTCCCTAAGCGTATGAGAAGGAAAGGAAAATACTTAATAAAAGTATTGTTAAAAGCCTTTTATATTCAATCCAAGAAGGAAAAGATAATAAGTGAATGGGATAGCTTAACCACTGTCATTTTTCAGAAGTGCATGCATTTACTCACAAGGAATCTAGTAGTCCAAAGGAGAAATTTCCATCACCAGTCTGTAAATTAAAAAAGCAAAGAAAATGTCATTCTACTCAGTCCATCCAAATGGAAAAGCCAGAAAAAAACACACTTCCATGATTCAATGCTATACATTTTGTATATTTATAACACTACTAAATGGCAAATCAAGTAACACTCCCATCCTACATTGAGGACTTAAACCTGGATATAACATAAGGTTATCTTTTTTTTTTTTTTACACTATCTTTCCACATACTTAGAAACTCTAGCTGTCAGTTTGATTTATGCATTCTGGAGGAAAGCAACCAGAAGATTAATACAATAATAGAGAATAAAATGTTGGAACCAAGTTTCTAACATCAACACATATTCAGATGCTCTGTAAAAGACAAGAGAAAAATGCTAGTCTGTATCATTTTATTTTACAGGATACTATATCCGGATACTGGAAGATGAGACAGTCTCTTGTCTCCTCCCAACAACCACTCATGTTAAGTGGTGCTAACCCACAGATCTCATTGAGGTTTGGAGATGGACTGAAGTTAGGAAGCTCTGCTAGCCCCAATTCGAGATGCTTTGATTTTGCTCCAGTGGCTCTAAGCCAAGTCCAAATGTCTCACAGATCAGAAGATTAGGAGGCAAGGAAGAGAAAGAGTGCATAACAGTGTCACCTAAATTGCTTCAGAAACCTAGAAGAGGTGTGGCCATGACTGAGTGACCTTAATTTGATGCTGAAAACAGATGGCAAAACAGAACATAGAAACGGGAGTAATGATTATAGTTTATATGCAACAAAGACCATAGTAATTCAGGGAAGCCTATTTTTTTAATTGCAAAAAAGAGAGAAAATGAGCATAATCACGTTAAAAAGTGATCTATATTTTCTTAACAGATGATATCTATGCCATATTTATTATCTGATGGGTAATTTTAAAAATCTACGTAGTTATATTTTCAGAAGACATAGCATTACATTTTTTTGCTCTCTTCTCTGAAACTATTGAGATGATTATGAACAAGGGGACCAAACAAAGACAGCTACGAAGTCTCTAATCAAGGAGGAGTCTTGAACAATACAACTCCACACTATAATGGGGAGCAGGCTTTGTGCAAACCCCATGTTAAGATACTTGACAGATTTAAGTAATAATGATTGCAAAGTTAAATAACAAGACAAAGAAGCATTAAGAGGTAAAGAAAAGGTAGAAAATTTATGTTTTCAAATGAGATGTGATAAGAGTCATTTGAGAAAAGAGACAGGAGAAGCCTCCTCAGTTAAGTGAAAGAGAAGGGGAAAATAGATTTGCCAGACTATCAAAATATTCCAGAATTTTAGAAGGGGAAGAGCCCTTCAGTAGCCATTTAGTGAAACTGGGTCTCAAAAGGACGCCTTTCTACAATATACCTGACAGGTGGTCATCCGGTCGTATCAGATGAAAGGTAGACTATTATTCACTTTTAGATGACATATATTAGGAAAGATTGAACCAAGAATGAACAGGACCAAAGGAAGAACATTTTGTTTCGTGACTAAACATTTTATGAGATTCTAATGATTTTTTCTTCAAATATACTAAAGAAAAAAATTTAAATGGCACTTAGACTTATTATCTTTGGCCTCAGTTTACAGAACAAAGACCAGTGATAAAATTGGTTCCGTGATAAAACTGCCTTTCTTCACACTCTTTATTCCTTCTGGCTCCACTTACTAATCCCCTAACCCTATTTTTCTTAGAATGTGAATTTTTCTTAGAATTAGAGTTTTTCTTAGAAGCTACAGATTGGCAAGATCTTGAGAGAATAATACTAATGGTTAGAGATGTCCAAAAGTTGATTATCTTACTGATGAAGATAGTGAATTTCCTATCATTTAAAATATTCAAGTAGAGGCTAAGAAGGTATTTCTTAGAGTTAAGAAAAAAATGTCAATTATATATTATCATGTCATGCCTGGGTTACTGTAGCAATCTTTTCTCTGATTTCTATTTTTACAGCATATTCCTATTCTGAAGCATTCTGATAACTACTACCACCTCAGCATATCTTTTGTTCTTTTAATTTAATCATTTCACATTTATTTAAATTCTATTTTAATGACTATGTACAAAAATTCAATTTCTGTCCATATAATACAAGAAAGAGGACCTGAAGAAGTGAGTGACTTTTCCAGTGTCTCTCAGAAAGGATGATGGCTCCTCAAACACATTCTAAGAAAAACAGGGTTAGGGGATTAGCAAGTGGACCCAGAAGGAATAAAGAGTGTGAAGAAAGGCAGTTTTATCACAGAACCAAGCAGAGGCATTGCAGGGAAAGATAGGGGTGGTCGTTCAGGTAGTTCAGGCTGGACTAACGAAGAGTCAAGACCTGATTTGAACTGGTTCTTTCCCACTCCAGACCTCAACCATATCCATGTTGACATTTAATTGGCTAAATATATTCCTCTCCCTGATGCTCAGGGAATTAGTGAAGGAGATAAGGCACCAGTTTCTGGACAAGGTATAGGTCTCCCACATCAAGTTTATTCAGGATAATAAAAGTTTTGGGTACAGTGATTCTTGGCCTCCAAGCCTCCTCTTCCAAGGAAAGTTTTGATAAGCAGAAGGTCCTATGTGAAATGTGGGGTACAGGTGTAGGTGATGAATCTTTAGCCAGGTAGTTCCGGAGTCTTGTCTTGTCAGGTCCCAGGGCATCCTGTCTTGAAGAGGAAGCCTGGAGATGCTGCTGCTGCTATAGGTTCATATTCCCTTCAGGATCTGACCCAGGTTTATGACTATTAGGGGATTGGGGGCCTGAATGTCAGGGTGCAAAGAGGAGGAGAACACCCATGAGCCTCAGGTCCTGGAGGCCCCAGATAGGGACAGAAACTGAGACCTGTGCCCCAACATTGAGTTGGGGGAGGGTCTTAGTGGGAGAGGGGGCACCAAAACAAGTGTGACATCATAGGTATTAGACTTAGGAACACAAGCTGGAGAAGATGTGGAGGAAAGAAGAATGAGATGGGAATGGCAAAAGTGACAGAGATCATGACTACAGCTGCATGGTCTGGAACTCAGCCTTGGTGTGAGGGTCTTGGCCAGGAGGCTGTTCCTTTGGGGCCTATGGGCTATGGTCTGGTGGTCTTAGAGATCTTGAGCAGGCTGTGACTATATGCTGGCCACTAGATCATCTGGCTGCTGGTGATTAAGTTCCATGATGGAATCTTAGGGCCCTTTCATGTCAGTGCCTGCACCTTCAGGTTGTGGATCAATGCCCACAGGGTCCAAGTTGGCAATATTGACCAATAAGGGAAAGAGGAAGCTTTTTAAGTAGTGCCAGCACATTGGGATGGCCCAGGTGGCAGTCGAGGTGGATGATAAAGAGAACAAAGAGCTGGGAATAAGGAATGTGGGTGGTTTAGTTCAAGAGAAAAGAACCAGATACAATGGGTAGAATTTACAAAGAAAGCAAATTAGGCTTGTTATCTCTAGTCTTCTCTTTTCTAGGAAAAATGTTTATTTCTTGTCCATTCACGTTATCTTCAAATGTCATGGTTCTTTACCTTCTTCTTGGTCTACTTCTGTAAATTATCCAGCTAATCAAGTTCTTTTTTAAACCATGGTGCCCAGGATTGAATGTGACACTCCAGAAGTGGTCTGACCTAGGCAGAGAAAAGAGTACCCACAACTTCCTCACACAGGGCAGCTTGCTATCACCTTCTTGATTCAGCTCAATGTTGCTTCTGCAACTTTTGCTGCTATAGATCACTGCCATTTTATTCTTGTGCTCCACTAGAACTCCCAGATGTTTTCTGGAAAAACTGCAGATCAACCATGCTTTTCCCCATCTCATGCTTGTAAAGTTATTTTTTGTACCAAAGTGAAAGGTTTTACAAATATGGTGAAATATTGTTGCCTTTCCCTCTTAAACTTATCTATATTTTTATTGTTGTTTAGTCATTTTTCAGTCTTATTTGACTCTTAGTAATCCCTGTGGGGGTTTTCTTGGGAAAGATTTTGGAGTGGTTTACTATTTCCTTTTCTAGTTCATTTTGCAGATGAAGAAACTGAGGCAAATAGAGTTAAATGAATTGCCCAAGGTCACACAGCTAATAAGTGTCTGAGACCTGATCTGAACTCAAGTCTTCCTGACTCCATGCTCGACTCTATCCACTGTACCACCTAGCTGCCTATATGCATATTATAATATGTTAAAGTGAGAAATATAAGAGAAGTCTAACAAACTAAAATAATTTATTTCATGGTAATGTTGCATGTACATGTGCTGCCAAAATAAGTACTCATGGGAATGGAGTGTGTAAGTCTATGCTTTGTGGGGAATATAAAATATAGAGCTAAGTAATACAATGTATAACTCCATTATCAGAATATAATTTTAGAGGTGGAAACTTAGCATTTTAGAGATAAGGAAACTGAGGACAATGAAGGGACGTCTCAATCAACTTAATCATAGTTATTATTTATAAAAAACTTTCAGGTTTACAAAGATCTTTATATTTCTTACCTAATTTGATCCCTTCTTCCCTTTGTGAAGAAGACACAGATAAGCTAACAGATTCAGAAATATTAAATAGTTTACTGAAGGTCACAGCTAGTAAATGCCAAAGGCAGCCTTTGAATTCAGGTCTTCCTAATTCCAAGTTATGCCTATTATGCCTCCTCTGTACTGACAACTAGCCATCCTAGTTAGATCGCTACAGGCTTTCCTTTGGGGCAGCTACATAGCACAATGGATAGAGTAACAGACCTTGGGTCAAGAGGACTTGGGTTCAAATTTGACCTCAGACACTTCCAAGATATGTGACCTTGGGCAAGTCACAACTCTGCCTAATACTTGCTGCTTTTCTGTCTTAAAATTGATTCTAAGGTAAGGGTTAAAAACCCCAAACCAAAAACTGGCCATGTACAAAATGGATCTTGAATCTATGTATTTATATTTATATTTATATCTATGGGTAAATTGTTAATATCTCCACTGAACCCTCTGTCTTTCTTATGAGATGGAAACTTTTGCCTAAATGATGTGCTTTAACTTCCCATTTCACTCTGCCCAAGGAGATCTCTAGATAAGAATTTTGGACAGGCGAAAAAGGTCATTATTATCCTGAATGAAACTGATGCAACTGTGGTCATTTTTTTTAAATGACGTGCGTGTTTTCTTGATGTTTCCAGCAATATCTGGGCTATTACACTGAAAGTGTCTCTCCTAAGAGTTCTTTCAGGCAGGGCTCACCATAATGGGCAGTGTCAGCTTTCCCTCCCAAGTCAGCATTGCTAAGAGAAGCTGCCATTACTTGCTCCAGGACCATGACACAGGACACAAGTTGGCCAGAAGGCACTTGCGATCCTTATGACCTTCTATTCTTATTACATTTTAATAGCAACTGTATTACAAAAAAGTACATAAAGGGCAAAAGTACTTGACTGACCACAGCTGCCTCCATTAAAATAGTTACAAAGTTACTGCTTTGCATTTTCTAAAAAGGGCAAATGTCAAACAGAAAGAATATTTTTAATCTAAAAAAATTTACTTTGTGGTACATTTAAAATAGTTTTTTTTAATCATTTCATTAAGGAAATGGGGCCTGGGAATCATTGACCATGTATCTTATTCAGTCTAAGAAAAAGTCCCAAAGGATGGATCAAAATGGGGCAGGCAGGTGACTTGATGGATAGAGAGAGTGCCAGGCTTGGAGTGAAGAAGACCTGAGCTACGGGACCCTGAACAAGTCACCTAATCCTGTTTACCTCAGTTTGCTCATCTGTAAAATGAGCTGGAGAAGGAAATGACAACTCCAAGGGACTCATGGCCAAAAGAAGGCTATCTGGTACCACAGAAGGAACCGACAGAGTCTGAATGTAGATTGAAGCATACATCCTTCACTTTATTTCCCCCATGAATTTTTCTCTAGTGTTAAGTAAAATGTGTCTTCTTTTACAGCATGATGAACATGGAAATATGTGATGTATGAAAACACATGTATAACCTTTATTGTATTACCTGCTTTCTTGGGGATGAAGGAGGGATGGAAGGAGGGAGAATATGAATTGCAAAATGTCAGAAAATGATTACAAAAAATTGTATGTCAACATGTCATTTTTTAAAGGAAATGACCAGCCAAGCTAGTAACCCTGAAATAGTCATGAAGGATCTGACACAACTGAACAATAACAACAAAAATGAATCACGACATTGGTATAGCCCTTCATTTTTAAGGGTGTGATAATGAATCTAGACAGTCCAAAGGACAAAGGAAAGAAATATAGATGCATCAGTAGACCATAGCTAGCATACTGTCGGCGATGACATGATCTAAAAGTACCATAAAAGAAACTCTCAAGGAACTCTGACTGGGAATGAAATTTGGTTAGTCTCATTGGGAGAGCGAAGGATAACACACTGGCATTGAATGCTATCCTAGGACCCAGAAGCATTAAAAACACCAGAGGAAAGTCTCCCCCAGCTTGTTCCCTTGGAAAAAAATACATGCATTTTATTCCCCCATTAAAAGGTAGAGTCAGGGCTCCAAAACATTTTTTTTCATGGACCTCTCAGCTTTGTGAAGTCTACAGATTGCTTACAATTTATTTTTAAAATTCATAATAGAAATAAATGTTCAATTTCAAGAGGCTAGTAAATATATACAAATTTTATAGATTATCTTATGCATTTACACATAAATATAAAATATGTGCTCTATAGTTATAATAGTATAATATATACATATGCCGACTAAAGTATAATGTATAAATATACAGACTATAGTATAATATAGCACATAAATATGCAGACTGTAATATGTATGTATTTTTTTCCTTTCATCTGAGTTCACAGACCTCCTGAATTCTGTCCATAGATCCCAAGATAAGAACTCCTGCTTTAGAGAGACAGAGAAAGGAAGGTGGCTCTGGATCTAGGTGGACCTCGGTTCAATACTGTCTCTAAAACATAGTGGCTATGTGACCTGAGTAAGGCACTTAATCTTGAAGAGATCTTGGCAATCTTCTAAGATTATAAATTGCCAAGAAGGTTACTATTTGAACTAGTAGGAGGATCCTCTTCTGGAAGTTCCCTACAACGAATAAAATCGTGGCTCTAATACTCTAAGCCTAAGTCTCTAAGTTTCAGGAAGGCATAGAGGAGGACTTTTTAAACTTTTTATCTCCTCCAGCAACTAGGCATACAGTAGTCATTTCATAAATGTTTGTTGAGTGAACACACAAATGAGTAGGAAGCTTCTTTAATGGATTTAAAATATAATTCTGTTTATAAAAATCAATGTGTATGCAACTTTTCAGAAACAGTACACAAAGTGAATTATGCCCACATGAGCGAATTGATTTCTAAATGGCTTAAGTAACTAGAAAATCTATTTAATTAAAAGTTAAAGCAAATCAAGTTACATTTGATGTATTATTCCCTTCCTGAGATTATGTAACCTTACTTTCTAGCTCATAACATAATGTGATTACCTTGCCTGTGGCACACTTGCCCCCCTCATACCTGTTGTGAAAAAGGGGGGGGGTGAGGTCGTAGAGGCTACCTAGCTGAATTTGAGAAAGACCAAAGGAACCGCCAAGAGGTATACCTAAACTAGGGAAGCTGAATGGATAACAATAAAAGATTACAAATCTCAAAGTTGGGGTTTTTTGAGTATTAGCTAAGTTCTCTATCTCATTTGATTAATATTCCTCACAGTCAGGCATGCCTCTTCCTAAAGTAGCACTCTGGCCACTCTATTGCCCCCGAAGCCCAAAAAGATTACAGAAAAGTCTCAATTCTGATCAGCAGTACAAAACCAATTCTGATGATCCCCCTCTCATGACAATTCTCCTAGTTTATACATAAGGTACACTCTGAGGACAGAAGGTATCATTTTTGCCATTTATCGGTACATAGAGTCTCAAAACAAAGTTTGATTACTGTTCTACATTTAACCTCTCCTGCTTTTCAATGCCAACCAACTTGAAAATATTCAACACCAATGCTAATACTCCATCAAACTTCCATCTCTTTTCTCCATATGAAGTCCTATTTTCAACCTCAGAAACGAAGACCGTTACCTCCAGAGTACCCTCTGGTACCTAAAATAGGTCTGGGGAATTGTTGCCAGCTTTTTGCTTCTAAGAACCTAGTGAATGTATAAGTAATTATTGCTATTTCCCAAGCATCCTCAATATCTGACAATTTGATCAGATAAATTTTTATCCTTGTGAATTCACATCTACCCATTTACCCTGATCCTTGATTGCTTCCTCAGGTGTTATAAAGGTCCTAAGTGTGGCATAATGGAAACAGAATTGCTTTTAATCCCAGCTCTACTACCTATGGATATTTAAGTCATAGTTGGGAATAGTCAGCACAAGATAAATATACTTAATAAATTCTTATTGACTGGCTGATAGACTTAGACAGCTAGGTAAAGGAGTAGATAGAGTGTATGGCTTGGAATAAGGAAGATCTGAGTCTCTCAAAAATTGCCTTAGACATTAAATAACTATTTGATCTTGGGAAAAATCACTTTAATCTCTCTAAGCCTCAGTTTCCTCATCTATAAAATGTGGATGTTGACCTAGCTAACCTTGGAAGTCCTCTCTCTAATCTAGATCCATGATTCTATGATCGATAGGAGGTTATTATGCTTATCTGTCCTGAACTCCTTAGGAGTCATGTCAGAATGTAGCACAACACTCTCACACTTGATTAGGTACTTATCAGAGTTCTGATGCCCACTGCGTCTTTTGTGGACTAATACTGTCAAAGAATAACATAGTTTTATTCCTTATTTTTCTCTGAATCTTCTTTCGTTCAGCTCCTTAATTCCATTCAAGTTCCCAGATCTGAAGAAAAGGCAGCATTTCTATTCTTCTCTTGGACCCTCTCACCTTACCTCTCAATCTTCCTCCATTAATTATATAGTTCAAGATCTATTTCAGCAGCCAGCCCTTCCAGGAAGGAGTCAATAAGAATAGAACAAGTATTAATTAAACACCCATAATAAACAGAAAGAAGCTAAGCATTGTCCTAAGTACTGGGGAAGATTCAAAGTTTCTATATATGTGAAAATTTTATTGACTCTTTAAAAAAATATGGAATGGATCCCCTTGGTAGTCTATTGAAATCTGCTCCCTTGTTCTTCTTCCTCTCTATTTTGTTCTATTCTTTATCACATCATTCCCTCCTTCTCTTCTTCTCTTTGCCTTCCTAAAACTTTCATTTTGCCCCAAAATTTCAGTTAAAAAATAAAATATTCATGACCCTGGGCATGTCACTTAACCCCCATTGTTTAGCCCTTCCTGCTCTTCTGATTTGGAACTATTGATGGTATTGATTCTAAGTCTGAAGATGAAGAGTTTTAAAAAAATAATAAAATATTCAGTCACTTATTCAGATGTTGGATGCCTGGCAATTTGATATCATTTGCGTTGCCTCGGGGAGTGAATATGAAATTTTTTAGGTTTGTAAAATGGCACAGTTCGCAGAATATGATTAGTGACATTCACAAAACCACAGATACTTCCTCTACATTCCCTTTCCTGGCTTCCATTTTAAAAGTCAGATCTTGTGCTACACCCTCATGAGATTAGGTCCCGGAATTCCACCAATGAGAGCACTGCACAGAAACTACCCTTTCCCCAGCTCCTGTAGATGCAAGTTGGGAACCACCAGCAGTTGCTATCCAGCTGATCTCAATTGCCCTGCTGTTGCTGAGGGAGAAAGGCGATCTCTAAGTAGCTGGGCCCAACCATTTAGTGTTTTATAGACCATAGACTATTGCACTCAGAAGCAAATAAGGCAGGGAGTACAGACTGCAGAGTATGGATGTAATGTGCTCCCTACAGTTCCTACCACACAGTTACTGAGTTAGACGGCATTCTGCATGAGCTAGAGAGCTTCTGGATTTCCTCCAGAGTAATGACATTTGCAATAATCCAGCCTTGCAGAATATTCCTCTCCAGGACATCCTGTCTCTTTACTAGTCAAGTTTTCCTCACCTGTGTGAAGGGCATACTGGTTTCAGGTTAATATGGGAAAGCTATCTGGTTGTTGGCCAAAATAACTAATTTTTAACAATTCATACTGAAAAAAATCATAATGTTTCCCTTCCAAGAAGTAAGGCTATTAATAATTCTGTGAATCTGCCAAAGTCATGTTGACAATTTTATATGTTTATTTATTTTTACCAAGTACCAAATGCTCCTTATAGTGATTCTATTGAGTTTTCTAATGGATCTTTTTATACATAATATTTATAGAGAATACAGGTGAAATTTTCTTTGTGATTCTCCACAAAGGCATCATTATTCACTAATTATTTGTTAGTTTTTAATAATCTTGCTCATAATAATTATTTGAAAGAATTAAGAACATTAATTAACATCCATGCAGTTGATGCTATGATATGTTTTTTGTCAGTCAATAAACATTTGTTAAGCACCTACTATGTGCCAACCATGGAGCTTAACTTTGGGAATACAAATAAAAAAAAGAAGGAAAGAAAGCTAATTCCTGCTTTCTAGGTACTTATAATTTAATAAAGACAATACATAAAGGAGATGGAAGATACTGGGCATATAGGATGGAAAAATCAAGAGATGGGCAGCCAGGTAGAAAATGAAAAAAATGGCTGGACTGGGTTCCCTCCCTAAATGAAGTTCTGAGAGATGCTCTTCACCCTTCATTTAGAGGAAGGGGTCCAGGGGCAAAGAGTAATGATGAGGTGGATTTCCAAGGCTGAAGTGATTTTGCAGGATGATGAGTTTCCTGAGGCAAGAGGAGTCAAAAAGAGCACAATCAGGTAGGAAATGAACAGGGTCTTTCGGGACTCGGTGTTAAAAAGAATGAATCTCTTTTTGCTGGATGTTCTCTTCAAGTTTGGAAAGATATCTTCCCAGGTTGTGGATGGGAGGCATGTTCTGTCTGTCTCTTACCAGACAGCTGACACCTCTTTTGGCTGCATCTTTAAATGTGGCTGCCATAAACAGTGATGCTCTCTGTGGCTAATGGCAGTAACTAGCAGTCTCTATTTGACTCAAGTCTTCCTGACTCTAGGACTGAGCTTTAGCTATCACACAACTTAGCTGCTTCTAAAGAGAGAAGGGCAGAGATGAAAACATGATTCTATGCAAGGGAGAATAAAATGATCAAAATTAGGATAACAAATTAAGTTAGGAGGAGAAAAAAGAGACAAATCTCTCCATTTTTCCTTGTGCGAGTACATTTGGGTCTTATTTCTTGGAAACATTTTAATAAGAATTATAGTCATAAATAAATTAGAATTTCTGTAGTTTTGTTTATTTTTGTTTTCTATAATTCAAAATTATAGGATCACAGATTTACACATTTTAAGTGGCCTCGGAAGTGATCTAGTAATAAACCTTCTTTTTAACAGGAAGAAACTGAGTTGAGAGAGTTTAACTCGCCCAAGGTCACACAGTAAATAAATAGGAAAGGCAAGTATCCAGCGTAAGTCCTGGTACTCCACATGTGGCATCTCTTCTGTTGTGTCATCAAATATGACAAAGCGTTATGCTTTTAGGAAGTTATTGAACACCTAACCCTTTATGTTTCTCAAAAGCGATGGTTTGGGGGCAGCTCGGTGGCTGAGTGGATTGAGAGCCAGGGCTAGAGATGGGAAGTACTGGGTTCCTATGTGACCTTGGACCCTTCCTATGTGTGTGACACTGGCCAAGTCACTTAACCCCCATTGTCTAGCCTTTACTGCTCTTCTGTCTTAGAACGAATACAGAGTATTGATTCTAAGACAGAAGGAAAGGATTTAGAAAGAAAAGGAATTTGCTCTTTACAGCTGGAGATTTCTGACATTTTCTGTATTTAATTCATCCCTATGTTTCCTTAAACCACCTAACTGCAATCCATGCCAAATCTCCAGAGGCTCTTAGCACTAACTAGTTCATTGTCCTATACCTGAGTCCTAACTTAAGTACATAAAAACAGAAATATCCAAATACATCATTGATTTTAGCTTTGGAAACTATGACTGTTGACTATGATCTAATTCAGCAAGAACATGAATCAAGTCCTCTGCTTGCATTCCAATAGCCCTCCCCTCAAGATGTATACCGATTTTCTAATTTCTTCCAACAAGAGCTTATTGCAGGGATCGTATGCCAAAAAAGGAACGCCAGAATATATATAATCAGCAATAAAGATCTGTTGTTTTAGTTTTGAACACAAATGGTCGTAACAAAGCTCCACTGCAGTGTACTCTGAACGAGTTGTCTAATTGATATGAAACACCAAAATAACGAAGTCGTTTCTGGGTTATTGGCCTCTTAATCTTGTATATTAATTCAGGTAATGCACCACTACCACTATCTTCTATTTAATTATTTTTATTTATGTACCATTAAGCTCCATTTTCATTACATTTGTGGTATAAAAAAAAGGGTGAATCCATTGTATTTGGCTAGTGGCTTCATCTCATTTGCAATCCTCAGAAGACCCTTTTCTTGGTTCGAGGATTCAAATGACAGTCTTTGACATTCTTTAAAAGCAGTTTTTATTTCTTTAATTAGGAGTTTCAGGCAGGACCTTCTTCTTGAACTCTTCACATTTTCCTATACTTGAGCATCACTTCTTTGGCTGATTGTGTCTGAGTTAGTGCAGAACACATTTCTGATTTGCAAGAAAGCTGCTTGCAAGCCTTTTCATATTCTGCCATAATCCCTTGGTAATTATGAAGCCTCTCTCTGCAACAATAGGCAAATCTGAGAGGAAGGAATGCAGGGGCTATGCTTCACAAAGAAAATTATGCCTGAATCTTCCGGCTGAATTTGCCTCCCTGTAACCTTCCAACTTAGATGGTGGTCCTTTTAGAAATGCCAGGGACACGAGGGCCCCAAAATTGTGATGATAATAATGCATCCGTAAAAAACAAGGTTAAATCAAATGGGACAAGCCATGTTTCATTAAGCAGGTCATCCTATAGTGGCCAAAGCCTGCCTACCAAAAATCGTAGCCCAAAGGCAACTGAATTGAACAACAAAAAAAACAAAACCAAAATTCAAACAACAACAATAAAATGTTTAATCTCTCTGGTTTCATTCCATTGAGATTCTTAAGGCTTTTTTTTCATGGTTTCCTATAATTCTTTGCATTCTTTCTCCATTTTTCTCTTCCTTTTCATTCTCATTAGCTTCCATGATAGACTATACTAAGGATTCTGTACCTCCTTTGACTCTTTTTAGTAATGCAGGGAATGGAGGTATTTGTCTAACTATTCAGTGTTGGACTCTATTTTGTAATTTTTCTTGCCCAGTATCAGTGACTGATCATAGATATTCACTTACGTTAAAGTTTCACAATAAAAACACTCTTCTTTCCCTTCCCTTCTCCTTCCCTACAATTTGCCATAATAAAAAAAAACTCACATATTTGAAGAAATTCTCATTACACTAATGTTCGGATGACACTAAATTTTTTGATCGCTAAAACAACTAGACGTGCCATCTCAAGGCTGGATTTTAATCTCAGATATAAGGCATGCT
Organism: Gracilinanus agilis; assembly: GCF_016433145.1. NCBI lineage: Eukaryota > Metazoa > Chordata > Mammalia > Didelphimorphia > Didelphidae > Gracilinanus > Gracilinanus agilis. Next base: position 81,747,273 of record NC_058135.1, read on the forward strand.
TCACCTGACCGTCTTCATAATGGGTTCTTGAGACACGAGACAGAGAGATGAAGGATTTGTGGGCACTTGCTTTCCACTTCAAGGTAAATTAAAAATGATTCAGGACAACTGGAAAAGAAACTGTCCAAAGCCTGAAATGTAGATATTTTCCAAAGGTTTCATGTGTGTGTTCAGAATTGAGACTGTGAATTCCTTGAGAGCAGTAATCATGCCTTTCTATTAATTATTCTCTCTCTTTCCTATTGCCCTGCTTAGGTTCTTCTACCTGCCCCATCAGCTCCAGCTTATATCCTTCTCAACTTTGGGGATTTTAATAGCACTTCTTATCTAGATTCAAGTATGAAGCAACATGCATAGCCCACATTTTGTCAAGTATATTAACTGAAAGGCATAACCACTTCAAAGTTCCTTTTAACATGAGTGGAAAGAAAGCATGCATACTCACATGCATAGTGATTCACCAATTCAATTTCAATTTCTTTCTATAGGTAGAAGTATTGCTTTTAGATAATGAGCCGGGATCTTATCAGAAGCATAACTATGTTTGGCCAGCTGATATTTTGCCTATGGTATTGTCATTGAGAGGATGCTCATTTTATTTGTAGCCTTCAGCACCAAAGAGATAACACAGAAGAAGCATCTAGTTAACAAGAATAATTATCCTTGTTAGAAGAGGAGGAAACCGGAGAGAACACTTCTAGGTTCCAAATACTCCACCAATCAGGGAATATATCCTAGGTGAAATCCTTCTTGACTGAGCACTGACTTGTCCCAAAGATAGCCTAAACAGAAACAAACTCGTGATGTAGTTGGGTCATCACTCCCTCTAGCTCAAACAAATTGAAGTCATGTTTAATGGAACTCTCCTAACCCGATGCAAAAACTGCTATATTTCTATAAATTACAAAGCAGCATCTGAGTCATTTTCCTACTTCTACTTTGATGAAGTACAGAAGCCCTGGTGTTTTCAGCCACATCATACAGTGAAACTGAAGCCTAAATTTGTTTTGTTAGGATACGGCATCATGGAGTGGAAAGAACACTGGATTCTAATCAGATGACCCATGTTCAGATCCTGACTCTGGACATAACCTAGGATAGGTCACTTAACCTATCTATCTCTCAATTTCTTCACTTGTAAAATGAAGGGTTTGGATTAGACAACCTTCTAAAATCCTTTCCAGCTGAACATCTAAGATTCTGTTCTGCTATTATGAAGTCTAAAGTTTCATGTTTCCCAAGAATCTCCAGGGAGAATTCTATTCTGAGATTCAAGGTGGCAAACTAGACCACACTGTCCATTAATTAGTCTCTCTAGGTGTCAAACTCAAATAAAAATGGAGGTGACTAATCTGTACAGAAATATCCCTGTGATATGCACATTGGCTCAGTTTGAAAATGTAATATCATTTTCATTGTATTTTTATTTATCTTTGAAAAAATGTCAATGGCATTTTAATTAGGTTTGGGCTGAACTCTGGAGTGTTATAAGAACATGTGGTCACATGTCTGACACCTTTGTTTTAGGGATCCACAAGTACAATCATGTCTATATTGTTCTTTCAGAGAGCTTCTGATATAAAAAATTAAATCCCATCCTTATGGCAGAGGTGAAACTGGTTTAAGTTGTCGGGACCAAAGCTCAGGGATAGTCAAGGGGCTGGCATACAAAGACAGGACCCCTTCCAAGTGAGTCCCAAGTATCTGTATATTAAAAAAGGAAGAAAAAAATAATAATTCCACCAAATTCTGTTGGAACTAAATCCCAGATAAGGATTAGAGGTTAAGAAAGAGTTAAATTTCATGATTTAGTAGAAGATAATGCAAACAACTTCATCTTTGGAAAGAAAAACTAGTTGCTACAAGCTTCTGTATAACCAGTCCAATAGGTTCTTGAATAAACAAGTCAAGGGGGAAAAGAGGAGAGAAATATGTTTCTATTGGCAAATGCTTGTTAAATCTACTGAAGCAAGCTTTTGCCTTACCCCCTGCTTCTGTGTTGCTCAGCTCAATACCATAAATTGGTTGAAGGTGGGAAAAAAAATCAGCTCCTTAGGCCCTCATAAACATTTCACTTTTATTTTTAGAAAAAATTGAGATTATTTTTCAAAAACTGCAGGTGTGAGGAAAACAATGTTGAAAACCTCCCATCAACTATTTTATACTTCGCCCCATTGGAGAGTATTTGGACTAAAACAAATTGGATGAAAACTTGGTAGCTCTAGGTACCAAAAAGTTTATTCCACCTAAAAATTGTAAAAATATTAAAACCACTAGACCTTTCACATTAGGAAAAAAATAGCTTCCTTGTGCAAAAAATGGCCAGATAATGATCTATATGGAAAATCCAATAAGCGACATCTCTATTATTTACTTCCATGAGCTCCCATTTTCCTCAAATTTTGAAAAAAATAATAACTCATTTTCAACAAAATTACTAGGTGGAGAAAAAAAGAAAGGAAGTACTTAATTAAAAAAAATTAAATACAGATTCAAGAAGATACTGATCCAAATCTGCATTGCTCCATGTATCATACTTTTTACTACAGACTTTTTGGTGAATTTCATTCCTGATATTTGATGTTCTTTATAAGCTTACTTATTCTACTGATGGTCACAGCACAGATATGGAGGCCCAAAAAGAGGAGTTGAGCTCTGCATCCAATGGACAAAAATGTTCACATTTAGAGATGACTTATATATCACTATTTTTTTGCAAATGTAAAAAAGCAACCTCAAATAAAATTGACATCAAGATATGGATTTTGTTATTTGTAAGAATTTAACATTCTCATAAGAGACTAGATGTGTGAATAAAGAGCTGGGGAAGTAAGGGACAAGTCCTATTTCTCATATGTATTCAAGTTACTTGAGCTCAGAATGCCCTAAGGAACTTTGTAAGACCATTGTTGTGTCCTACTCTTCATGACACAAGGGAACTGGGTAGTTCTGTGAATGGGATGATGTATTTGAAATCAGAAAGATCAGAGTTCAGAATTCTGTTCTAGATGTGAAACTTAACAAGTTACTTAACCTTTGTCTGCCTCAGTTTCCTCATCTGTAAAACAAGGATAACAAGAGTACTCCATCTCACTGAGTTGTGTGAGGATAAATTAGATGTTCTTAAAGCACTTTGCTAACCTTGAAACATGCTGATAAATTTAGAAAGCATCTAGTCCAAAAAGGAAGAGGAAATCAAGATGTATAAGGTCATAGGTCCTTAGTAAGAAGGAACCTCAGAATCTATCTAGATTGAACTTTTTTTTTAATAGATACAGGATCTGAGATCCAGGATTTGAAATGATTTACTCAATGTTGTGCAAGTAGAATCAGAAGTAAGATATGATCCCAAGTTCTCTGACTCTAGAGTCAGGATCCTTTCTCCTGTGCTATGCTGAGCCTTATTTTCCCCCCACATGATCTCATATAGCACATATAGTATAATCTCAGTCAATTTAGTTGATTGCATGTACTTGCCCTGTACCGCAATGCTCTACCTAAGAAAATCGATTACATTTCTGACTCTTAAGCTAAGTTTTTCCACTTTATCTCACATGTGACTTATGATTTTTTATATATTTTTTTAAGTTTTCATTGTCAACTGTTGTTTACAGCAATCCCAAGATCTTTTACAATGAAATTGCATTATGTCTTAGAGTTATTCCTCATCACACATATTCATAAGTGTATTTATTCCTACTTTACTCTTTCTCTAATTTGTTCTTTTTCAAATGCATTACTCACAATAACTTACATCCATTATCACACTTTGAAGTTTATATAACCTTTTCATCACAAAAAACCTTCTTAGCCAATTTGTATAATCTCAATAGTTCCTTAAATTTTTTAGAATATTTAAATCACCAAACATTTCTTTCATTAGCCTATTTTGGCACTAAACAAGGAATCCTATGCTTGGGCTTCAGGTATCCAAACCTCATTTATTAATTTATTAAAACATTCCGTCAACAAGTTTTATTGATCAATTACTACATGTAAGACTTCATGCTAATTACAAAAGGGCATATAAAACAAGTTAGATATTAGTCCTAGCCGCAAGTGGAAGATAATCTGATGGGGAGGGAGATATAACCACAAAACAAAATATATAAAGAGAGTTGACCCTCATCATCTCTCAAAACAGAAAGTGTAATTAAAAATCAGAAGTGGAAGAAATCTCTTCTAGCTTTAAATATGAAGGGAAATGTACTGTTGAGGATGTAGGACTTTAATTCAACCTTGGAAAACAAGATGGATTTCAAGATACAATGATGAACAGAAAGAGGGGAATTTATGCAGGGAATAATATGGGTAAAAGGCACCCAAACCCTTCATTGAGTTTTAAAATGTCTAACCCAATTGTATGGTAGAGATCAATAGCCATTTCAACAGTAAAGAAGGGCAAATGATCCTTACTCTTACTGTTACAGATTTGTACCATTTATGTTTTAGTCTCTTCCCTTCTCAAGGTTATGGAAAGTATACATATTGTATGACCATAAGGAGAATCTGAATTTCTTACTGTTTACATCATTAACAAAGATGAGATAAATATAAAAAAAGATACGAGAAATATGATTTTTAAAATTTATTGTTCGACATTATAGTTAAAAATGATGATTCCAATATGGAGTCTTCTAAGCTAAGTGGGTCTGATGCCCATAAGATATATAAAAAAGACATTTTGTGCTTTTCCATTCTCCTGACCCATACTGACCCTGCTTTAAGTAGTTAGTGATTGTAGTTCCTGAATGGACAGGACACCTGAATGATTATAGCATCTGTTAGCCTCACCTATCCCTGCTTTCTCCAAAAGCCAACTCAACCCCTCACTCAGTTTCTGGTTCCAATAAAAATATTCCTCCCATCTGAATCTGGCATCAATAAGTGATCTGGGGAATTTCCCCAACATCTGTTTAGGAATTCTCCTCCTATCTGACATGGATGACCTATTTTTAATCACAATCATTTTTTTCTTTTTTTCTTTTTTTTCACAATCATTTTTAACAAAATTTCCCACTTGTGCCTACTTTAAGCATATACTCTCACCATGTTCTTTGTCACTGATCATATGTGTCTTCTCCCTCCCCCTAGAGGTGGGTGAGTTTCTATTATAGATAGAACCTTTATCTGTCTATATTTCCATTTGGTATGCATGTATGCTTTCTTTTTTAACTTATTTTCTTTTTTGTATGGCAATAAAGCTCATGTTGGTGCAAGGTTCCTGAATACCAATTTTCCTATGAATCCTTGAACCGATATCTTCACTCTAATTTGAACCATGACATCAGAGAAAGCAGATGCATTCTGTATCTAGCCACAGAATGCATCTTTGCTTTATCTGTGTGTGTACACACACACACACACACACACACACACACACACACACACACACACACACACAAGCAAATCCCNACACACACACACACACACACACACACACACACACACACACACACACATTAGCAAATCCCCATTCCAAGAATTCAGAAGTCTTCTTCTATGAGTCTAAAGTCAGTATGAGTTGTCTAACTATACTTGGGTTGGCCTTTAGGCTATAGGAGATAGTGAGGAAACTGGTTGAAGGTAAAGAGGACACTGGAAAAACTTACCTACTTATAAGACTCAGAAGAAACCAGCTTCTTGAGATGTTTTCCTGAGCAGATAGGTCTGTTTAATGAGATGTTCATGAAATGATGGAGCTCAGGAAATGGGTGAAAGTACAGTGATTCCGTAGAAAGTTACTTATAATTCTTTTGGGACAGAATGCAGTTTATGAATCCCCCTGTAATTTCCTTTTAGTTTCTGCTTGCTATCAACCATTCTTTTTGTCAATAAAAATCCACATTACTTCATTTTTTGCTTTTTTAAAAAAAACCCTATATGTCTTTATGTCTCTTTCAAGTTGCATTTCTCTCTCCCTCTCTGTCTCTTTATCTCCTTCCCTCTGTGTCTTTCTGACTCTCTGTGTGTGCCTATCTCTCCTTCCCTCCCTTCTCTCTCTCTCTCTCTCTTTTTTTTTTGGTTTTTGATTTTTTTCTAGTTTCTGAATGTGTCCCCACACTCTTGTGCTAGTTCCTTGTAGTCTTCCTTAGTGACCTGGCCTCTTTTTCCAAGCATAGTGACATTCCCATTAGTTTTTCAGATGCTTTACTGTCCTTATTTTAACAAATCTTATATTTTGATATTTTTCCTCCCCTCTCTACATAACAGAATGTTGTTATTTTACAAATTGAAATCCTCATTAAAGAAATCCCCAAGACTTTTTGAACCCATTTCATATAGTAAGATGAAGGGACATGAATAATATGTTATACTCTATTATAATAAAAAATTCATTGGGTGAAGAACACCATGCAAGGCACTGGTGCTTTTCATTCAAGACTGACACAAAATGAGAGCCCCCTTCCAAATGGCAATTAATATATTTAGTGGCTACTCTTTGGGTCAAATGATTTATCAGAAATATGAGTCTCAAACATGACAATGCCATCTTACGTTCCTCTCCCACCACCACCATGAGGAAAAATAAGCAAATTAGTCTGGCATGATAAGTTTTTAGATGTATATTATTTCATATTTTTCAGTAAAGGCAGATGGGCAAATTTTAAAGGGAATAATGGAAAATATATATATATATATATCCTTTTAACCTACTTCTCATTCAAGTTTTTCCTCTGTAATATACTAATCTAATTTTCATTATAAAGGGAAGATGACTACTGGTTCATGAAAGCTATCCTAGTAGAGTGAAATCCCTGACAGATTCTCCTATAATGGGAAAACTTTAAATATCATCCTAGCAACAGATTAACTGCTGTCTGAGGAACAATCTGTTTACGTTCAGAGAGGCCAATCATCATAGACTGGACATCTGGTGATATATTCTTTGCCTATGGCAAGCCATGAAGCAAAAAGAAATCTAAAATGACCTCAGTTCTGTGGAACCCTCTTCCAGTTATGCAGTGAGCATAGCATGTTGGTGTAAAGTGGATTGAAGAATTATAGCTTTAAGACTAATGACACAAAATAACTTAGCCTTAGCCAATGACCAAGTAAGAATACTCTAACTGGCAGAATTGAATAATATCAATTTTGACATTTGCAGCATAAATTAAACTATAAAACAAAGAAGTGCCAATTAAGTGGAAAGATAGCTCCCAGATTCTCCTTGGAGAGGCAAATAAAGGAGTTGACAGAGTTCCTCTTTTTTCACGTATCCAAAGGCAATATGAAACATCATTTCACAGATCATTTGGTCATCTCATATTACAGTGCTCATGATAAGTACTTGCAAAAAGGCCACCATGATAATATATGTAGCTCATCAGCATGTGTTGCACAAGATAAGGAAGTAGAGAAATTCTACAAAGAATTCACCAGGATTCTCAAGTTAAATTAACATATACTTTGATGCTTGGTCTTGCCAATGATGAGCAAAATGGCAGAAAACTAAAATATGTCAGAAAATATGCTTCATAAGCAAAAAGTTACAGAGAACAAAGATAGGCTATATGGGACTCTTATGACTAAACATAATGGTTTCTTTCTTTGCAAAAAGTAGCAAAAAATGCACTGAACTTACCCAATACCAAATAACATCATGGACTATGACACATATTTCAACAGACAGGAAATGACTCATTACTGTCCTTAGTTATTTAATGAATAAACTGTCTGTGTGCTTTTGGACCACCTACTTGTTAGAACAATGGTCTGAATTAATATAATGTCAGAAGAAGGACTGAAACTGAGACAGACATATAGAGCATGCATTTAAACTAACTTCTAACCTGACCCATTCAAATTTGCTTGACAATGAAAAATGGGAAAAGACTAAAAGAAAAGTCATGGACACTAATTTTAACAATTTCATATAGAAGCCATTGTTATAGAAAAAAAAACCCCAAAAGCTTAAAAATTCCATTAGCCAATAAACACTTGAATTGTTTGCTTAATAAAGCATATATCACTCAAGGCTACAGTAGTTTAGAATATAAAATCATTTATAAAATGTTATGGAGAAGCATGGTGGAAGATTATGAGAAGCTGAGGGGGGAAAGAGTTCAAAGAAAACTTGGCAAGAGACAATAAGTCTAAATCATGCAGAAGATGTTTAAGGATTAAATAAGAAAATAACAACACACAGATGAAAGACAGAAAAGATTTGCATAAATTTTAATAAATATTTTTACTATCAACGACCATGACCATTAAAAAGCAATTGACTTTGTGGAGCAAATGCCATCTTAAAGATTCTCCTCCAAGGGTCTTCATATTTATGACCAAATTACATAATATTCTTTAAAATATAGATGGGCAAAAATAATCTGGTTCAAAATACTCTCCTCATTTACTTGAAATGAGGTACAAAACAAGGAAATGTAAATTTGCCAAATGTGTTCACCATAGTCAAAAAGGTAATTTGGTAAAGAGCCCACACCAAAGATGGGTTGTTTGTAGCTAGCATTGGCTGATTGCATCAAACCCCAAGGCGTTTAAGTGCTTCCTCAAAGAAATGTACAATCACTCAAAAGAATTTGTCCACTCAGGAAAAACAAAGTGAATGAATGATGTATTTGTCCAGACTATTATTCAGTTGTATGGATAACCTATGTCTTGGTCTCATACTGAAAATAAACAATCATTTAGCTCATTACTAAAAAGGAGAAAATTGATTTTGAGAAACTACAAGGCTTTTTTATTTCTTTTCCATTTTTAATATCAATTTTCTTCTGATACTGTTGCATGAAAATCATAAGAAATCAAAGTGTTTGATGATCTGAAACTGAGGATCACCTTGATGGCAAAAGAAGGAGTTAGATAAATGGAACATGAAGACCACGTAGTGTAAAACTGTGACGTCAAACTGAAACAGAAATGTCCCAATGGGCACATTTTGACATAAAAACCCATAAATTAATACTATCTCTGCTGCATTATATTTTTATTTACTTGATTAACCCAATTCTCAGTTTCGTTTAATTTGTTTTGCCAACCAAAGTGTTATGGGCCAGTGGGTGGAGAGTTTGATACTTCTGTTGGAAAGGATATCATCAAAAAAAGTACAATTAAAAAGAAGGTAAGCTGGTGCGGGACAGCTGAATCAGACCTTAAGTATAGCATTGGTATCTTGTGGTGTCAAGAGGCAGCATGTTTGCATACCTTCTTTTTGTAAACTTATGTGATGGCATATAGAAAAATCACATAGAATGAGTGGGCATAGATCTCTAACAATGGAGCCACCGATTTATTGAAAGTAATATTCTATCAAGAATATAAGAAAGTATCTAATTTAACCAGTGTAAATATTAAAGTATAAAGACTGTCAGACTTGCCCAAATTTCCATAATAGTGATAGGAATAAAAATATAAACCAGATTTTACTATTTTACTATATTTTATCAAAAGTATGTTAATATCTTTTAACACAATTAAAAATAAATACCCCCCAAAATGCCTCCCCCTACAGAGTACATTTCCTGAAAAGCAAATCAATTGTTAAAAGAAAGAAGGGATATAGAATAAAGTGTCTTTAAGGCAAGCTTGTCCTAAGTGATCATCACTTCCTTTTCTACAGACTCATACACCATCATTTTAATATGTCCTCAGATTTTTCAGGGAATGAATGCACACTCAATAGTCTCTAACAGCAAACAACAACAAAGGTTTGCAAAGTGTTCTATTTTTTTTTAACCTTTGGCTTTAAGGCAGAAGAGTGGTGAGGCCTACCAATGGGGGTCAAGTGACTTGCCCAGGGTCACACAGCTGGGAAGTGTCTGAGGCCGGATTTGAACCTAGGACCTCCCATCTCTAGGCCTGGCTCTCAATCCACTGAGCTACCAGGCTGCCCCCTTTCAGTTTCTTGCTGTTTTTCATGTGTATTTGCCAACATAAAAGTGAGTAAACTAAATACAAATATTTAGTATTTCTGTCTTCTCTGAATCATACATTTTCATTAGTTGATCTACTCTGTGAAACATTTGTCTCCCTTCTGTGATTTTATGCTTGTGATCAATAGAGGTGAAAAAGGCCATTTTCTTGATTTTTATCTTTCATCATTGAACTGAGCTCATTCTGAAATTTTTCTTCCTCATTCCTCTCACTTTTTATATTCATCATGCATTACTTGATCTAACATTTCCTATAAACATTTTGACGAATCTATGTTTACCAAAGAGTACCCTGTGCATCCTCATTGTTTCCTTGAGATATATTTCAACTTTATATTGATTCCTCATAAGAAATTTTTCTTTTGTCTTCACAATTCTCTTATTTAGCATTTCCTCTCCCTCAGACAATTTCCACTGTAGAATTTTGTGCTCTGAGATCCTCCTACCTTTACATTTTTTCTGAAATATTTTTAAATTGCAGTACTGCCATTGTCAAAAACAAAATTTCATAATTTATTCTTGTTTGGACATTTTATATTATAGTTGTGGGTGCAAATAATTTTTATAGTAAATATTAAAGACACTGAGAACTCTAGGAAACCAACAATAGCTAGGATCATAACTTTGAATATTTGTAAAACAACATAACAACATAATATAAACACACACATAGAGGAATATATAGAGATATGGATATATAAAATTGCATTTAGTAAGTCCCCAAAACTGTCTGGCTTAGAACAGGATATAAATAACTTGCTTGGACTGTTTCTATTACAGTGACTATGATGTTCATTCTAATTTTCTTTGCCCTTGTGAAGAAGGAATATGAAACCTTCAGGGAAAAGAAAACATATAAATGCTATTAGAGTACACATTTTTAAGCAGCAGGAAGGCAGTAGTAAGTGTCAGAGATTGATCAGGATTGTATTCTATATATAAACACTTGCCATCAGGTGAGTCTTGGCAAGAGGTCATGAATGCATCCCAGCCGTAATTTGAACAATTTAAAATTTCAGGAAGGCTTGATGGAGAATAAATTATTGAAAAGTTTAACTTCAAGTGTAAAATGTATCTTTATGGCAGTTTTTTTCCAAGAAAACAGATTCTGTCCTTTCAAGTTAGAGTTAGATTTGCTCATTGAATGAAATTTTTCCTTTAATAATTTATTTATAAACAGTCACAAAGATATGTGGGATAACCTAAGCTTTGTAAAAGCCAGGAGATGACCCAAGAGTCAAGAATATATTTTTACTGCTCAAATGAAATAAACAGAGCTAAGAGCTTTTATTACTGAGTAGTTCTTGGAGTTTTCCCAAAACTTTGGCACCATAATTTCATGGTTTTTTTAAAAAATCTATAAGCGAAGTGGTTTGCTAGAAACATGGGTGATGATGGAAATTGTATTTAGAGTGTACTTATTTCTAGTCTTATAAAAACTGTGCAGATTTAGCTTTGGAAAACTGGTCATGTCAATGCAAAGCATAACTCACTGTGAGCACTCATTCAAAGAGCGCTTATAATCTTTTTCCCTGGAAGAGAGCCATTATTACCTAAAATCTGCTGGAGAACAATGGTGATGGTGGATTCATGAAGTGCTCCTTGGGTTATAATGTTTCGGGTCAGGCAAAGTAGCCCAAATACTCCCTCCTATTGCTTTCTTGTTCTCTCCTCTTTTCCTAAGAGCACCTCAGTTGCCTAAATGTTTGAATATTGGATTCTGAGTCAGGAAAAACTTAAATACTGTCTTACCTACTTACAAGCTGTATAACCCTGGGCAAGTCATTTAACCTCGATCAGCCTCTGTTTCCTCATCTGGGAAATGGAAATAATAACAGCACAAAACTCACATGGCCATTGTGAAGATCAAAGATGATAAAAATTTTTAAGTTCTATATGTTAGCAAATATTTATTCTTCCACTGTGTTTCTTAATGAAATCCATAAATATTGTTTCTGAAGCCATTACAGTAAGTTGTACTATTAAATTTATAAATGCCTTAGATAACTTTGGACTTAAAGTATAATTTTCTAAAAAATTTGAAAATGAGTACTTTCCTTAGAAAATTGGGCTGGCTATCAAGAGTTCTGAATTACATTGTAAATCATGCCACTTAATCATTATGAAGCTTAAGAAATACCTGTATGAAGGTAACGGAAATGTGTTTCTGTATGTTTTCTGGGTATGTAACAACATGCAAGCGAATGTGGCTTAGTCTATATGGCAGAGTATGCTACTGTAGCGTAGTGTGGTGCGGGTAAGCATTTAAAAAACAAACAAAAGTAACTTTGGGAGCCATTTAAATGCTTCTTCTCCTGACCATTCATTCTTTGACAGAAAACTTAAGATAGAGAGCAAGCAAGATCAGTAGGGAAGAGATCTGAATTGCAGTGAAAGGGAGTAAGAGAATGGAGAAAGCTCCTACCTGGGAACCAAAGTACAAAAATTAATGGTTTTCAAATAGGAAATTGTGTTTTAGTTCATAAAAACATACACATTGTGAACACTTCTCCATTAGTATTTTTTTGTTTTTCATCTTTTCTTTTTCTTTTCTTTTTTCTTTTTAATCCATACTCTCTGTCTTGGTATCAATTCTAAGACAGAATGGCAAGGGCTAGCCAACTGAAGTTAAGGGACTTCTCCAGGGTCACATAGCTGGAAGTTTCTGAGGCCAGATTTGAACCCAGGTCCTTCCAAGCCTGGCTCTCAATCCACCATGCTACAATCTCTTCTTCATTTTTTAAGGGAGCCAATGACATCACCAAGGTGATGTCTTGACTTGCTCCTAAATTGGATTTAAGTAAGGCAGAGTTGTGCTGTGATCAGCCTCACTCTCTAGTCCAGAGTCGCAGAAGTCCAGTTATTAAGCATGCATTCAATCTCTTTTCAGGGAAGTGAGGAGGTGTTTGTGTGTGTGTGTGTGTGTGTGTGTGTGTGTGTGTGTGTTTGTGTGTGTGTGTGCTATTTTTAGACAATGGGCTTTCTTTCAAATGTCTGTTCTTTGTGGGTTACCATTATCAATAACCCAAGAGGAGAAAGGAATATTATCATCGGGGCATATTTACTAAAAGAGGAAAAGACTTCTTGGCCTAGAAAGAGATAGAATACTATTCTATTTCCTTTTTGAGTAGCTTAAATTAATTTCTTCTTTGAACATGTAAAATCACCCAGGAATATCTTTTAAAGGTTTTTCTGCTACCTTGACCCTTCCACTTTGCTTTTGGCTCTTTCTTTCCCTTACTTTTATGTGACTCTTTTGGAGAGGGTCTTAGACTCCTTCTTGGCAAAATACAGCAGTTGAGATAATTTCTAAGATCCCTTCCATCTTAAATTATATTATGCATATATACATATTATATACATCTATCTATCTATCCCTCCATCTCTCTCTCTCTCTCTCTCTCTCTCTCTCTCTCTCTCTCTCTCTCTCAGTGCCTGGGGCTGAGTTCCAGTATCTGTGCAGCCTGAAGCCAGAATAAAAAAGGTTCTTGGCAACAACTACTGATGGATAGCACAGGATATCATTCAGAGTCTGAATCTTTCCTGTGTTGTCCCTGAAATGTTACTCTGATTCTGTAAAATAAAAAAAAAAAAACTAAATATAAGAAAGAGAACAAGCATTTATATAGTACCTACTGTATCTACTGTGCCAGAAACTATATAAATATTATTCTATTTGAGCCTTTTAAAAACCCTGTGGGGTAGGTGTTGCTGTTAGTTCTATTTTACAGCTGAGGGAAACCGAGGCAAGTGGAGATGAAGTGACTTGCCCATGGTCATAAATCTAGTATGTGTCTGAGGCTAGATCTGAACTTAAGTCTTCCTGACTCTACGTACAGGCAAGCAGTGTATAGAAAGCAAAGCAGAATAAATTCTTCTGTGTAACATTAATATGTCTAAAAAGTATTCTTTAGTAATAGTGGAATCATTTCCTAACGTTTAACAAGTGTCTATAGTGGACTGGGTCCTGTTCAAGGGCTACTCAATACTCTTTCTAGTCCTTTGCCTGTCGTTATTTTCTCTACATAATGGACAATACTTCCCCTCAAGTACCAGATAAAAGGAAGTGGAAAGTTGAAGTCATTATCCATACAATTTGTCTCCAAACCCCCTGCTACTGAAGAAAATGCATTTCTGGACTTAATTATGAAGAGAGTCTGACTATCTTGATCAAATGCACCAGAAAATTGCTCAGCTTTACATTCCCCCCCACCCACCCACCCTCCGCTTCCTCGAGTAGACAAAGTACAGCTAAGAACTTGGCGAATGCTTAGAAACATTTTACCTTCTCCAGGGATTTCTTCATTCCTCCTCTTGTGTAATACCATCTCATGTTTAACGCCTCTGGGTGTTGTTCCAATCAGCATTTAGGAATAATCTTAACAATATTTGTTTTGCCTGGAAAATTTATGTTTTACTTGTGTGTGCTGTTGTTCCTAATGCCAATATACTTATTAGAAATCCCTTTGATGGTCCAATAGTGCCCTAAGAGGACAGAAGATTCCAACTGAGTAATCAAACACTTAGGATACCCAGTGAATGAGGCTTAGGATTCACTCCTGTGTTACTTGTGGCTCAGTATAACTAGAACATCTTGGTAGAAGCCATGTATTAACCCTTTCCTCCATATGCAGTTTAGGTTAGGTGTTTGTTTTGTTTTCCCTTAAAAGGTATTGTGACATTCTTGTAGAATTATTTGGCTCAGATGCCTAAGACCTGGGATGATCCACTTCTTCATCACCTGGCTAAAAAGCCATCCATAGAAGCTGGAGGGGCTCTCAGGTGCCCGGCTGGGGAGTAGGGATGTTCGCTTTGCTTCAGATGAATTGACAGAAAGGATTCTCAATGCCAATCTCTGGTGTATGTGTTTCTCCTACTCTGTATGACTAAGTAAGCTTTTTATTAAGCACTGAATAACGTATGAGCCTCTCATTTTGTTCCAATTTAGAACCTCAAAAATCAGATCCACCTCAGAACAAGTGTTTATGAAACAGATCCTCTTCATCCTGAGACTCAGTGTAACAACGCCAGCCTCCATATCAGTCCCTCATTAGCTACTGTAGTTGTAACAGGAGACTTACCAAACTCCAAAGATATCCAAAGAGTCACATCGTCCTCTGAACAATGCAATTCATTTGTCTTCTGGGCAAAGTCCATGAGGCATTTCAGAATTAGAGACTACCAATAAAGTAGTCATTTCATATTATAAGAGCACAGACCAAAAAACCAACAAAAACGAAACCCAGAAATATCTGAATTCCCTCACGACTTCCATGAGGCATATATTTTTCACTTGCAGATGTCATTTCCACAAATTTTCATTTTGGGGCTTGGCACATACATATTATTTGAAAGCAATATTACACATGTGCTGGCTGTTACCATAACATTCTTCAGGGATTGTTTTGCACCAATTAGGTGAGAACTTATCTTTCTAAAAGAATGTCTGTCGCTGGCAATTACCTTGATGCCCACCCCAGTGCCCATGGTTTGGCTGTGAAATGTCAACTTGTATTTCTCAGATTTTGAGATTCAAGGAAGAATTGTCAGCCTTGAATCACCCTCCTCCACCTTCCTCCCACCTCCCCCCTTCCAAAAAGTCAGCTTTATCTTCCTTACAACTGCTACACTTGTGCCCCCACTAGAAATCAGTGAATCTGGATGCAATTAGTTAACGTAACTCACATTAGAATAAAGAGGTGAAAAAGCCACATACTGGCACCATAAAATGGGTCACTGCTATAATGAAAGAGCAGCTAATTCTTAATTTACTTGAAAACAAAATCAAATAACATAGTAAATTACTCCCTCCCTAATTTCCCTCCTTCTTTCCCCTCCTTCCTTCCTTCCTTCCTTCCTTCCTTCTTTCCTTCTCCCCTTCTTTCCTTCTCTCCTTTCTTTCCTTTTTCCTTCCTTTCTTCCTTCTTTTCTTCCTTCCTTCTTTCCTTCCCTCCTTCTTCCTTCCTCCCTCCCTCTGTCATTTCCTTTCTTCCTTCCTTCTTTCTTTTTCTTACTTTTTTTAAGGGACTAAGCAGTCTTTTTTGCTGTACTGCAAAGGCGACCTGCTTTTGTGCTGAGCTGTTCAACAAGCTTT
This sequence comes from Gracilinanus agilis, assembly GCF_016433145.1. Lineage (NCBI taxonomy): Eukaryota > Metazoa > Chordata > Mammalia > Didelphimorphia > Didelphidae > Gracilinanus > Gracilinanus agilis. Next base: position 81,763,260 of record NC_058135.1, read on the forward strand.
CATTGTTAGAAAGCTAACCAGGGCATTTAGGCTAACAGGCCAGCTTTGCCTCAAACTTTGTTATGGAATATTTTAACATACATAAGCAAGTCTAGGATTCAGGTTTTAGTTTTTTGAGTCAAAGTGATGTCTATCATTATCCACCATGGCAATTTCCACCAATATTTCCTAGAAACTTGGTTTGAACTTTTGGCCCCAAGGATCTGGGTTTAACTTTTTTCAAATAATATCAGTGTTTTAAATAAGCACATCAGGATCCCATTACCCTCGACATGTTTCTTGCATTGTCTTACAAGATGGCAGAAAAAGTTAAGCCATGTGTTGCAATATGAACAATATAGCAAATAAATATTTACACGAGATCTTAACTAGGAATACAGGATAATGTGTGCAGAAACATTTTAAGATCTTCCAAGAAAGAGAGCTAACAATAGTGATCTAAGATAAATATATGTGTGTGTGTATATATGTATATATATTTAATATTCATAATTTTGACTTTAATACTGACCAAGTGGGAGAATTTTAAGATCATTCAAATTAAAATAAAAAAAAAACCAGGTCCATGTTCTAGTGCAGTTCCTAACTTTTTGTGTGTGTGTGTCACAGACTTTTAGTAGGCTTCTCAGTTCATAAGTTTACAAAACAAAGTATAGAAAATTTTGTTGGAAACCAATTACACTGGAATACTTTTATCCAAATATTAATAAACAAAAAGAAATTGATGGATTGAAGGTTAAGTTTCTGCATTCCAGTGTATAAGTGTATATCCCTCTTTATAAGCATAGCACTGTTACTTTTTCCAATACAAACTAATCGTGGCTATTGGTTTACCCAACTCCCCTAGGTGTGTTTAATCTTCTATAGGTCTAAAAGAGGAAAGGATGAGTCAATAGGAACTTTGGCCATGAGATTAAACATGAAAATAGCCAGAATAAAGAATGTGGCAAATAGAAAGATGGAATTCTGGGAATTATTACTGATATAAATAAATTTTTCCTTGTGTCAATAGATATTTTGAGACTTTGAAAAGAAGGAAGAAACTAATATTTATTTATTAAGCACCAATTATGTACCAGCCACTTTGTTAAGCACTTTAAAAACGTGTGCTAATTTGATCCTGACAAAAACTCTGTGAGGTACATGCTATTATTATCTCCACTTTTTTTAGATGAAGAAACTGAGGCAATCAGAGGTTAAGTGATTTTCCCAATGTCATACAGTATGTGTATCAGGTTGGATTTGAACTCAGATTCTTATTCCTGATTCAGAATAAAGCACTTAGGGTACTCAAATAATGGAAATTTTTTGTGAAAACAGCTCAATTAAACTCATGAACTATCCTAAAGGCTATAGGCTGACATCATGCCCCGTTTTTAGTGATCCACCATGGCAGAGTAACAGCTAAATTACCGCCCCCATACACACAAAGCGGCATTCTCCATCAGCCACTTACATAATAGCCACCCAAGTTTCTAAGTCCAAACCTTACTAAGAGTTTCACTGGCCAACAAAGAGTATTAAGCCACAAAGGTGGAGGTCAGGAGTTTACAAACTCTGTTGTTTTTAGTAACTTTATCATACTTCCTATTTAAAATGAAGGGAATTCACATAAGAAATAAAATAAAAGATATAGAAGATTGAGAATCTGGATTCACAGAGTTACTATAAGTGGAATCAAAGCTTTAATAGGATAACAAAGTTAATTATTAAATATTTACTCCTATATTACCTTGAAAAGTTACACATTTACCTTAAGAGTACATGTTTCCCAACTTGGGTACCATTGGTTGAAGTAACTGCCTTCCCTGCCTGAGCCTAAGCTTATGACGGCAAGTGGCAATTTTTACCAGTTCAAATTCAGAGTGATTGTGTTTGGAGTGATCTAGGGCCAGAGTTGGTAAACTGTGACCAGTGGGTTAAATCCATCCAATAGCCTTTTGTTTTGTTGTGATTTCATTAGCCAAAATCTATGATTCTTGGCTGACAGGCTATATAAAAACAAATCTATAGTCTTTAGTTTGTCAGTCCTTGAATTCTAAGGGCTAACATGAAATATTACTGAAAGTACCAAATATGAATTATTTTATTCTCTAAAATGAGTTACCTAGTCTAAATGTCCTCTAATGTCCCTTCTATTACTTACTACATATTTTATAATCCATAGTTTGAGTCCCCATCTGACATCTGGTCTATCATTGCTACTGAATGTACTATGACTACAGAGTTTATCAGACATTTTGTTTTTCAGTCATTTCATTTATGTCTTAGTCTTCATGATTTCATTTGGGGTTTTCTTGGCAAAGATACTGGACTGGTCTACCATTTCCTTCTCCAACTCATTTTACAGATAAGGAAACTGAGGTAAACAAGGCTAAGTGACTAGCCCAGAGTCACATAGCTAGGAAGTATCTGAGGCCAGATTAGAACTCACTTGTTTGAGCCTTCCAGACTTTATTACCAGTGTTCTCTCTGGTTGCAGCACCACTGGATGCCCTTATAAACCATAGCAAAAACAGAAAGACAAACCTTAAAGAACTTCCACATAAAATATCCTGCCTATAGCCATATCCCCAAAACACTTTGAGTGTTCTTTAGTTTGAATATAGAAAGGCAATATCTGAAACACATGCCCCCGCAGAATAAAATGGAGTAGGAGAGATGATTAATGTACAGGATCCAAGTTCTGGATCTCAAATTGCATCAATGGAAAGCAGGGAAAGTGTTGACAGAATGTTCTCTAGTTCTTCAGTCCTGAGGGAGGTGGAGTCACTTCTATTTTCAGTTACACCTATAGCGTGTCCTACTTAGGATCCAAGATTACATGTTGGTACAATTTTCAATTCATATTTTTTCATTAATTCCCTTGATATCCTTGAATTTTTGTTCTTCCAGATGAATTTTATTATTATTTTTCTAGCATGATGAAATAATTTTGGGTAGTTTGATTGGTTTGGAACTGAATGAGCAAATTAAAATACAATCAACATTTTAATTATATTGACTCATCCTATCCATGAGCAAATTATGTTATTTCCAATTGTTTAGCTCTGACTTTATTTACGTGAAAAATGTTTTATACTTGTGATCATATAAATCCTGGGTTTGTCTTGGGAGGCAGACTCCTAGATATTTTAATTTTATCTTTAGTTATTTCAAATGGGATTCCACTCCAATTCCCTTATGAAACACTATTTCCTTCATCTTAGTCCCTGGCCAATAAAATCATAGGTCATGGTGGCCCACAGTTCTTGTCTCATTTATTACCCATGAGTTACTGCCCCATAATCCTATTAGACTCTCAAGAGCAATAGAAAGAAACAAAATCCAGCCTAAAAGTCAGCATCCAGAATCACCACCACTGTCCTGGCACTCTGGGGGTTTCCCCCAATTATCATTATAAATGATCCACAGATAGTAATTTGTAAAAAGTCAAATGGCAGGGTATAGGCATCTCTAAATTCCTTTGTAACTGGGACCATAGTCCTAGACTGAATTAAATGCATTTGCAATTCACTTAAAAATTATTCAAAGTTTGGCTGGCAATTTTTTTTCTCATCTTCCTTTCTTACTTTACCAAAGGTCTAAAACTAAGAGGGCCCTGAAAGATTATCTCATTTTACTAACAAGGTAACTTGAATCCACATAGGGCAGGTAGGTGGAGCAGGGGATAGAGAGCCAGGTGTAAAGTCAGGAAGATTCATCTTCCTAGGCTCAAATCCAGACTTAGACATATACAAACTGGGTGACCCTGGGAAAGTCACTTAACCCTATTTGCCTCAGTTCCTAATCTATAAAATGAACTGGAGAAGGAACTAGCAAACCACTCCATTATCTTTGCCAAGAAAACCCCAAATGGGCTCATAAAGTGTTGGACACAACTGAAAAAAATGATTGAACAACAACTGTCATCTATAGAGGTGAAGTGAATTCTCCAAAAAACTTCTCCACTAAGTAGTAGTAGCAAGGACAGAATTTGAACTCAAATCCTCTAGCTCCAAGGCTCCATTATATCACACTGTTTCCAATTTCCTAAAAATGCTTAACCTTTAAATTGAAGTATACTATTTGGTCCCTTTTTTATATCCATGTCTTCTAATAGATCTAATATTTTATATATACATATTTATGTGTGTACATATATATTACACATAATTCAATTAATAGAATTAAACTCCAAAGAAGGGATTCCTATTCTGTTCTTCCTATCTTTTAAAATGGTACCTCGATAGTTAAACGAAACTTAGACCAAAGTCATAGAAAAGTATTCAATTTTGCCTAGGTTATAGGGAACTCTACCCAATCATTCAGCAAAAGGCAAAGACCCAGGGAAAATAGAAAGTATGTTTCTTAAATAAATAAATGCACTAATGTCAATGAAACAGATTTAATTCCAATAATACCAATAAATATGTGAGTGAGGGGCTGCATCTGTCCGCTCTAACTAAGGGTCGTTCTGCCCTGAATCACTGATGATTTTGCATGAACTAGGAAGACAAAGTTAGCTGTTTATTTTATTTATTTTAAGACAAAAGCAGCAGTGCATTTATAAGAGATGGGGGATAACAGAATGATATGCTTTCACATTTAAAAAACATGCCTATTGTCGGGGAAGAGATTCCATTCGCCTTTTTAGAATTACTGAGGCGCAAGACTCAGAAAGTTCAACCGGCCATGTATATTCTACTGCAAACATGTCATTTTAGACATCTTTCAAAATTGTATCTGGAATATGGAAAGCAATTCTACTGAGCTAGTGTCTGGCATAGCTCATTGACATATTTATGCAATGTAAAATCAATCAGATCAGGAAGAAATATAAGGATTATGGGTATTTTTTTTACTTGAATGAATAAAATCTAGACATATTTAGCTGAAATACAAAAAGAAGTACATTTGTGCCCTATTATTTTGGCCTCACATATAAAAACAGGATGAAATTGGATTTTATAGACACATACACACATTGACTCCTTAGGTGACCATGCATAGAAGGCTATGACAAAATAACAAATGGGACCTTAATCTAAGCTCTGCCCCTTATTTGCCTTGCCACTCTCAACAGCTTACAAGAGCTCTGTACCTCCATTTCCTCCCCTGCGATATGGGGAACAGAGGATCTGAATCAGAAGGGATTTTAGAAGTCATCCAACCCCCTCATTTAACAGATGAGGAATGAAACCTAGAGATTAGGTGACTTTCCCATACTCAGTCAGGGATTATATGGCTGAACCAGGAGTCCAACCAGGTCTCCTTGACTATAAATCGACTGCTTTTCCACAGCACCCCAATGATGGGTGCCGCATCTCTGATCCCAGAGTTGCTTCAAGAGTCCTTCCTAAGAGATCATGCTGGAAGAAGTCCTTTAGAAAATTATACACTATTTACGGAAATGGAAAGACTTATGGATTATTTATCTATTTATGTAGGTAGGGTTATTAATTTCTCTTCCTTCAACAGAATAGGATGTAGAAAACCCATTTCACCTAAAAGTCTCACTCTGTTTGAGGGTGTTGAAAGTAAAATATTACTTAACGAAAAGCACAAGTTCTCCCCCAGACTCCCCCCCCCCAAACAATCAGACTACCAAGTGGCCAAATGTACAACCATGACTATTCTAAACCAAACCAAATCTGAATAAAATAGGGGACAAAGAAGCAGCAAATGCTTATTTTTTTTATTCTTTTGGAGTAAGATCAGATACTTCCACAAGGAAACAAAGGCAAGATGGAGAATGGTTTCTGGTCTTTTAAGAGTCACATCCAACTCTAACTACTTCCTGAAAGTTTATCAAAAGTTCTATTTCTTTACTTTCTTAAACATCTTCTGGTATATCAATTCCAGCAATATTTTGGCAGCCTGAAATTACTCCATCCTGACCTTGACATTAGTATTCAACAGTACTGATGAAAGAATGACAGCTTCTCCATCCTAGTGGGTGATCTTGCAAGCTTTTACCTTCATGACTATGGAGTTTCTGTCAAATGTGCTTCCAGCTGAATGATCACATTCTTTTGAATTATGAAGTGACTCCAAACTGTGCTAATTGGGTCCACACTGATGTCACTCATAAGGATTTAACAGCCTTAATAGTCTTAAAAGTCATATAAGTGTGAGCAATTTTATTATCAACATACATTCCTTTAAATACAATCAGGGTCTAGAGTCACCAAATAATTATTTGATTTTTAATTGGAAGTGTCATTAAATCCATTAAAGGGAAAACCAGGCAAATTGTAAAACAGAAACAAGCTCGGTCACAACCAGCAACTCTCGTTAAAGGTTAAATATTATTGTTATTTATTATTTATTATTTATCAAGTGTCAGCAGTATACTTGGGAGTACAGAAAATATTAAAGAAGATGCCACTTTTGCCCAGCAGGCATACAGTATAAATGAGGCAAACAAATAAAAAAAAAATCACACATCGAACCATAGTGAGTATAGGAAATAATGCCTAGAATTAATATAGCCATTTTCTTCAGAGATTCACAAAATCTTTTCCATATATTATCTCAGAGCAGTTAAGGGACTTTCTGAAGAGAATGTAATAAATACTTTTTCTTTTTCTTTTTTTTTTAAGATTGTAAGTCCCCAAAGTAAAGGACTAGAATTGTTGAAACTGAGAAGTATGAAACCTAACACAGTGTCATTTTTCTAATGGTAGTTTTAAAATTTGTTTGATGCTAATTATGGTAGGCAATGGGGCGTTAAAAACAAATTCTCGCAGAGTCAATATTACTATGAAAAAAGAACAGAGAAACTCTGGCCTTAACATTCAGTGCCCATTTTCCAAAGTCATGGTATGTAATTTTACATGAAGCCATTTTAAAATGTTATTTAATTATTAAAACTAACATATATACAAATATATTTGCATTTTTGATGATTCAGATTACATTCGGTTTCTCAGATAATTTAAATCAACTGCCTTTTTAATTTCTCCTGCTGGCCATATATGGGAAGGGAGAAAAGAAAAATTTGCAAATAGCTTCTGGAGACCAAGTCGATACAATGTGAATGACCAAAATCTGGTTATAGCTAATGATCTTTTTCAGGCTCTAGCTCCTCCACACAAGTATAGATCTGTGAATAATGCACTGGTTTTTAAGGGTTCAAATCCCACCTCTGATTCTATTATTTTTTTTAAATTATTACCATTCATCTTAGAATTAATACTATGAATTAGTTCCAAGGCAGAAGGGCAGTAATGACTGCAATGGGGGCTAAGTGTCTTGCCCAGCATCATATAACTGGAGATTATCTAAGGCCATATTTGAACCCAGGAACTCACATCTTTAAAACTGACTCTCAAACTTCTTAGCCACCTAGCTGCCCCAAGTAGGATGCCAAAAATTTCCAAAATAAGGAATTCTAGGTACCAGGATTGGCCTAGAAAGAGACAAGAGACAGAGAGAGGGAGAAATGGGGAGTCAGAGACAAAGATGGGGAGAGAGGGGAGAAGGAGAGAAAGGTGGGGAGGAGAGGCATTTATAGGGTAGCTGGGTGGTTTAATGGGTAGAAAATTAGACATGGAGTTAGGAGGGTGTGAATTCAAGAACAGCCTCAGGCATTTAGTTATTGTATGAACCTGGGCAAGTCACTTAATCTTTCATCCTCAGTTTTTTATATGCAAAATATGGATCATTCTATCCCATTCCCTCACATAAAAAAAAAAAAAAGCAAACAAGACAACTGAATGAATTCAGCTTTTTTGATTGGATGGCATCCTAACTCCCTTAATGGTTTTCTGTCCAGGGACACATATTGTCCATAGCTACCCAAAATAGCATCCCAGCAACCTAAAAGTTTCATGTTGTGTCGAGTGCTTTGACAATTATGCTGAATTAGTGATACTGTTTATATTATATATAAATGTGAGATGGAAATTTAGAAGAAAAATAATGCCCTCAGTTTCCAGTATACTTATTTTCATCTTGCAAATCATAGAAAAATAAGAAAGGATAGCAAAAAAAAAATCAAGATTGAAGACATGAAATAGAAAGCTTATCTATCTTGTGGAGACTAAACTAAAAGATCTATGTAATAAATCTGAGACAACTGAGTCCATGGGAATTTATACCATATAGTAGTGTTCTTCACCTCAAGTCCAGTATTATAGAGACCCACACTGGAACTCCCTTCCCTAGTTTCTCATTTCTGGAACTCTCAATGCAACAGCTCCCTAAAATAGCTTCCTGGGTGTTCCATTGTCACGGGAGCTTTATTTTAGCTGGCTATTTTATTTTTGCTTTAAGTTGAGGAAAGGTTAGTGTTATTTGTCCAAAAATAGCTTGACTATACAAGAATTAAATATCATAGGAAAAAAATAACTGCTACACACAAGCACAAGTGCCAACAAATTGACTTTGAAACAAAAGTATGTTTTATACCATATTTCACCTAAAAATAAATTAAAATGTTTTTCTCAGTTCTCTTCCATTTTTCTGAGTTTTGAATATACATGGTCAGGTATGTTTGCTTTTGAATTTGTATTTGTTTTCCTTTTTTTTTTTTGGTCACAAGGGAGAGTTCAAAGAGGACATATGTTAGAAAATGGGGTATATAATTTTTAAAGGCATGGATAAAACTTCTAAAACTCTATGGGATATGATTTTATAATGTGTTCCATGTGTTATGGAACGTGCTGCATTCTCCTATATGACTTGCGAAGGCAATACTTATACAGATAAAGATGCAGATATAGGTATAGACATAGACATAGAAATAGACACAGGGAAAGAGATGGGATATAGAGACATAGACATGGGGCATCTGGGTAGTCCAGTGGATAGAGTGTCAGACCTAGATTCAGCAAGACTCATCTTCCTGGGTTCAAATTTGGCCTCAGACACTAAGTAGCTTCGTGACCCCAGGCAAGTCACTTAAATCTGCTTGCCTCAATTTCCTCATCTGTAAAATGAACTGGAAAAGGGAATGACAGGCCACAGAATACCCTAAATAGAGTCAAGGAGAGTCAGACATGATTGAAAATGATTGAAGAACAAATAGACATGAAATTGAATATGGATATAGCTAATTTATTGAAGTCTGTCTTTAGCATAAAATGCCTTTAACTAAACATGCTATTCCAGAAGTGACTAGAACACATTTCTATAGCACTTTAACATTTATGAAAGTGTTTTCTACTCAAACATCTTTGGGAGATTGGTGATACAAGTATTATTAAGACCATTATACAGATAAACAGAAATAAAAAATATAATAGTGATAATAAAATCCTTAAGTTATTATCTGTCAGAACTAAAACTCAAACTGATGTCTCCTTCTTCTAGTCCTAGAACTCTTTCTGCTCTTCTAAATCGATGGAATCCAAACCCTAGTTATTAAGGATATTCCTAAAAGTCCATTAAGGTTATTGCTGTTAAAAGAATGTACACACAAAAAAATCAAGCCATTCCCCAATTGATAAATGGTCAAGGGACATGAATAGGCAATTTTCAGATAAAGAAATCAAAACTATCAATAAGCACATGAAAAAGTATTCTAAATATCTTATAATTAGAGAAATGCAAACAAAACAACTCTCAGGTACCACCTCACACCAAGCAAGGTGGTTAAAATGACAGCAAAGGAAAATAATAAATGTTGGAGGGGATGTGGCAAAATTTGGACTTTAATGCATTGCTCGTAGAGTTGTGAATTGATCCAATGATTCTGGATGGCAATTTGGAACTATGCCCAAAGGGCTTTAAAAGAATATACCTTTTGACCCAGCCATACCACTGCTGGGTTTGTACCCCAAAGAGATAATAGGGAAAAGGACTTATATAAAAATATTTATAGCCATGTTCTTTGTGGTGGCAAAATTTGGAAAATGAGGGGATGACCTTCAATTGGGGAATAGCTGAACAAATTGTGCTATCTGCTGGTGATGGAATACTATTGTACTGAACTGGAGGAATTCCATGTGAACTGGACAACCTCCAGGAATTGATGCAAAGTGAAAGGAGCAGAACCAGAACATTGTATACAGAGGCTGATACACTGTGGTACAATCCAATATAAGGGACTTCTCTACTAGCAGCAATGCAATGATCTAGGATGACTCAGAGGGGCTTATGAGGAAGAACACTATCAACATTCAGATGAAGAACTCTGGGAGTGGAAACACAGAAGGAGAACAATTGCTTGATCACATGGGTTGATGGGGAAATGATTGGGAATATTGACTCTAGAGAATCACCCTAGTGCAAATATCAATAGTATGGAAATGTGTCTTGATCAATGACACATGTAAAACCCAGGGGAGTTGCACATCAGCTATGGGAGGGGAGTTGTGGGAGGGGAGGGAAAGAGCATGAATCTTGTAACCATGGAAAAATATCCTAAATTAATTAAATGAATAAAAGTTTTAAAGATTAAAAAAGATAAAAATAAAAACAAAAGAATATACACAAATTTAATTTTTTAGTGAAATTTTAGTTCATTTGTAAATAAGAGCAGTGTGATATTAAATTATTGCTTATAAATTGGTGAGCTTGATGTTGGTATAGCTAATGATTATCATTATTAATTATTCAGGGTAAGTAGAACCCTCATTAAAGGTAGTTTGTTGGATATTTTCTCAAAGAGCATTTTTAGAGAAAGAATTCATATATTAGAAATACTTTTCCCTTTAAGGCAGAAGCATAAATCCCACTTCCCTAATATCTAAATAGAAAATGAGGAAAGGAACTTCCATTAAGTCTAGGAAACCAAATATATATATATATATATATATATATATATATATATATATCACAATTTAAAACAAATATGTGTTTATAAAATACATCTGTGGCAGCTGGGGAGCACAGAAGATAGAGTATGGAACCTGGAATGAGGAAAACCTGAGTTCAAATCCAATGTGTGACCCTGGGCAAGTCACTTAACCTCTGTATACCTTAGTTACCTCATCTGTAAAATAGAGATAATAATTGCACATACCTCCTAGGGCTCTTGTAAGGATCAAATGAGGTGATAATTGTATGGTTCCTTGCATAGTTTTCTGGATCATAGTAAGAACTATATAAATATTAGTTATTAATATCTGAAGGTTCATAAAGTCACAAAGATCAAGAGCTATAAAGAACAGTGGAATATGGAAACTCAGAAAAGTGATTTGCCCAAGGTGATGAAGGTAGTTGGTGAGAGAGATAGGATTGGAGCACAAAGCCTACTTTTCAGGGATCATTCCACTATATCACCCAGAAATAATGCTTTACTCTAAAAGTTTTTGGGCAACAATATGGCACATTGGAAAGAGTGCCACACAAGAAGTAAGAAAGACTCTTCTTCTTAAGTAAAATCTGGCTTCAGGCACTTAGTATCTGCGTGGGCTAGTCATTTAAAAACATTTAACATGTTTTTACCTCAATATCCTAAACTGTAAAATGAGTTGGAGAAGGACATGGCAAACCACTCTGGTATCTTTGTCCATAAAACCCCAAAGGACGTCACAAAGAGTCAGACGTGACTGAAATGAATGAACAACAAATGCTTTTTCTCTCTTTATGACAATATTAAGTCAAAAATCCATTGGAACATTTGGAATCAAAGGACCTGAATTTGAGTTTTGGCTGTGCTACTCACTACGTGGGTGTCCTTCTACAGGTCCCTTAACATTTCTGCTCCATGAGACCAGATCAAATAGGTTCAGAGATGACTTTTCCATTTTCAGTGTGAGCATTTAAGGCTCAGAAATTGTCAATTGCTATGAAACAGACCTTGATTTACCATTGATTGCCTAAGCTTAAGAAAATATTAAGAATGCACATTGATCTTAAAAGTATGCATGTATACAATTTTTCCTAAGAGATGTCAGTTTTTTAACATTTACCTGTACTCTCCCAAATGTTCTCTACATACTTTGAACTGAGCAGGAATATCATAGAAGGCTCAGGTAATGAAGTCATCACTGTATTAGAGGCTTAACTAACTGTGTTTTACTGAAAATGGAGATGTTGATGATGCTGATTATGATAGGGATGATTTTTGTTCTTTGGTTGTTTCTGACTCTTTGTGATCCATTAGACCAGTGATGGGTAAACTTCGGCCAGATGTGGCCCCCTGAAATGTTCTATCTGGCTGTGTGACATTATCCCTAATCTGAAGAATACAATGAGTAAAATACAATACAATGAAACTTCTAAAGAGTTGCCTTAGAAACAGACTGACAGATGAGCATTTCCTTTCCTTTGGCCCCCTCTTTAAAAAGTTTGCCCATTACTGCATTAGACCATAGATTTGATAAAATCATATTTATTAAAATTTATCATTTTTTAATATTTTTAAATTAATTCAATCAAATTTGTTAAAGCCATGGAATTTTTTGGGCAAAGATACTGGTATAGCTTGCCATTTCCATCACCAGTGGATCCAGTGAATCAATTTTTTCTTCAGATAATAAGAGATTAAAGAACTCACCAGGGTCACAGGGCTAGGAAATATATGTGGCCAGCTTTGAACTCTAGATTTGAGTATCTACCTTACATGGTTGCTGTAAAAAAACAATTAAAATAATTTATCCAAAGGATAGGGATTAGACTCATGATTCAGTGACACAGAGAAGTCTCAGATGAGGAAAACTCCTCTCCAGGCCAGGTCCATACTTATTCTGCAATTTGTAATCTTTGAGAGTTGCCTGGAGCATGGTGAAGTTAATTAACCTCATTCAGCATCACACAGTCAATCTGTCTCTGAAGAGGACCTGAACCCTGGTCCCCCTGTCTCTAAGCTCAACTCTCTGTCCACTCTTCTGTCCTGCCTCTCAGCATGCAAAATACTCCATAAATCTTGTCACCAAAGAAATGTTCATTTTTATTACTAATTGAGCTTTTTGGGAAAAGAGTGACCTTAAAATCACAATGTATTTGGCGTTTTGTGCTGTTTCTGAGTTACTTTGTAGTTAATCAATTAATATTTTAATTGGGAATCATCCTTTTTTAATGAGAACAGATGAGAAAATTAGCCGAATAATTTCCAAAAGCGAGAAATGTTCAGTCGGCCCCCACCTCCTTATGATGCTCCTTTGAATAAACAATTTGTAATAGTATTTTACTCTGACTTATAACCCATGTTCCTTCTTACTATTGTCAGCACAGATTGCTTAAACTCTGAAGACATAAAGGCATCCATCCACTGTATTTCTTTTTTTCCCCCATAGGGTAAAACTAAGTCACTGAGTTTTCATATCCAGTCAAATATCTTTTCATTATTAATTTCCATTTGTATGTTTTTACTGTATATAGCAAAACAAAACAAAAATGTTTCCGTATTTTTAAGGAGATATAGACAAGTTTAATATAAACACCAAATCATCCCTTCAGTGAAAAAGAATCAGGTAATATGGGAATATGGACAGCAGAGTTATGCTTTGACAGCTGGGTAAACATACTATCTTGAGAGTTACCAGAAACTTCAGCCTTAATAGAATATAAATTATTATTATTTTTTAAATTTTTTACTGAAAAAAAGGGAAAGAAAAACCTGAAAAATTTACACACTTATAATATGTGATCATTTTCTCAGTAAACTCTGACATAGCTGCATCTTCATGAAAGACAAATATAATTAATTCCAACATTCCTCATTTTCTTTCATTTATGTTAAATGATTGGAAATACTGATTATATTTAGTCCCTTAAGGTGCTTTAATGGTAAAGGTTGCCTCCAGAAGACTCACTTAAATTGAGAAAATATTCTTCACATTCACGAGAGCTTCGTTCTCTACAAAATAATCAACATTGAGGCTCTTTTTTTTTTTTGCCCCTTATTATCTGAATGAGATGACTTGATAACTGGATAATTTGTTAATGACATAATTGCTTCTTTTAAAATCCATCAAATCTGCAACCTGTAATTGATGCTTTCTATAGCTGATTTTGAAACTAGACCCTTAAGAGATGATATTGATTATGGGAAATGAGCCAGATGTTGCTCTTATTAAAGCTGTGGATGGAAGACTGCATCCTTACATTGATAGAAATGTAAAGAGCTTAACAAAATATGCCACGGATGTGTTTTCCTTGAAGCACAGACATTTAAAGTGGTGTATTATTAAACCTGTTTTCCAATCCCAATCACAATTCAATTGAAGAGTAACTTATATTTACCAGCATTGTGTGATTTACAGAGCCCTTTCCTTATAATCTCTCCATGAGGGAAGTTGTGTAGATAATGTTAGCCCTATCCTAAGGACAAGGGAACTGGGACCCTGAAAAGCTTATTTATGTGTTTGTGGTTAAACAGCTAAGAGCAGCAGCAACACTAGTTATAAGCAGAAATAGCATTTATATATAGTACTTTTTGTAATCCCTTACGTTCTGTCTTGGAGTCAATACTGTGTATTGTCTCCAAGGCAGAAGAGTGGTAAGGGTAGGCAATGGAGTCAAGTGACTTGCCCAGGATCACACAGCTGGGAAGTGTCTGGGGCCAGATTTGAACCCAGGACCCCCTATGTCTAGGCCTGACTCTCAATCCACTGAGCTACCCAGCTGCCCCCTATATATAGCACTTTAAAGTTTGCAAAAGCTCTCTCTCTCTCTCTCTCTCTCTCTCTCTCTCTCTCTCTCTCTCTCTCTCTCTTTCTCTCTCTTTCTCCCTCTCTCACTCCTTCCATCCTTCTCTCCCTCTTTTCTCTCTTTTTCTGTGTGTATATAAATATATATATACACTACTACTGTTGAATAGATGCTATTATTATCCCTGTTTTACAGATAAAAAAAAAACAAACAAGGCTAAGAGAGAGTAGATGATTTGCAGACATTGAGGTGAGATTTAAACTGAGGTCTTCCTGACCCCAGCACTCCAGCTAGGAAACCCAGATCTCCTGGTACAAATTTCAGTGCTCTTTCTATAAAGTTACATTGCTTCTTTTTATAGGAAAAAATTAAATAACAATAACCATGGGAATCCTTAAGTATTTATTCTTATGGATTAGTGGAGTTCCCCTCTCTACCTAGATTTGTAATTTCATCAATGTAAGAATCAAAGGAAAAATACAATAAGAATTTTGTAGCCTTTTGAGTATTATTATTATCATTGTGGCTATTATTATTTTTGCTCCCTGGGAGGAACTCTTTCTACTCATTTATATAGGTATCTGATCTGCCATTAATTTTTCAAAAAGGGAAGCTATGCAGTTCAGTTGATAGAGCTCCACGTTTGGAGCTGGCCAACCCTAGGATCAAATCAGGTCTCAGATACTTTCTATCTGTGTAATCCTGGGCAAGTCATTAACCTCATTTTTCTAGCACTTGACATTCTGTCTTATAGTTATTACTAACACAGAAAGTAGGGGTTTATGAAAATAAATTAATTTAAAAAGTCAAGCGCTTCCTTGGGCTTTGGGGTTGCTAAGTGACTTGCTAACTGCTTAAAATTTGGATATATTTCAAGGGGAGAAATTGGACTCAAGATCTTCCTGAATATGAGGCCAGCTTATATCTATTACATCACACTGTATTATGGGCTGTATCTTATAAAACTGAAGTCATGTCGTGGAGTCTGAAATGGATTCAGTGGGTTATGGACAAATAAAAAACATGGCGGACGTGTTTGATGTGGTTTTAGAGCAAGAAGAGCCTTTGGTTCCCTTGTTCCTGACTCATTTGATTGATGAAAATACTGAGGCTCAGGGAGACTAAGGGACTTGAAAAGTTCCCATAAGGAACAAGCATCAGAGCCTGAATAGGAACGAGCCTTCTCCAACTTCAGCATTCTGCCCTCTTGCTCACCAGTGCAACGAAGGAAAGGGAGACAGATCTGCCTTCCACTAGGTATTTGTGTTAGGGAGGGGAAGCAAGGTCAGACCAGAGTTAAACTAAGTGGCTGAATCTTCATATCTAGAATCATGTGGTATGCAGGTCTAGGCAGAGATTGATGGTAAAATGTAGTAATGGCCCTCAGGAGGATCAAAGGGGTTGGACCAGAGTCTATGTCTTTGCCCTTTTGGCAAAAGCCTTCAGGGTTTTTACTTTCCTGCCAGTAACAGCCATCATTTTTCTCTCTCTTTGCTTCCTCTACTGGCCTCAACCACTTTGTGGCTGTAGCCATACTCTCTGTGTAAAAGCATACTCTCCTCTTTGAAAATGTTATTGCATCACTCTGGGAATGTTAAGGGTTTCGCCACATCTACAAGGTTAGAGTGGTCACTGCTCAGGGGACCACATGGAACAAGTGAACTGACCAAAGGACACTAGAGGAATTGGTCAATCAATAAACATTTACTAAGCCACTATGGGTTAGGCACTGAGCTAGGTAATGTAGAAAGAATGAAACCGTCCACACTCAGAAATAACTTACACTCTACAAAGTTGGACATGAGTGAGTATGTATACATTTTCAGGCCAAACTGAAAGCACACAAATCCAAATAGGTAACCAGGACTAGGGGCAGTTTGGTGGCACAGAGGATTGAGTACTGTGCCTAGTGTCAGGAAGAATTAAATTCAAATCTAGCCTCAGAAATTTACTAGCTGTCACTGGGCAAGTCATTTCACCCTGTTTGCCTCAGTTTCCTCATCTGTAAAGTGAGGTGGAGAAGAAAATGGCAAACCGCTCCAGAATCTTTGTCAAGAAAACCCCAAATGGGGTCGTGAAGAATCAGATGTGACTGAATAACAAAAGTTGGTACTAGATGAGAGGGTACTAGAAAAATTGCATTTAAAAATGGTAGTTGTATTGCTCCTTAAAAGGAGAGAAGGGTCTTTTGGGGCATGTTTAAGGAAAGAGTGTGTGATAGCCAGGCAAAAAAGCCTGCACGAAAGATGCAGAGATGGTATAGTCAGGGTTGAAGAGACCAGATTATGCCAGGAAGGTTGATGTGCATAGTATTAAAATGACTGAAGGTCTATTCCCTGTCCCCAAATGCACAGAAAGCCAAATGCAGCATCTAGTGAATGAAGAAGTGGTCCAAAAGGGTTCACAGGGGTTGAACAGATGACCAAGAATCTATTCTTGAGTGGAAAGGGGCTGGAAAAGAGAGGGTCAAATGTATGAGTAAACAAATGCCTATTAAGGATATTCAGAGGGCTCAGGAGGACTCATCTAAGCTAAGAATAACATATCTTTTCATTTAAAAACAGATAGCTATTAATTTGCATAGAATGAATGAACTAGTTTACTATCCAGCTGAAATCTCTAATACCATTGATAAATGTCTCTATATTCCCTCACTGACAGTATCTGCCCCCATCCCACCCCGCCATGCTCACCTACAATTTTCTTCACTTTAACAAATATTTATTAAGAATCTAGCAACAGAGAATACTCAAAGCCACTCAAGATTTTACATCTTGAGCTACTTTCTTTAACCTTCCACAGGTCCCTTCCCATGCTTTCTTTTCTCCTACTGTGCAAATGTTTGAAATCTTATTACTGATGACATTTACACTACGAAAAGGTAGTAATTATAACTCTAGTTAAAGGTCTATTTTAAAGGTTTTTGTTTTGTGACGTTTTATACAAGAAAAAATTGTGGATGATGAAGTCTTTTTTGTTTTTATTTGGACATTTCTTCACAGGCTGAACATGCACTGCTAGAAATAATTTGGAACAATTTAAGACACCTGGTTATTCTGATATTAAGACTCCTTGTTTTTAATATTTTTTCCCATTGGCTTTTTTTACTTTCTTTTTAAAAACAGTTCACAGCTTCTGGAAAGAGAAGATGCATACTGTTCATGCATAGAGAACCACATGAATGAAGACCCAATGATGAGAAAAAGAGAAGAATCAAGTGTAGGTCTGGATTCGATGTCCGCGTGAAGCAGGAAGAAATGGAGTTAATGGAGTTTTGTTTTATTTTTTTAAAGAAAGAGATTGTTCAAGGTGCAAGAAGGTCACATCAAAGAAGGACAGGCAATGAAGGGATTCATAGAAGCGGAAAAGCATCATCAGGAAAGTGAGAAAGGAAAACTGTCTTGGCAGCCATATCCTGGGGAGAGATGATGGAGGGGAAAGCCAGAGAGCAAAAATGATTGGTATCAAAACTGCCATTTAATAATTTTATAAGGTTTCATTCCCTACCATAGAACCAACTCACAATTCTGCATCCAGAATGAGACAAATCTGAGAGCCTTTTTCTTTAAGCTTTTATTTAAACATCAGATTTCATTAGGATTAAACCAACTCTTTTTATAAGATATTCTTAAAAATCTAATCAACAAAAAATATTACAAGGGGAATGATCCATATAATTGTATTGCAAAGCCACAATTTATCATTTTTCAATGAGAGAAGGAATCAGACAAATTTGATTTCTCTTTGACTGTTGCTTGATCTCACTATTACCTGTATGTCCTTGGGAAAGTCATTTCTGTGTGGTCCTCAATTTTCCCATCTATAAAATGGGAAGGATGATTGGACTGGATGACCTAAAAAGCCTTTTTTTCAATTATCCTTTGACCCTAAGAAAAATAAGTGTAAAGTTTATTTTTACCAATACTTAATAGACATTAATGCTACTGGATAGGAGAAAAAAAACAACAACTAGTTGACATGTGGCTTCTACTGTCATGGGCCATATCTAAATAGAAGAGATGATATATAGAAAGATAATTATAATTCAAAGTAATATGTAATAAATGCACTAACTACCAAAATCAAAATCAAAATTTTTTTAAAGGAAAGGGGATGTGGAAATCAAGGCAAGCTTGTTGGAGGAACTGACAATTAAGTTAAGTTTTGAAGGCTGAGGTAATTCCCATGAAGCTGGTACCCAAAAGAGAAAACTACCTCCCAAAATTGTACTGTTGTGACCAAAGGACTGGCACACTGGTGTATAACTTTGCTTGGAGGAACCACCAACCAATCCTTTTCCAGAACACAAATTGCATGTTTGAAAATCCAACTAGGGTCTCTCTTTAATAGCATGATTAATGCATCAGAAAGCTTTCCAGTGTGAACTACATACAATGGTTGCTGCTAAAACTTTCAATCTGACAATCATGCTAAGAGTGGTGATCCCATTGATTTTGAGCAGGAATTATAAAGTACTTTCATGTTATGATTGAATAAATCATTCTATCCTTCTGATTACTGAGATGGGGAAAAAAATCAGCCACTCAAGAATTTCATTATCTGTTTTCAGAGCAATATTAAAGGCCACAGTCCTAGTTGTTAAGCAAGTTCTTGGTATAAGAATAGTATATTTGAATAGCACAATATGGATAGGACAGATAAAAGGAAGAACATTGCCTCGGGCAATCTTAATTCACTTTTTCCTTTGAATTAAATCCCTGAGTCAGAAAGTGGGAAATGGAATGGTTGGGAGCCTATCAGTTTTAATGGCAACCCCTTAAAAGGCACAAGCATAGAATTCCTGCATACATGGGTAGAAATTTTTATGGGTTCAATCCTAACCTGGTGACTAGAATTCTAATTGAAGCCATTTAACTTTCTGAGATGATCCCAGGAAGGAGCCCTATTTTTTCCTTTTTAGATAAACTCTATTATACTGTGAAGTGAATGTTTCTACTTACCTTGTGACCTTGTCCAACTATACCACAGAATTGGAAGGGATTACTTTTTTTTATCTGCCACAGTGTCCCAACAGCATGCTCAGCACATAATTGGTGTTTAATAAAATTCAAAATATTTAGCTATGCCTTTGACATTTTCAAGGGCTGTTGTGACCCTGATCACACTTAATCATTGATAATGGATCTTCATCCTTATTGTTCTGCCTCTCATTACACCTAAGAGTGAATTGTGTTAAACATATCCCATGCTTGGCCAATGCTTACTGAATGAATTGAATTATAAAAGGCAAGAGAAAATATGATTTAAAAAGCAGAAACTTGGTATGAGATTTGGTGGACCATTGACCTAAAGATCCCTAATGAAATAGAGGAAGTCTCTTGAAATTTTCAGTTAAAAATTGTGGAGAAATGAAGCTCAGTAGGATGCCAGAACTCAATAATCATTTAGGATGGGGAAAGCTGTGGAATGGGGAAATGACATGGGAGGTAAGCTACTGGGTGTAAACTTTGATTTCCTACACAGGGATTAGATCAGGTCACCAGGAAAACAGATCATTTATCAAAATCTAAAACAAGAAATGTAAGGAGTATTGTGGAAGTAAACCCAAGACTCCTGGCATGCCAGAGAAGGGGAGCAAATGGTGGAGCTCTAGTTATTCAAGCCAGATTTCACTGATTTCTCTGGGCCATCAAGAGCCTATCTCAATGGCCAAATTGTGATCAGCACTGATCTTATATCCTGGTACTCACTCGCGGATGATTGATTAATGTTCACATATTAGGATTGAGGTTGAGCTTGGAGCTTTGAGGGTTCCTGCCTTATTCTGTTACAGATTGTCTCCACAAGCCAGAGATGTCAGGGTTGTAAACTGATGAGGTAAGTAGTGATTAAGGCTAAGTGGATCTTGTTAATTCAGCAACACTTTAAAATAATTGAACATGAATAAAAGAGTAAATTACAATGGAATTCCAATGGGAATACATATGAAATCTACATTAATACAACATTAGTTCATCACAACCTCCATTATTGCATTGAATGCCAAATTGAAAGATAATGACCAGTGACTCTAATTTTAAGAAAAAAGGTATGCCCTAGCATTTGGGAGGCAAAGTAGGTGGCAGAAAAAAAAAATATATTATCTACATCAGGTTTCCTAACCTAAGCATTTTTTTTATTTTGTTTTCCTTTTATATTTTCGTCTGTCATTTGACCTGGGTATCTTAGAGTTTCTCTGTAAAGCTTAAAGTCTAGAGAGATGAGGGCTAGATTCTCCAGAACTGCATCCTAAGATTTTTTTAAGCCCCAAATAGACAGAATACAACAGTGTGTTTGCTTGAAGAGCTTTTCAAAACTAAAACGTGACCTTTGTATTTCCAATAATGTGTGATAATTGAATGTAGACACTGCATATCAGAAAATAAGGTACTTGTAAGGGAAGGATCATATTCAACTAGGCCTTGTAATTGAGGGGCACAGTTTATCTGATATTGTCAGTCTGGCCTCAAAGAACCTCGAAAATCATAAGCAGTGGGGGATTACTGCTTTCCATAGCTAGGGCAATGTGATTCTTTCAGGAGGTCACTCTGAACAAAGATAAAGAAACAACTGAAGGGAAGGGAGTTTACATGACTTAACACAAGGGTGAATGGGGTGGCACACCAAATTCCTGAATACCAATCAAAAACCTGTGATGGGATTTTTTTGTGTCCTTTTGAATCTGATGTAATCTGGGAAATGGCTGGGAGATGATAGAGGCAGAATAGGAACTCAGAATGAAAAGTCTGATTTAAAAAAAGAAAAACACACAAGTGTACAAATAAATGCCTAGCACAGGGATTGGGATGGAAGCATTACATTGTCGTAGCTGAGAGTTAGAACCACTGTGTTTTTTGTTTGCTTCTTTGTTTTACTATTTGGTTAAAGAGAGATAATTTCCTGAAGACTTTATGGTTGTTTTTTTTTTAATTTAATGATTATAATTTCCCACTTATTTGTAAAAAAGGTAAAACAAAACAAACAAACAAACAAACAACAAAACCAAGGTATATCTTAATATTTAGCCCTGATTGATTTTAGGCACAAAGAAAGTGGAAGGTTAGAGAGATATCACCATCAGATTTCCTAAATTAAGCTTTCTTGTTTTGTTTTTGTAGATTAGTTTTGAACTGATCTCAAAATAGAGGGGTGGGAGCCTTTTATCACCCTGATATAATATGTTGCCAACATCATGTAAGGAAAGGTACCAGACTTCAAAATCAGGAGCCCAGGGTCCAATCAACCTGCAATACTGAGTAGCTGTGTAACTTTGGACATACATCGACGTCTCAGGGCGCCATTTATCTGTAAAATGAGGAGATCTGACTTAAGTCCCTAAGGTTCATGGGTTTGAAGGTTCTTATATCCACTGATGTGGGTCAGGAGAAGAAAGACCTCAGTTCTTATACAGGTCATGCTGATTTGGAAAAACCACAAAACCATTCAATTCCTTCAGTTATAAGCTTAATGATATTGTTATTTATATTTTAAGCTCCATGACCTGTGTTTGATCCCCAGACTCTTTGCCATGAAAGACCTCTATATTTTACCTTAACAATGTCTAGTCTGGTTTTCATTCCTGGGGAATAAAGGCTTGCCCCTATAACTAGAGGAATACCTCCCATGAGACACTGCCTTTTGTTTCAGAGTAAATGGACCAAAACAGACTCAGGAAAGAGTTAATATTGGTTTGTCCAATGAGAATCACATTCTCCTGGCTTCTGAAAACAACAGTTCTAAGTGGATAAAGAAGGAAATATTGCTGTTTTTGCTTAGCCATGCCAGATGGTCAAATGTGTCCTCATTTGGTTAAATGAGCTGAAAGCAGATTTTCTAAACTACAGCATTGACTCGATCCTAGATCTAGTTTTCTTGAGATGTTCTTCAGATCTTTCCTTTATTCTCTTTTGATTCATGGTATGAGAGTGCCCTGATTTGTTCTTATGGGATCTCTAACCTTCTCCACAACATCGTCCTTTAATTGCGCCCAAATTTGGAGATCTGAGTTCCTGCCACAGGTGGCTGTGCTTTTAGGAAATAGGATGCCAGGGGTGGATGCTTGTGAATTCATAGTATGGCTTAAAAGAAAACCTCCGGAGAGGCACCATTCAAGCTCACGCTATGTGCCGAATGCATTGGGAGGTTTTATAATTGTGTTTCAGTCCTCATAGATGGAAAGAGGCAGCTCTCTGTGAGAGCCAAAAATAAAAGAAAACAGTGAGCATACACTTGGGGGAAATCATGGTTTTG
This sequence comes from Gracilinanus agilis, assembly GCF_016433145.1. Classification (NCBI taxonomy): domain Eukaryota; kingdom Metazoa; phylum Chordata; class Mammalia; order Didelphimorphia; family Didelphidae; genus Gracilinanus; species Gracilinanus agilis. The sequence continues at coordinate 81,786,036 of NC_058135.1, forward strand.
TATTAAGAGTTCAAGGTAAGGAAGGAGAAGAAATGACAAGCAAGCTATAGTACATTTACAATTTTCATATATTAGAAAGACTATCCCAAAACTGTGGTGGAGAGGGAATTTTTTTTAAGTGTATAGATATGTACACATATGAAATTAGAGTACCCAGGAATTCTGGCACAGGGTGAACGTATGTGGTGAGCTAAAGCCTAACATGACAAGAGATGGCAAATCATTAGAGCTGATGCCTAACTAGAGCTAAAGGAGGTTAGATGTTGGGAGAAAGTGATAAAATGGAAGTATTCGATGTAGGCAGCCAAAGGTCAGGAGCCCAGGAGCTCAGTCCCTGCAAGAAATGTAATTTATACTGAACATAACATTCATTCTAGAAAAACCATAAAGACATTGAATATTCTTGAAACATTATTTTTTTAAAGTTTGCATGAAAAAAATCTTCCTTTGCTCATTTTCTCTGTTCCCTTCAGACTAAACTTAGCCTGGACAGTTAAGAGTTGATGGACTCCTTTTTAGTAACACTATCAGAGAATGGGAATGATATTTTAAACTTGGAAGGACCCTATGATCTAAGCCCCACAATGCAAAAGGGGAAGAGATTGGGGCTGGAATTGAGATAGAGTGAGTCAAAGTCAAACAATTACTTTGTGGAAGAACTGAATTAGAATTTGCATTTCATTAAATATGAAAACCACAAGAGACCCCAATGATCAGTTAGTTTAATATCACCCTTTCCCGACCCCCTACTCCATCCCATTCTGCAAATGAGGAAACTGAGGTTTAGAATTGTGAAATTCTCACAATGACTTCTTTGAGAACATTACTGAAAAAAGGATTAGAGAAAAAGAGACAGAGTTCTTTGAAATTAAATTGGCAGAATACTACTATGAGATGAGAGCCAGGCAGCCAAATGGGAGGCAGGCAAATAGACCAAACATAGGACTTTTCAACCTCCAAAGTTATGCTCTTAGAGAATTCATTTTTCCTTCTTCTTATGACTAATAATCATCAATAAACATAAGCTTTTCAATATTCAAAGAACAAAAAAGGATATTAGATACAAAACAGTGAATTCGTTAAATAGTTTTCTATAGTATGTAGAAAATTCAGTATGGTAGTAATAAAATGGCCCTGTATATGTCCCCTTCTGCTATACTTTTTATTGTCCTCTCTGTGTTCAAATAATGATTTATTAATATTTTTCTCCTTTCTTCCAACCTTTCTTTCTCTGTATCACTACACACTAAGTCACCTGCCCTAACTTCCCCAGCTCTGAGGCAACTGTGAACTATCCCTTGTAACAAATTCGTATAGTCCAGTACCATAAATGATCACAATGGTGCTCTCTCTCTCTGAAAATGTCCATCTCAATTTTGGACTGCTTACAGAAAACCAAGTTATCTGATGACAAAAAAACAACAATACATACAAAGAAAATTCTAAAACCTAGCAACAACCCAAAAATGGAAGTACGATTTCTTCACTTACCTTTCTATGTTTGTTAATAGCAAATTCTGGTTTATTTACTTCCTGACTCACATGCAGCAAATTTAGAATTTCATCTGTTTTGCCTACATTTTTGGTTGCCCCTTGGCAAAAGCAGCAATGCTACTCAAAAACAGAAAAGTCATTTTCCTATTAGCCTGTATTTAAAAAAATAATCAATAGGTGGGAGAACTCACCAACTCAGAGTCTGAAGGGATCTTACATAGAGGCTTTCTGGTCCAAACTCCCAATTTCACGGATGACTGACTGGAGCCAATTGAGGTTAAATGATTTTGCCCATTCATAAGCTAGTCCAAGTTTGAGGCATAACTTGAACCCATGTCTTCTTGACACTAAAGCCAGCATTCTATCTACTATGTAATGCCACCTCTTAGAGTCAAAACAAAAAGTCACGTTTTTATTACCAATCTTTGCCAGGGAAATGAACATAATTCATGTTATTCTAATGCACATTATTACTTGTACCAGTTGAGTATTTATTTTCAAGACTGCTTTTAGCATATTTGTTACTTTTGTTCTCTCCTCTCTATTCCTTTTTAATGAAAAGTCTTTTATGAATTTGACTATGTACAGATAGTCCTTGTCTGAATGGCTATTTACTTCATTCTTTTCAAATTACACTCTCTCTGGATCCATAGTCATAAAAGCAAATCTATCACTCATATTTGTAAGGACACGGATGGCTTTTCTATTTCTCCATTGAGAAGAATCACACACATAGATATTTTGCTAATCCATCATTGCCAAGCCACCCGATATAAAGAGGCAAGTGAACACTTAGGAGTAAAAGGCTGAAGAATATGCTTCAGCTTCCTCTCACAGAGATGAATTCTTGGATAGCAAATGGAGAAATAGAGATTGTGTTTAAAGCTATTCACAAAACACTATTTGATGCAAGAGTTTAATGTAGGAATCATGAATTTTCAAAAAGCAATATTTTGATAACTATTTCAACATCATTGGTTTCCTTTGTAATTTTATATATTTCAAAACATTACTGTAAGAAGGGTAGTCTAAGGATTCCATAAGACTGCCAAAGATTTCCATGACACAAAAGCTGTTAAGAGCCCTGGTTGTAAATCATTCTTTAGATTCTGACATAAATTCAGGTCAAGAGTTCTGAGTTTGAGCCATACCACTGTTGCGTTTATACTCCAAAGAGATAATAAGAAAAAGACTTGTACAAAAATATTTATAGCCATGCTCTTTGTGGTGGCAAAAAAAATTGGAAAATGAGGGGATGCCCTTCAATTGGGGAATGGCTGAACAAATTGTGGTATCTGCTGGTGTTGGAATATTATTGTGCTCAAAGGAATAATGAACTGAAGGAATTCCGTGTGAACTGGAATGACCTCCAGGAAGTGATGCAGAGTAAAAGAAGCAGAACCAGGAGAAACTTATACACAGAAACAGATACACTGTGGTAAAATCGAATGTAATGGACTTCTCTATGAGGAGCAATGCAATGATACAGGACAGATCTGAGGGACTTATGAGAAAGAACACTATCCACATTCAGAGGAAGACCTGTGGGAGCAGAAATATAGAAGAAAAACAACTGTTTGATCACATTGTTCGATGGAGACATAATTGGGGATGTAGACTCTAAGTGATCACCCTAGTGCAAATATTAATAATATGGAAATAGGTCTTGATCAATGACACATGTAAAACTTAGTGGCTAGGGTGAGGTGTGGGAGGAAGGGAAAGAATATGAATAATGTAACCATGGAAAATATTTTAAATCAATTACTTAAATAAAATTTTTCAATTAAAAAATAAAAATAAAAAACAAAAATGAAAAAAAGTGGTTCTGAGTTTGAATCCTGAGGAAGGTATATGTACACTTTTGTTTAATTCATTCAACAACACTTATTAATCATCTATCAATAATCAATCTGTTCCTAACCTTAAGGAATTTAAGGAATAATACTCGGAGAAACATGTATATATACATATATGTATGCATTTTTTGTGAGAAGGGAATTTGTTTTAATTTATCAATCAGGGACTTCGAAGTCCTTTGAGATGTACAAAGATACAGGAGCCCCCAGTGAAAGGAAGTTGAAACCTCAGAGACAGGAAATTGATCCCATAGGCACTGCCCCTCTGGGCAGTGCCAGTCAAATTAAGAAACTATGATTGGTTCCTGAGGTGTGACATGTGAGAGCTAATGGGTAGGTAAAGAAAATGGCTTATAAAGGGGAGACAAAGAAGCTGGATCTCATTCTGATTCCCATTCAGATTATGAAGGGAGATTCTCTCTCTCGCTCTGGGACTGATGACCCTCACTGAAAGGATACTAGGATTCCCATTGGGATTCCCATTCAGATGGGCATTTGGATTTGGATACACATTCTCAAGTTGGTGACACTCTTGCTGGAGATACTACTGTGCTGGTGATTCTTGTTGAAGGGAGATGCTTACTCTGGGAACTCCTGCTGAAGAGACTCTCGTGGACTTCTGACTGGAAATTGGAACTTGAAGGAACCTTTGTCTGAGGTGACCTTCATTCTATTAGAACACAATTAGGGTATTTAGCTAAACTGCTCCATCCCTCTCCTACATTTCCATCTCTTTACTATCTTTACTTTGATTAAACTAAATTGTTAAAACTATTAGCAGACTCGTAATTTAATTTTTAATTTATTGTAATTTGGAGACCTTTTAACTATTATACTATATATATATTATGTAACACAGTCACAAACACGCACACACACACACACACATATATATATATATATAAATTTTCTAGGAGAGTACACGCAATGCCAAATGGTACAAATGGTAGAGATCAAGACAGGCTTCCACAGGGAGGAAGTACATAATTTTCTCTTAACATTGATTGAAATTCTGTCCTAAGCCTTCCTCCCTTCTTTCTCTATGCTATTTCACTCAATCTCATAAGCTCCCATTGCTTCAATTGTCATCTTTATTAAGATGACTCTCACATCTACTTCTCCAGCCCTAATCTCTCTTCTGACCTCCAGCCTCACCTGTTCAAGTGCCTTTTAGATATCTCAGACAGGATGTCCTATAGATATCTTAAGATACAAAACTGAACTCATCATCTTTACCCAAAAACCTCTCCCTAACACTGATCTCTTATCATAATGAACTTATCACCTCATGTCTGATATATGGAAATAGCTACCTGATTCATCTCTCCAATCTTCAAACCATCCCCCCCCCCAGAAAAATGTCAAATTCATCATCTTAAAGCAGAGGTGTGACATATCACTCCCTTATTTAACAACCTCCAATGGTTCCTTTTGACCTCAAGAATCAAACGTAAAATCCTGTTTGGCTTTTGAAGCCCTTCTTAACCTGGCCCCTTCCTACTTTTCCAGTTTTCTTGTACCTTTATGGCTTTCATTTACCTAGATTCCAGGGACACTGGCCTCCTTGATATTCTTCATAAATGACGCTCAAAGTTCTGAGTCTAAACATTCTAACTGGTTGCCCACCTGTCCTGGAATGCTCTCCCTTGTCATTTCTACCTCCTAGCTGCTGAAGGAGCTATGTTTCCACCTTCTTCAAGAAGCCTTTCCCAAGCTTCTTCAGTTTTGGTGTCTTCTCTCTTATTATTATCTCTATTTTATCCTGTCTAAATCTTGGTTGTACAGAGTTGTTTGCCCTATTAAACATGTTACCTCTCCTATTAGGCTCTGAACTCCTTGAGAGCAAGGACTATTTTTTTTTTGCTTGGTTTGTTTTTATGTTTTGCCTTTCTACGCATTACCTATATATTATTCTACATATCTATTATTATATTTATTATATAAACAGAGCCACAGTGTTTGGCACACAGGATGGGGCTTAATAATTGCTAGTTAACTGAATGAAGCTATGGATTCCATTCAACAGAAGTGAGAGCATATTATAGCCATGGGACACATGCTGCTCAAGGCACAGAGATTGAGAACGGAATATGTCCTGCATGGGAACAGTAACCATGCCAGAATGAACACTACTATACAATGCGTCTGAGAGCATCAGTCAGTCGGTTCTTATTCCAAGAAGCCAACAAAAGCCATTATTCATCTGGTGGGCACAAGATCAGGTTAGTATGGGTCTAGCTGGAGGGGGTTCCTTCCCAGATGCTGATAGCTGCTAGGGCTGGAAGTTATCTGTAAGAGCTGGATGACCTTGAGAACTCAAAGAAAGCCAAGCTGGCTTCTGTCATGAGAGCAATAGCCATGTGTATCTCCTCTCCCAAAATTATTTTTGTGAACTTTAGTCTCCTAACACCTATATCACTTAAGGGAGGAGGTGATAGCAATTAAGATATGCCAGGGGCTGAGCCAGGTGATTGAGGAAGTGGGAGGAAAAGGGAGGGAGGAAAAATAAAGAGGGAGGGAGAGAAAGAGAGAGAGAGAGACAGAGACAGACAGACAGAGACAGAGACAGAGAGATAGAGACAGAGTCACGGAGACAGAGACATGGAGACACAGAGACAGAGAGAGACAGATACAGAGAGACAGAGAAGGAGGAAGGAGGAAGGGAGAGAGAGGAAGAATAGTGAGAGACAGAGAGAGTGAGAGAGAAAGACGGGGGTAGGGGAGGGAGAGAGAGAAAGAGAGACAGACAGAAAGAGAAAGG
>NC_058135.1:81792393-81823685 GCF_016433145.1 Gracilinanus agilis
GAAAGAGAGAGAGAGAGAGAGAGAGAGAGAGAGAAAGAGAGAGAGAGAGAGAGAGAGAGAGAGAGAGAAATAGAGAGATAGAGAATGAGAGAGAAAGATGGGGTAGGGAGGGACAGAGAGAGAGAGAAAAAGGGAGAGACAGAGAGAGGAGGAGGAAAAGAGGAAGAGAGAGACAGAAATAGAGGAAGAGAGAGACAGAAAGGAAGAGACACAGTGAGAGAGATGCAGAGAGAGAGAGAGACAGAGAGACAGACAGAAAGAGAGAGAGAGAGCACATTTAGCACTTTGACAAACCAAGAGAAAAGATGTTTCCATATGTTTGATACAAATAGAAGGAAAAACACTTTTGAAGAACTACGTTGGGCTTTGTGTGCAGGCACCGCTACTCTCTTGAGTCATTTGCCTCTTCCCTTACAGCATTGTCTCTATTTTTTTATTCACTGTTGGATGATTGGTGTCCAAAGCATTTGCCTTTGACAGAATTATTTAAATGTATTGAACTCTTAAGCAGCCGGCTTACAGAATACTCTAATCCCTTCTCCTTTGCTCATAACCAAAGACACACAGCACACAAGGAATAACAAAAGTAAGAAAAGGATTAGGAGAATTTTGTGTGACGGTGAACAAAGCAAAGCTAGTATTATGCTGTAAAAAATAATGGCTTTGCTGTCTCCTGGGCAAGGAGAAATAACTTTTCTACCACATAATAAATTTATTAGCCTTTCCGACCTCATCATTCCCACCTTAACTTAGATACAGCATCAAAGACAAGAACATCTGTTTGACAGCAATATTTTCCAATGCTGCTTGTTAACATGTGGTGAGACTCCGAGGCTCCAAAGCTACAGCACGAGCACCACCTGGTGGCATTTTTATGAATTGTTTAATCTCATTTTGGAGCTACTTAGTAGACTATGGTAAATAGATGGAGCCTGGATGCAACCCTAAAGTGAAAAATCTAGTCTAATGCCCTCAATTTACAGATGAGGAAAAGGAAGACTGATGCTGAGAAATGGCTCCGCATCATCCTGATGGTAAATGGCAAGCCAGGATTCGATGCCAGATCATATATCTGGGGCTATTTTTTTATTGCAGAGGAATAGTGTCTTTCTAGTTTGGAAATCACGTTGTAAGAATGGTTAATTTAAAAAAAGATGAACAAAAACAACAACAAAAAACTGAACAAGATTGTTTTCATATTCGCCAAGTACTTTAGATGCATTATGTCAGCTACAACAACTCAGCCCCGTAAATATGACAAATTTTATTTTCTTCACTCAGTGAATAAGGAAATTGAGAATCATAGAGCTGAGGAAAAGTAGCGTTTGGACCAGGTCAGGACTCTTGCACTCTGCCACGCTGGGTGTCTCTCTATCTGAATGTGTCTCAAAAGCCTTCCCATAAAGGAGAATTAAATCAATGGAGCGGTGGATTTGTCTCCTCTCAAAGCCTGTGGCTGACTGACTATTTGTTGGCTATGTTGTAGAGGAGATTTCTATTTACTTGTGAGAACTGGATTAGATAGACTTGGAAATCTGTCTCAGCTCTCTGGTAATGAGATGTTTGCGAGTGGCTGTTAATAGATTAATTTGGATATGTGGAGCATTAGCGCAATACTTTCCACAAAGAAATTGTTTTCAGAACCAAACTCAGTTTGCCTGCCAAAATGTATTAGTCACAGTTAATTTTTTTTTCAGAGTTGGGACAGTGCAGAGTCCACAGAGTCCAATCCAAACCATGAACAGGAATCTCCTCTACCCAGCAAAAGGTCATCAAGGCTTTGTGTGGAAACCATTAGTGAGAGGAATCTTTCCAAGGCACCGGAGAGCTGGATTTAGTGGGGAATTTGTCCCCATATCAAATCTAGATGTTCTTCTCTGAAAGTTCTACCCATTGTTCCTCATTCTTCCATGTGGGGTCAAGCAGAATAAATCTAATTTCCCTTCTATACCATAGCCTTTCAAATACTCAAATGTTCAAATGTCATCACCCTTTTAAGTATTTTCTTCTCTATACGAAACATCTTCATTTTCTTCAACCCATCAGCCTTTCCTGTCCTTGACCACCTTGCCTGCCCTTCAATTCAATAAGAACCTATTTAGCATACACTATAGAAAAGGAACCATTCTAAGCAACTAGGAGTACAAAGCCAAAACCAAGCCATTACCAGACCTCAAAGATCATACATTCTAGTAGGGTCAGAGTGGAGAAGGGAAATATAGATACAAAATGCACATAAATAAGCACTGTAGAACAAGGAAAAATAATGAGGATTAGAGCAGTAACATGGGAAAATGGTGGTAGAAATCAAGGCTGGCTTCCTGAAAGAGGGAGTGCTGAAAACGACCCTTTAAAGGAAGATTTGGATTTGGGGAGGCAGAAATGAAAAGGGATTAATTGCATCTTCAGCACAAATTGTGTGAATGAACATAGGGATAAGAGGTAGAGTACAGAACTGGAGGACCACCCAGAAGCCTAATTTAGAAAGTGGAGTTGGTGAAGTTAAGTAATATAACTTTTAATTGCTGGTATAATACTGTTAGTGCCATTTCTGTCTCCAATTTTCTCAAAAGACGTAGTGGCCTTTGTAGTTTAAATTTCCACAACTATTTCAATCAGTAAAACACTGGATAGTAGACTACTAAATTTAAAAGTGCAAAGTACTGCTCCAAGCAGATTATCACTAGTATGAGGGTAACAGAGTAGGTAGTATGGTTGCACACTGCATTTGGAGGCAGGAAAATGTGTGTTCAAATCCTGCCACATTTGCTTCCTACATGTAAGACCATGGGAAAATTCTCTAACTTTTCTCAGCCTCAGTTTCCTAATGTGAAAAAATGAGAATAATAACAGCATCTAACATGAGATTATTGTGAGGACAAAATGAGATAACATCTATGAGGTGCTTTGCAAAAAGTGTTATCAAAATGTTGATTCTATTACTTCTAATAGGAGTACATGAAAACTAGAATTTGGAAAGTCCATGAACAATAGTCAATAAACATTTGTTAAGCATTTCCTATGTGCAAGAGACTATGCTAAGGTTAGTGATAACAGATAGATAGATAGATAGATAGATAGATAGATAGATAGATAGATAGATAGATAGATAGATGGAGATAAATAAGGTAAAAAAACATTCCCTGTCTCTAGGGAGTTTACAATGTAAAGGAGTGGAAAAACATGTCAGTGATCTCCAAGATAAATCACCCAAGATCATAGACAAGACTACATTAAGAAAAGAACCTTCCCCAAAGGGAATATATAGATTTCAGCCTAACCATTTAGGAAAGTCAAACTCTTAATAGCACAGATTATTGAGTTCGTAGTCAGTCATTTTTGTTAATGTTTGACTCTTTGTGACTCTGTGGTTTTCTTGAGAAAGAGACTGGAATGCTTTGCCATTTCCTTTTCCAATTCATTTTATAGATGATGAAACTGAAGCAAAGTGTTAGATGACTTGCCCAGATTCAGGTAGCTAGTAAGTGTCTGAGACTGGATTTGAACTCAGGTTCTCCTAACTCCAGGCTTAGTGCTCCATCTAATGTAAAACCTAGCTGTCTTTCAACTAGAGTTACTGAAACAAAAGGAACTATCAGGAATAATTTTTTTAAAAATGGGACCAAAGAACTAGAGTTAAAAGGACATCTGTGGCCATCTAGCCCAACGTTTTATTTTCCATATGAAGAAACGAGAGAAGAGTACAAAAAAGAGGTTGAGTTTAAGATCCAGGTCAGAGAGAACTAGCTTGCATTCCAGTCCAGGCACTTACTAGGTCTGGGACCCTAGAGAAACCACTTAATCTCTCATGGTCTTAGTTTTTCATCTATAAAATGAAGAAGCCATACTCAGTGATGTGTAAGATCCCTTCCAGCTCTAAATCTTTGATCCCATAAAAGGAAAAAGAAGGAGGAAGAAAAGAAACATACAAAGATAGAAGGTTTATGACTGTTGCCGCAGTGTTGGTTAGGATCCTCCTCAGAGTTGATTGGTATCTTCTTAATTAGTTTCTACAAGGTTGTTCAAATATCTTTTTCTCCTTAAAATAATTTTGGAATTTATTTGGAAATTGGAAGCTATAATATGATCACTTGTTGGAATGTTGTCAAGAGGATTCTTTGTCAAGTATAGATTAGGTAAGATACCCTCTGAGATCTCTTTCAACTGTATGCTAAGTCTACTGGATGATCTATACTCCATGATTCAATGACTATCATTTGATTCATCTGGCTTGACTTATGAGTACATCAAGAATACTCAAAACACTTTTGACACAAATAAAGTCAGATCTAAGCACCTGGAAAAAACACAAATTGCTCATGGGTAGGCTGAGCCAGTATTATAAAGCACAGTTAAAATGGCAAAAAAAAAAAAAATCAGACTGATTCTTTAAGTATTTAGTATTCTAGCTGATTATGCGACCATCAAATCCTACTCCAGCTGGGATGAAAAAAAGCTTGAGTTGTCTTATATTGTGTAACCTGGATTTGCATGAAATAAAATTATAAAAATATGGGTGTTGGAAAGCATTTTAACCCAGCTTTCCAAGCTGATTGACCATTACTTTCTCCCACTCCGGCTTGCTTTCTTTTCCCCATAACTGAGGTTGTTCAACTACTACCTCTGGGCTTTGGCATTGGATAGTCCCCATGTCTGGAATGATTTCCTTCTCTGCTTCTGCTTCTTAGGATTCCTGGCTCCTTTCAGATCTCAGCCCAGCAACTCCTTCCTATTTGAGTCCATTCTCTATCCACTCAGTTATTAGAGCTTTCCCTGTGCCCAAAAACATATTGTATTTACTTTAAATATATTTTATATTTATCTGTCTGTATAGTCTTTCTCTCCAGTAGAATGTAAGCTCTTTGAGAGAAGGATCTATTTTTTTTCCTCTCTAGTAGAATTTAAGCTTCTTAAAAGAAAGAACTACTTTTTTTCATTTAATAATTTTTATTTTTTAAAAAAGTTAACATAATTAAATGGTTCATGCTCTTACTTTCCCCTTCACCCCCCCCCACTTCCCCACCCCCCCATAGCCGATGCACATTTCCACTGGTTTTAGCATGTGTCATTGATCAAGACCTATTTCCAAATTGTTGATAGTTGCATTGGTGTGGTAATTTTGAGTCTACATCCCCAATCATGTCCACCTCAACCCATGTGTTCAAGCAGTTGCTTTTCTTCTGTGTTTCCTCTCCTGCAGTCCTTCCTCTGAATGCGGGTAGCATCTTTACCATAAATCCCTCAGAATTCTCCTGGGTCATTGCATTGCTGCTAGCATAGAAGTCCATTACATTCTATTTTACCTCAGTGTATTGGTCTCTCTGTACAATGTTCTTCTGGCTCTGCTCCTTTCGCTCTGCATCAGTTCCCGGAGGTCTTTCCAGTTCACATGGAATTCCTCCAGTTTATTATTCCTTTGAGCACAATAGTATTCCATCACCCGCATATACCACAATTTGTTAAGCCATTCCCCAATTGAAGGTCATACCATCATTTTCCAGTTTTTTGCCGCCACAAAAAGCGCGGCTATAAATATTTTCGTACAAGTCTGTTTATCTATGATCTCTTTGGGGTACAAACCCAGCAATGGTATGGCTGGATCAAAGGGCAGGCATTCTTTTATAGCCCTTTGAGCATAGTTCCAAATTGCCATCCAGAATGGTTGGATTATTTCACAACTCCACCAGCAATGCATTGATGTCCCAATTTTGCCACATCCCCTCCTGCATTCATTACTCTCCCCTTCTTTAATTTTAGCTAATCTGCTAAGCGTGAGGTGATACCTCAGAGTAGAAAGAACTATTTTTGTTTTTATCTTTAGATAGTGAGCACTTTAAGAAATACTGGCTAAAAGAAACTGAATCCACTACTACTCTCTCATTTTACAGATAAAGGAACTGAGGCTTATAGTTGCTAAGTGACTTGTCCAAAATAACAGCACTATCATTAAAACAAGGAAAGATTAACATGGGAAGTTTACTCTCTTAAAAACATCAGATATACCACCAGTATTAGCCTTGATGGTCTCAAATGCTGAATTGGGAGATTAAAAGTCTTAAGTCTTAATCTTGATTCAGATACTTATTTGCTGTGTGAACCTAAACAAGTTACATTCTGTCTCAGCATAAATTTTTATATTGGTTAAATGGGAAAAATAATAGCATGCACCTCACCTACCTCTGGGGTTGTTGTGAAGATTAAATGAGATTACATATGTGAGATGATGTACACACCTTTAATTACCATATAGTCATTATGGACGAGAAGGAATCTTACAAGTTATCTTCTTCATTCTTCTCATTTAGATGAGTGAAAACTGACATGCCATACAATGTCCCAGAAGTTATCAATTGGTAAAGTCATGATTTGAACCCAGCACATCTGGTTCTAAAGTCAGCAATTTTCCCACGATGCCAACATACTTCCTTTTCCAATGATTCTTCTTCTATAGGACACACATTGCCATTCATCCTAGTTGTTTTTTTTTTTAAACCCTTGTACTTCAGTGTATTGTCTCATAGGTGGAAGAGTGGTAAGGGCGGGCAATGGGGGTGAAATGACTTGCCCAGGGTCACACAGCTGGGAAGTGGCTGAGGCCAGGTTTGAACCTAGGACCTCCTGTCTCTAGGCCTATTCATCCTAGTTTTATAAATAACTTACTATTGTTCACTCCTACTCAACATTTCTCTCTACTAGAAAGTTATCACCAAAATCAGACCAAAGCAACTTTAAAATGAACATCATAGTGTATGATAAAAAAGTGTTTTTACCATTCTTCCAGAAAATAATACCTTTGAATAAAATGCCCTTTTTTTTACCATAAAAAGGAAACTGTCAGTAGGAAAAAGGAAATAGCAGAATAGCAAGATCATTTTATTCAGAAAATTTCATTTTAAGAAAATGTCTTTTCTATTAGTAGAATGCATTTTATGTCTTTTTTTTTCTCATCCACCTCAACAGAGAAAAAAAAATATATCCATTTTTACAATTGTTTTTGTAGTAACATAAGTTCTTCAGGCCAGAGGTCTTGTGCACTGAATTGCAGCCCAGCATGAAATTTTACAACTGAATTATGAACCCCTGCCAATAAAAGTTTACAACAGAAGGGCCAGGTTTTTGAGCTGTAGAAGCAGAAATGGAGAAAATATACATGCTGTAACAGATGTTGTTCTTCCAGAATGCTGTTATTAACCATTGTGCAAATGGACAAAGAGAATGAGAACTTGAGAGTAAGAATGAATAGAAAATGTTTGGAAATGGCTTTCTAAATTCTCAACTTTTCTTTCTGAGAAGTACATTCCATTAAAAATAGAGATATGCAATAGGCTCATGATATATTAGACATATTAGTCCATTAAGCAATATCACTAATTAAATAAGAATACCTGAAAACTCACATTTTCAGGAGAAGCATTCAGTGCCTAGCACAGTGCCTGGTACATAAGTGCTAAAGAAATGTCTATTCCATTGTATTGACTTTAAGTTATCACTAGTGATTTTCTAATCTACTTAGCCTGCTTTAACCTTTCTTGACTCTCAGGTTCCCATCTCCAACCAACCCTTTAGATATCTCAAATCTGATGTCCTGCATAATCTTCTAACATATCTAAAACTGAACTCATTACTTATCCTCTCCAAACCACTTTCTTTCTCATCTTCTCTATTTTTGTTGAGGAGCACAAACCCATCTTTCTAGATCTAGGACCCATATAGGCAACATTCTCCAGTCCTCACTGTCCTTCATTCCTCAATATCCAATTCATTGGCAAGGCCAGTCAATTTTACCTTTTTAATATCTTTCAAATATTTTTCTTTCTCTTCTTTAATTTCACCACAGTTCTAGTGTAGATTCTTATCTCCTCATACCTAGATTCTTACAATCGTCTGCTGGGGTTGGCATGCCTGTCACAAGGTTCTTCCTTTGCCAGTCTATTCCCCACTAACTTGTGACAGTCATTTTCCAAAATCACAGGTCTGACTATGTCACTCCCTCTTTCCTGAACAAGACGCTCCATCTAACAACTCCAAGCATTTTCAGTGGCTATCCCTAATTCAAGGAATGCCTTCTCTCTTAATCCCTAACTCCTGCCTTCTCTGGATTCCTTCAAGTCACAAATAAAATTCCTTCTTTTCCAGGAAGCTTTTCCTTATCCCTCTTAATTCTAGTGCTTCTCTGTTCGTCATGTCCCATTTATTCTGTATGTAGTTTCTATGTACATAGTTGTGGGCATGTCATCTCCCACTTTGGACTGAACTCCCTGAAGACAGTCACCGTCTGTGACTTTTCTTTGCATTCCCAGTGCTAGGCAGTGTTCTGGCACATAGCAGATTTGAATAAATGTTTACGGACTCAAACACCCTAGATATATTAGATTCACCTGCCATCTTATTCTACCTGTCTAAAGGGACAACAGTATAGAGTATAGCAGAAATTAATTCTTAATTCTAGTGCCTTCCCTCTCTTAATTATCTCCCTAGTTATCCTGTATTTAGCTTTGTTTGTGCATATTTATTTGCTTAAGGTTTTTTGCAATTGAATGTGAGTTCCTTGAGGATAGAGACTTCTTTTGCCTCTTTTTTAAATCCCCAGAATTGGCCTGGTACACAGCAGATGCTTAATAAGCACTGAAAAAGTGTGGCTGATTGTGAGCAATAGGTCCAGGATTCTCTAGTCCTTTTTCAGATACTTAATACTCAGGTGAGTTCTGATAATTTACTTAAATTATCTGGCCTCAGTTTACTCTTCTTAAAAATGAGGGGGCTCAAACAGGATGACCTCCAAAATAATTTTTACCTCAAAATTCATGGAAATATAAGCATTCTGTCTCTTGAATGAATATTTGCATTATACTAGATGACCAATAAGAAGACCAAGGAATCAGAGAAGATGAGGACTCAGCACTCTAGGATTTGATTGGCCACTGCCATAATCAGATTAAATCTACCCTGCCCATCTTTTGATTTAATCACAAAAGGTGAAAACATCTCCACTTAAATCACAAGTTGGGAGGTCTGTGACCCACGTGTGCTAGAGTGAGTGACAAATCAGAATTTCATGACTGCCTCCTGGGCAGTCCTAAGAAAAGCATCTGTTGTGATTGTACATATAAACTAAGAGGAAGGCACAGGAAGTGACACAAAAGAAGCCCCTTTAAAAGAGAGTTCAGTGAGCTCAACTTCTCTTCTTCTTGTTCATGACTTAGTCTTAAAGGAACTCTGGAGCTGGGACCCTGAGAACTTGGTGAGACTGTTCTTAAATCTTTCCTCTGGAATTCCGTGTGGTGAGTATAAAGACAAAATCTTCCTGAAATTCTCTTAAGGAATTTCCCTTTCAAAGAGACTCTGTGACTGAAGCTTTTGCTTCATTTGCCTCTGGGGCCCTTCGGGCCTCTGGCCATATGACTTTCTGGCCTTGGGCTCAAGGCTGAATCTCACTCAGGCTGAGGGTTATTTAGATCTACCTGAATTAAACTAGGGGTTAGTAGTTACCTAGTGTGTTAGATTACCTAGTGTGTTAGATTACTTATCTTATCTGATCTTCTCTCTCATTTCCTTATTTCCTCTTCCTCTCCACATTTGTAAATAAACTTCCATAAAGGTTATTTTGACTTGAGGTTAATCTTAAATTGGGGATTGATAATTATTCAATTCCATGGCAATGAATCCTTTTAATATTCACCCAATCAAAATCCCTTTTTACGCCTTACATTACTTACATTTCTTTCTTATAGAAAGAAAAATAAAAAAAAAAAACACATGAACTATCTGTTTACATTTCCTGACAAAATATGAGTGAATGTGATTTTAAGGAAACAGAAAGATACCTGATGGGATTCTGAAGAGAATTTTCATGACCTGAAATATTGTATTTGCAAGCAAATCAAATGAAATAGGAAAGCTAGTTTTTGCCATTTATGTAATGAAGGCTGGTAGAAAATGTGACTACTGATAATTTTCTGGTTGGATGGCAAATGTACATATGGTAGTTCAGATTACTTATCATGTACAGAAAAGATTGATACTAGAAAAAATGAAACAAACCAAAATATGGGTAGGATGGCTAAAATGGAAAGTAGAAATTGACGTGATCACTTTTCTTGGCACCATTGCTGAATTTACACGGCGGGTTTGGGGGAGTTACCTAACTGCCCTTTGTCTCAAATTTCCCAAGGTCAGAGTCAGAATATTGAGACCTAGTGGAATAGAGAAAATATGATTTTCAACTGGAAGGAAATTTATAAGTGAGAGCATCGTACAGACATGTTGTATTCAAACCTTCATCCTGACATTTACTATGAATGACTTTGGACAAATCATTTAACTTTCCTAAGCTACAGTTTCCTCTATAAAACAAGTAGGGGAAAAAATAAACTTTAAACATCCACATAGGACATCTCCTCTTACTGCTTTATCTATTATAACCTGCTTCTTTTCTAAGAACTATAAAATACTTGAGAGGACTAAATAAAATATCATAAAGCAAAAGATGATGAAAGATAGGTATAATCAGAAATAAGGGGGATATTGAAAGACCAATACCCTGGTCTATCATTGATGGAGTCAGGAATTAATATAGTTATTCTGAAAAGCAATTTGAAATCTAACGATGTCCCTAAAATGTCTAGGTCTTTTGACCCAGAGATTCTTTTGCCAGGTTCATATTCTAAGGAGATCACTGACAGGAGAAAAAAAACTTCACATTCATTAAAATATTTATAACAATACTTCTTTTGTGGTAATAAATAACAGGAAACAAAGGAGATGCCCATCAGTTGAGGAGTGGCTAAACAAATTGTGGTACATGAAATTAATGTTATAAGAAATGAGAACATGAATACAGTGAACAATGAAAAAACTTACATGAAGTCAGAAAAAGTGAAGTAAGCAGAGCCAGGAAAATAGCCTACATTAATAAAATAATGTAAATAGAAAGAATGACTTAAAAATTAAAATGAAAGTTACATGATTACAAAGAACATTGATATCATAGATGAGATAAGAGAAGACATTTCCCTTTAAAACTCTGTGAAAGGTGGGGCAGCTGGGTAGCTCAGTGGATTGAGAGTCAGGCCTAGAGATGAAAGGTCCTAGGTTCAAATCCGGCCTCAGACACTTCCCAGCTGTGTGACCCTGGGCAAGTCACTTTGGCCCCCAATGCCCACCCTTACCACTCCTCTACCTAGGAGACAATACATAGAAGTTAAGAAGACAAAACACCCTTAGCACTCCTCCACCTAGGAGACAATACATAGAAGTTAAGGAGACAAAACACAGAAGTTAAGGGTTTAAAAAAAATAAAAAAATAAAACTCTGTGAAAGGGAGGTAAGGTCCCCTGATTATGGAACGTTGCATATAAAATTAATATTTTAAAAAATGTATTAGTTGGTTTTGCCAATTTTATTTCTCTTCTTTTTTGTATTTTATATTTTCTTTTTTCCCCCCTCTAATTCTTAAAAGAAGAAAGAAAGGAATACAGAGGCAATGTTGGTGATAAAAAAAAAAGGTATCAATAAAAATCTATTTCAAAAATAAAGCAATTTGCAGATATAAAAAAATGTGGGAGAGATGATGCACTATCGTCCCCCTGTAGGAATAATCCACTAGTGCCAGAAAGGGTCATTTCCAAAATGATTCATATTGTTGATAGAATGAAAGTAATTACCAACCACTGTGCAACAACCTTTTGTTTGTCCTAAGGTCTTATGTGGGAAATAAGTAGAAGTCAAAGGACTGAGTATCTTCATAGACTAAGAAAGAGACACAAGTCCGGATAGTACTTTTAGGTGTTAATTATAAATATGCTCAGTCATACCTGGGGATGAATGGGTTTTGTCCCTGGACACTGACAATGAGAGGAGAAGGGTATAATTCCTCCATCATTGGAAGGGGCATTTCCTATATAATGCAATTGGCATTCTTACAAATTTCCTTACAGTTATCTTGGCACCTGCCTTCCCTTCAAACTTCCATGTGGGCAAGAAACAGACTTTTTGGGAGACTGAACGACCCCTTTCCCACTGCTTAATAAACTTTTTATGACAAATGGACTATCCTCTCCATCACTAGCATATGAAAACCCTTTCTAATTTTGTCCCAGGCAGAGATTTATCTACATATAGTTCTGGAGTAACCTTCCTCTTCACATGAGTATATTTTCCACAGGTGTAGCCATATTGAAATGATGCCTTGAATATCTTTGTCTTACCTTCCCAATGGCAAGTTCCATCAGAAATATTTACACAGGTGGGAACCAAATCTAGCAGACCCAGAGGAGCTCATTTATAATACTCCTTATCTCTAAGAAGGTGAGACTGGTTATAGGTTATCTTCAGCATCATGTAAAGATAGGTGCTAAAGTCAATTTGGGAATTTAAAAGTTTAGAACTGTCCAGCAAAGAGGGGGGGAAGAGAGAGAGAGAGAGAGAGAGAGAGAGAGAGAGAGAGAGAGAGAGAGAGAGAGAGAGAGAGAGAGAGAGATTTGACTTGCAGTTAGAAGTCCCAAGTTAGATTTCTGCATCTGACCTTTCTGTGAGCAAGTCACATAAAATCTCTAGGTTTCAGTTAACTATTAATAAAATAGAGTAGGACAATAAAGTCCTTAGAGTCCTTTCTTGCTTCAAACTCTTTCCACTGTCACATTACATCTGCCCCAGTGTGGACCTAAATACTTAGATCTTCACCAAACATGGACTGACCCATATAGGATGTTTTAGAATTCAAGTAATAGATCTTGAACTACTCAAAAACAGTATAGATTTACTGAAACCTCAGTTTATTCTTTCAGGGCTTAGCCTAGGAATGGGAAAACCTGTAAGATTTGAGCTTTATGGGACAAGGGAGTAATGGAGCTACATAGAGGAAAGAGATGCATATTTACCTGACTCCATTGAATTCTATGTTACTCACAATTCAATAAATTCCAGTGGCTCTCTATTACTTCCATAATCATATATAAAACCCTCTGTTTGGCCTATAAAGACTTTTATAAACTTTCAGAACCTTCCTATCTCTCCAGTGTTATATTTTATTCTCTTCTACCTGTTGCATGCTGCAATCTAGTTACACTGGCTTCCTTACTATCCCTTGGGACAGATAGTCCATCTCCAAATTTTGGGCACTTTCACTGGCTTCCCCAAATGTCTAGAACTCTCTCCCTCCTTGTTCCTGACTCTTGGCTTTCCTGGATAACTTCAAGTCTCAGCTAAAATCCCCCTGTCTCAAGACTTTCCAGTCCTCCTTAATTTTAGTTTCTTCCCTTTGGTGATAGCAATACTTTATCCCATTTATCTATCCATTTGTCTGTCTTGTTTTTAAAAACAATGTTTGCATGTGATCACCCTCTTTAGACTCTGATCTCCTTGAGGGCAGGGAGTGTTTGCTTCAGTTTATTTATATGTTTTTCTTTGTCTCTCTAGCACTTAGTACAGAATCTGGAACTTGGTAGACCCTTAATAATTGCATCCTGACTGGACTTGATTAAATGCTGCCAGGAAACATTACTTTCCTGTCTTTGTTGTCTTAGCATCCCTCTAAATCAACAAAATAATGCTTATTGATACTTACATGGCACTTTCAATTTATAAAGCACTGCATGCATTCTCTCTCTCTCTCTCTCTCTCTCTCTCTCTCTCTCTCTCTCTCTCCCCCCCACCCCCTCTCTCTGTCTCTTTCTCTCTCTCTCTCTCTCTCTCTCTCTCTCTCTCTCTCTCTCTCTCTCTCTCTCTCTCTCTCTCTCTTTCTACCTTTCTCTTTCTCTCTCATTTGAAACTTACACTATCTCTGTGAGGCTGATATTTAAGACATCTTTACCTTTATTTTACAGATAAAGAAATGAGGCTTGAGTAAGTTGTAAGGATGGATTCAAGTCTAACTGGGACAATATCTTATTTTTGTTCTTTTAGTCAATTCCATACAGTCCTTCTAGGGTCTGGCCTCAAGTGCACAAAGTGTAGAAGTTGTCCCTGTTAGAAAAATATACACTTTCAGAGGAAAACATTTAAACAATGAGATTTCACATCTAGATACTTTACCTAACTCACCAGTGAACAATTTATAAACATCATTATGAAGACTAATACACTAGACAATTGTCAGTGCCTTAGGTAATGAAAATATAGTGCCCTCCTTTACTGACCCAGTAAATGTCCCATGGAGATAGGGGCTCTGCAACAAGGGCTCTAATAGTTGGAAGAATAGAAAGTTGTGAAAGCTGGCTGCCTAGAGCTAGATGTTAAGAATGTGGAATTTGAATAATAATACACAGCAAGGATCTCCTTTACCTTCCAGGAACAAAGAGAGGCTAGATAAGGCTTAGCTCATTTACATTTCAGGTCTCTTGCTTTTCTGCCTTGGTACTGCCCCAAAGGAGTACACAAAATACTCATGGAAACATGGAGAAATACGGTGTCCCCCAACTTGTCCCACCAACAGCACACATATTAGATGTAAAATACAGAGTGGACTTGCAGCGGGACATAAATATATTAAATCATAGCATTTTACAACTGGATAGAATCTCAGAAAAAAATTAATGAATGAATGGAAAAGCATTTGTTAAGCATTTACTATATGCAAAACACCTTGCTAAGAGGCAGGGCTACATTTAGAAAGAAAAACAGTCCCAGATCCCAAGAAGCTCACTTTTGGGTGGAGTAGAAAGCCTCTATAGAAGGTTCCAGCTACATCCCAAATGAAAAGATCCAGTTGTCCAAAACAATAATGAGAACAACAAATATTTACATAGTGTATTAAAGTTTTCTGAGTGCTTTCTTAAGTTCCTACTACAAGTAATGTACTCCATTAAGAGTTTTAAAAATATTATCTTCTTTTATCCTCCTGATAACTCCAAGGGGTAAATTTATTGTTATCCCCATTTTATAGATGAAGAAACTGAGGCAGGCAGTGATAAAGTGACTTACCAAACATCACACAATCATTAAGTGTCTGAAGGCACATTTGAGCTCTGGTCTTCCTGACTACAGGTCCACTGTCCTTTCCATTGCAACATCTAGCTATCATATGATACAGAGGCAAGTCCTATAGGGTAGATTCAAGCTCAGGTTCCTTCTGATTAGTTTTGAATACTAGCTGGTTTGAAACCTGGCCATGACACTTAGATATTCAATCCTGGGCAACCTACCCTTCCTCGGACTTAGATTCCTAATTTGTAAAATGGAAATTATACCTATTATAGTACCTATATGGTGTTATGATATAAAGAAAGTGCTTTTGAAACTTTAAATTCCTACATAAAAGTGCATTTTCATTTAGTATTAGTATTAATATAGTTATTATTATTTAGCTTAATACTACCCTTTTATAGACTTTGGTCAGTCTGTCAATAGTTATCAAGCCAATATTATGTGCCAAGAACTGTTCTAAGCACTTTAAGATAGGAAAAAAATGCAAAAAATGCAAAAAGACAGTAACTTCCCTTAAGAAGCTTCCAGTCTAACGGAGGAGATAACATGCTATCAAATATGTACAGAGCAAACTACATACAAGATAAATACTGAATAATTAACAAAAGGAAGGTACTAAAAGGAAGAGAGGTTGGGGAAGGATTCTAAATGTAACTTGCATATCATCACACAAGCAAGGAGACAGAATGAAGATTAAAACCAGAAGACTTATAAGAAATGATACAGAATAAAGTGAGCAGAACCAGGAAATTGTTGTACACACAATAATAGCAATAATGTGCGATGATAAACTGTAACTGCTTTAAATATATCAGAACTTCAAGGATCAAAGACAACTTCAAGGGACTCATAGCAAAAGTTATCTATTGCTGCAGAAGGAACTGAGTCTAAATGCAGATTGAAGCATGCCATTCATCATTTTATTTCCCCCATGACAATATGTGTCTTCTTTCACAACATGCTGAAAGTGGAAATATGTATTGAATAATAACTCATACACAACTTATGTCATGTTACCTGCCATCTTAGGGAAGGGGTGAGAGGGAGGGGAAGAATCTGGATTGTAAAATGTCAGAAAACAACTATTGAAAATTGAATCATATAATGTGTGTGTGGGGGGGAATCTTTTTTAAATACTCAAATCAGTCTCTTTTTCCCCCCAAATGTATTTATTTAACCAAATTAAAAGAGAGCAGAGAAATAGGTGAAGGGCTTGGCACTGGGGGTGAGGTGGGCTGCATCAAAAGAGAGAAGAAAATCTACTCAAAGTATAATGAGTACACCAATACTGTAGGATGTTTATTTTCTTCCTATCTCTGACCAATTCTATTTCTCCTTCCTGGGTACCTTTTCTAACCCAACAAACAGAGATGTCCCTTAAGATTCTGAGGGAAAATAACTGTATCCTCTTTGTGTCTATAACATAACTACATTGCATCTATCTTTCTATCTATCTATCTATTTACCTACCTACCTATCTATCTATCTATTTATCTATCTTTTAGTTGGATTGGATTGAGGAATTTAAGAATTATGCAAACCAGCTCCCCTCCTCTACTTTCTCTAATTCTGTGAATGATACTGCCTCTGTCATCTTTACTTGAAACCTTTGAATAATTTCAGAATATACACCTGAAGTACTATTTTAAGTTCTGAGAGAAAGAAGCTCACCAGACTGGTCAAAACAGCTCTGAAGACCATCTACCAAGTCATTCAAGAGCTGTGATCTGAATAAGTATAGAGAACTTCAAATAGGCTAAAAAGAAAATCACATATCTTTGAAGTATCACAGAAATGTTAACCAATGTTTTAAGAAATAGATGACCTGATGATGGGAGAACTAGAGACCATGTTGTATAAGAATCAGTTAGAAGGTGAAGAAGGGATGACTATGGATAATCAATTGGGACTATATGAAAGTGTACATACATACTTACATAACAGTAGAGTTAGTATTATATATATCAAGGATGTACTGGAGCCAGCTCATGCAGCCTCTTGAGAGCCCACTGTTTTATTTTAATGTATTTACACCTCAGAAATTGGAAAATGAAACAAATAAGGGCTTGATTTATTGTTTTGTTGATTGTATAAATTTAAGAAGTGAGGAAGAAAATGTTAATAGTGCAACTAAACATTAAAATTTTGATGTGCATACTTTTTTTTGAGAATCAGTTGTTAAAAACATTTAAGAGCATATGCTTTTATATATCAAGAGATTTTCTCAGACAAGAGAGGAAAGAATCCATAGGCACAAAAATATGTGTGGCAGCATTTTTTGTTGCAGCAAAAAACCAGAAATAACAGAAGCAGCCATCAATTGGACAATGAGTGAACAAATGATCGTCTATAAACTTAATGGAATATTACTGCACAATACAAAAAGACAAATGGTCAGTCATTGAAACTTGCAAAGACTTTTATTTAAGGATGGAGAGTAAAGTGAAAATACTTAAGAGAAACATTTATATGATAACCATAGTATTGTAAAGGAAAACACTTTAAAAGGACTTAAGAATTATGATCAATGATGGGACCAATCATGACTTTAGAACATTGATGATGAAGCAATTTTTCCACCTCTTAATGGAGATGTGATATACTACAGGTATAGAATAAGATAAACAACCAAATGTACATATGTGTATATAATTTTTTATTTTACAAAAATAGTTCTTAGGGCAAGTTGAGAAACCAAAGCTCAACTCTGATGATGAAGTGGCTCTGAATTCCACTGAGGAGGATCCAGTGACATACACACACACACACACACACACACACACACACACACACACACACACACACAAATTATCCGAGAGCCAGCTACTGTTGAAGAGGCTTACCACATTGGTCAAAGGGACTCTTGAAGACCATCTGCCATGTCATTTAAGAACTGTGATTTTATTAAATACAGAAAACTTCAAATAGACTAAAACTTTTTTTTTGAGAGAGAGGCAAGCTATTGAGAGAATCTTGGGCTATGATGATAGTGAAACATATACTAAATGAAAAGGAATGTCCAAAAAATATTTTAAAAATACAAAAGAGAGGGCTATAGAAAGTTCAAGAGGGAACAGAAGCAGAGTAGTATTTATACTATGCTAAATTTAATACACACTTTTTAAAGACAAATGTGTATGTTATAGAGTTTCCCAGTTTCTTATACATATTTTGTTCATTTCTTTTTCCTTCTATGTGGAAATGAACATATTTGTTAGTGCCTGTCAAATTCATAATCAAAGATACATTTAAAACTTTAATTTTTAAAAAATAATAGGAAAAGTAAAGGATGGGGGAGAGTATATAAAGTTATTTTAATTTACTTAAAAAGATGTCATATGGAAGAAGGTTGTGAACTCAGGTACTCTTCTATCCCAGCTGCTCTGGAAGGTAGTAGATTCTTCCTAACTGGAGGTCTTTACATAGAAGCTGTACAGTCATAGTAGGAGCTATTGTAGAGGGATTGATTACTTTTCAGTTATAGGTTAGACTAGGCAATCTCTGCAACTCTGTGATGCTGCTATTCCCTTATCTTCCACATACACTTAATTGCCCATTCTTCAACATTAAATTTATGAGGTCTTCCATTCTCTCTGCCATCATTTTAGTTCAGGTCTTTATTACCTTTCATCTCAACTACTTCAATAGCTTCTGAAATGATGTTTTCTGTCCTCAGGCTTTCCTCTCTCCAATACATCCTATATACTTCCCTTCAGCCCCCACCCTGACTCACTTAAGAATTTCTTGCTTCTAATACTGATTAAGCACAAGTTGCCTGAAATTCTTAAAGGTTAAGTGACTTGTATATATGTCATATACATGGGATTTGTACCTAGAACTTCCTAGCTCTCTCCATGTACTTGTTTCACTTCATTGCTTCTCATCCTGAACTCTTCCACCATATTGCTTTCCATAAAGGATACTTCCTAACATATCTCTGTCCTCTATCCTCAGTGAATATAAAAGAAGTCTAGACTCTTTAGTTTGGGATTTATAGCCCTTAATATACTTCCAGCCTGATTAGGCACACTAATTCATTGCTGGTAGAACAGCAAAGAGATATTCTAGAAGGAATTTGGAATTACATCCCACAGAGTCACCAAAATAATCTAATTATTTGACCCAGAGATTCCACTGCTAGACATATAACCAAGGAAATCAGTTAAGAAATCAAAGAGCCAATACACACCAAAATATTCATAACAAGAATTTTTGTAGTAGCAAAAAAATGAGAGTAATGGAGGAGATGTTCACTTAAATGAAAATTAACAAATGACAGAATATTAATAAAATGGAACATTATATATAATGAATATGAAAATACAAAGAATCATGGGAATATATAAGAACTGAAAAGTAAAGGACAAAAATTCATGAAAACTAACTATAGAAAGACAATAATATTGATAAAAGGAATAATAATTACAAAATAAAATTGAAACTGAAGGCTACAAAATTATGACAAAATTTGGTTGAAAAGTAGTATGGGAAGGTATTTCCCTTGAATTTCTTTCCATATAGGTAGAATGATGGTATGGGTTTGGAATATTAAATAAATATCCATTTTATCAAGTTGTTGGTTATTTCTGCCATTTTTTTCCAATATTTAAACAAATTTATTGTTCAGAGTGTTACCTGGGTTTGGGAGGGCATACATATTGAAATGTAAGTGATGAAAAGACAAAAGGTCAATGATAATTTACTTTATAAAATATTCCCCCAATCTTCTCGGGTTTATTTCTAGACGTTTCCCTACTTTTATATGAATCTCCAGTCAAACTGGAATGATTTCTATTCCCTCAACTTTTCCCCACACATTTCTGCCCTGAACTTTTGCTTATTTAAGCTATTCTATATGTACATACATACTTATTCACTTGAAACCTTAGCCATCAAGCCTACATTCGAAGTCCTCAAAGGACCTATACCCCCTGTGGCAACCCATTCCATTTCCTTTGTTATGAAGTTTTTCTCACATAGAGCCAAAATTTGCCTCCCTGTAGTTTCTAACCACTGTTCCCATTTCTTGCCTCTGGAGCCAAGAACAAGTCTAATCCATCTTACACATGACAACCCTTCAAATATCTGAAGACAGCTGTCATGCCTCAAACCCCAAATCTTCTTCAGGCTAAATAGCTACAGTTCTTTCAAATAATTCTAATAAAGCTTCATGAAAATATTTTCCTTAAGGCACTGGTAATATACATGTTCCATATTCTCCCAAACTGTGGCATCTAGGACAACAATTAATATGCAGCCTGGTCAGCACACAATGCAATGGGATTCTAAGTGTCCTTATTCTGGATGCCATGTTCTTATGAATATAGATAGCCAAACACTACATTTGCTCTTTGGGCTGCTATGTAACGCAATACTGAAACACCTGGGTCTTTTTCATAGGGTTTGTCTGTCATTTTGCTCATCCTGCATTTGCATAATGACTTTTCTTAATACAAAATTTACATTTATCTCTCTTTTTATCTTGTTAGCTTCACTCTACTAGTCTAGTTTGTAAAGATCTTTTGTGATCCAAGTTATTGAATTTCTCCTACTTTCAGTTTACCTGAAAAGTGTGATGATTATGCCATCTATTCATTCATCTAAATCATCGATAAAATATTTTTAAAGGATTAAAAGCAGATTCTTAGAGCATTCCTTGAAAGATCTCCCATTCGGTTAAAATTGATCCATTAAACTATAAACAACATTCTTTGGGTGAAGTAAGTCAACTAGTTTTCATACCTATCTCACATGTCTTATTTACTCTCCTATCCAATGTGTCATTACTTCCTTTGAAATGTTTCTTACATTTTTAAATTCACAAATGTTCTTATGCCTTCTTATTTTTGCTACTGCTGCAACTGTGTTCTAAGATCTAGTCACTTCAAACATGGATTATTTGCAACTCTGCTTTCATACTGCCATCTATCTCACATATCTCACTGACACTAATCATTTCCAAAATTTCTTTTAAATAGGTGCTCTCTATTTCCATATAAGAGCTCTCTATTTCCTACCGTACCAACTTTTGTTAATGGTTTTCAAGCTTTCCTTTAATCTGGTCCTACACTTCCTGACTATCTCCCACTATGTCCAAGATGTGTTAATGAATGCATAAAAACAAGGCTATTCCTCAATACTTATTTGTATTGCTCATAAGTACTTGTTAAGTTCAATCAAATTAATCTGACCATTTATGTCAATTATCTCCCCTGAATGTTCCTATTATTCCCTTCTGGCTTTCCCCATTCTATCCATTCCTCAAAGTACTGCCCAAGTCCTGTCTCCTGTAGCCTCACTGGTCTTTTCCTCTTTGATTCAATGCCCTTACAATTAGTCTATTCTTAGTTTAGTACTCTGTTGTTTTCATTATTTGAAATATGCATGTGTTTATTCCTTCAGGGCTCACGTTAGAGTAGACAATTAAAAATGTTTCATTGACTAGGTTTTTAATCTCCCTTAGATAGACATGTGGAAAGGACCATAGATACCATGGAGTTCTACCCTTTTATTTTTCAGCTGAGGAAACTGTATCTGATAGCTTAAATGACTTGATGACAGAGCTTGGACTTAACTACAGTAGTACATTATACCAGATCTTCCTTGTTCCAATATCTAATATTCTATCCACTATGCCACACTGATTATTATTAGATCAAGAGTTTAAAAACATTTTTTTGTCTCATGGACTCCTTTAGAAGTAGTCTCACAAAACTTACAAACCCTTTCTCAAAACAATAGATATGGATGGATAAATAACCATACATAGGATTATGAAGGAAAATAATTATGTTGAAATATGATTCACAAAAAACAACAAAATAAAAACAAAAATCATAATCATGTCTGGAAACCTGTCATTAAGATCTCCTATGTTGTGTTGTTCAGGTGCGTCTTGCTCTTCATGACCCTTTTGACCATTGCCCATTAGGATTTCTTGACAAAGAGACTGGAGTGATTTGTAATATTCTTCTCCAGTAGATTAAGTCAAATATTGATTAAATGACTTTCCCAGGATCACACAGCTAAGAAGTGTGTGAGACCAGATTTTCCTTAACTCCAGACATAGCCTTCTATTCACTGAGACACCTAGCACATCTAGATTTCCTTTACCAGTTCATAAACCTTTTGAGTTCAGGATGCTTCTTTACCTTCCCTCGCCCCCCATCTCCTTGTTTCCCCAAACCCATTACAGTAAAAGACACATAGTTAGTGCTCAATTTCTCTCATATGTAAATTCAATTTTTTGTCTATTGTGATTGCTTAAAACAAGGAATTCCTGCTTTCCTATCATAGCTAAGATATTTGCCCAACATTTTTTCCCTCAGAGAAGTATTCTGATGGTGCTCCCCGAGTTTGATTTAATCTGTGGAGGTGAGGTTACCATCCCTCATATGCTTGGAAAACTGTGAATTTATCCTAAAACATTAGAAAAAGTATTTTATTTGGGACTGAAAATAATTAAATCATCCACCATGTGAGGAAATATCATCCTTGATGAGATGCCATTTAGGTTTCATTAGTTAACAAATCATCTCAGATTTGAAGAGAAAGTCACTGACTGTCTTCCTTCTCAAGGATTATTTATTCCCTCCCCTTGGAAACTATTTGCACTAAGAATCTCTGGAACATTTATTTCTTTCAAACCTTTTGCCTCCCAATGGATTGCTGTTCCCACATGCATGGTGAGAAAGCTTTTGGATTTGGCTGCCTTCATTTTCTGTTTTTAGGTTGTATGGTTCCCCACAGACTTTTATACTTTACACATATTTCCTAATTTCCACTTTTATTTTTACAAATTATTCCCTAGGATTTTCTCCCCCTTCCCCCAACCTGTTTCCCTCTTCTGCTATTTATTAAAAATTGACTCTTTCCCCCAAAAGAAGAACTCAAAATAAATTCTGTCTATTTATACGTCTTTAATTTTAAACCAAGTCAGTGAAATCAACTCAGATGTGCCTCTTCTAATTCATCAGATAGGTTCAGGCATAGCTTGGCCAGATGTTGGCCATGCATTCCCCAAAGAGCCAGGTCAAGATAGCTTAGGTAATTAAGTCCATATGTCCTCAGCAAAGGAAACAGGATTTTCTTTGGAACTATATTCATATACCCCCACATAGAGAATGATTCTGAAAATTATTATGATTTATTTTGAGGCAAACTAGGGGCAGAGTAATATATTTAAATAGTTCCAGTAGATGGCACAGACAGAAAACTTAAAGAGACAGACTCAAGGTGGAAAGCCTGCCTGACATTGTCATCTTAGATTAGGTTAAGAAACAATTAAGATATAGCTCAAGGTTAAAGAAGAAATGAGGTCCCATCTATCCCCCTTCATGTTGAATCTCCCTCTATCTACTTTGTTTCCTGTATTCTGAGGTTATAAAGCCACTGTAAATATGGGGGTGAGGAAAATACATTCCTGGCTAAGCAGCATAGATTGAAATTGGAAAAATTCAGTTATACTATTGGGAATACATATCTAGAGTATTTCATCTAACCACCTGCACAAAGAAAATGGATTGCTTTTGATCATATCCATAGGTACATTTGTTGCAGAGATTGGTTTGATAACAGATAATTTAAATGGGTTAAGAATGGGTTGAGAGTCCTTTAGGTGAATATGTAAAAACATGACCATATCAAAGCTTCCCTTTCTTTTTAAAAATGGTTGAATTTCAGCAACCAGGACAGGTAGAAGCCCAGTGAATCTTTAACAATTACATTTTAGTGGGGGGAAGGTGTCCAGTAAAAAATATTCAATTTAACCTACATTGTTAACATTTTCTTCATCACTTCATTAGATTTAAACTATTAGTGAATTTATAAATCAGGCTCTGACATATTTACTTTTGAGGTATAAATATTCACCTGGATAATTTAACAATGGATCCTTATGAGTTGGCTCCAACACACCCCTATGTAGAGGTCACCATGGCATAATGATAGTGGTAGACTTGGAGCTAGGTTAACCTGGGGTTAATATGTTGCCTCTGACATTGTGGGTCCCTGGGCAAATCATTAAGCCAAACCGTAATTTTTATCTATTCAGTAAATAACTATGAGACATGGACTAAGTCATTGATGGGAGAGAGAGTTAGAGCGATAAGAGATTCCTGAGAAACCATGGATAATATACAAATAAACTATATAATTAAATCCATATTCCCTCAACCAAAGGAAAAATCTTATTCTCTGAAGCTATGTTCACATACACCATAGGAGAATGATTTACACAATTTTACTCTTACTTTTTAGCTAGACTAACCAGATATATTGTGATCGAGTCATATTAGTGGTTCAGAGAATAGAGAATTCTGTTCTTGGAGATGCAAAGTCCAAGTCCAATACTACCTCAGATCCTAACTAATGACACACACATGTACAAGTCCCTAATTTTTTGAATCTTCACTATCTTTATCTGTAAAATGGAGACAACAACTCCACTCTGAGGCCTTTTATGAGGATCCAAGTATGTAAAGTGTTTGGCATGCCTAAAACTTTAAAAAAAATTGAATGAATTTCATAGAGGACTTGAGAGCTAAACCACAGAGTCTGATATTTCATTGTTCTCTAATTTTAGGGATTGGTAGGATTTAGTAGAAAGAGAAAAGGGCAATGCAGGTGTGGGGAAAAGGTCATAGAATCATAAAGTCAGAGGCAGCTGGTGAGGTAGTGGATAGAGAGCCAGACCTGGAAACAGAAAATTCTGAGCTCAAATCTGGGAAATCATTTTACTTCTGTTTGCCTCAGTTTATTCAACTATAAAATAGTGCTAATAGTAGCATCCACTTCTCAGGGATGTTGTGAGGATTAAATGAGAGAATGTTTGCAAAGGTCCTTAGTATATGGTAGTTATTATTTTTTTGCTCAGTCATTTTTAGTTATATCTGACTATGACCCCATTCAGAATTTTCTTTGCAAAGATACTGCCATTTCCTTCTATAGCTCATTTTTTACAGATTAGGAAACTGAAGCCAAACATAGTTAAGTGACTTCTCCAGGGTCCCATGGCACAGAATCATCTAAGGCCATATTCGAATTCTGGGAGATGAGTCTTCCTGACTTTTGGTCAGACATTTTATTCACTGAGTACCTGTACTAGTAGGTACTATATAAAACTCATTATTGTCATTATCACTATTATTAATATTCATTAATCTTGAGTTGCAAAGTGACAGACAATATGGGAAGCAGAGAGAAAAGAGTCAAAGTTTTTAACCTAAGTAATTGAATGATGTCTTTTTTTTATTGATAGAAATATAATAGCTTTGTTGTGAGGCAGTCTTGCACAGGTTTCTCTAATAATGGAGTGGTCAAACCCATTGCATTTGATCTATAGAGCTGGAGATTCCTTATTTACAAGTTTATTCAGCACATTTACTGATTCAACTATCTATCTTTCATATTGATGCTCAACTAATTCTACTACTATCCATATAAATAGGTCAAAATTACTCCAATAAATGTATTGTTACTTTCCCAAAGTATAACATTTTCCCTAACATCAGTTATTCTCTATGATGCCAAAAAAATCACAGAATTAAAGAGCTAGAACTGACCTCAATGGCAATCTTGGTCAAACTCTCTTTACCTGGGCAAATAAATGTCTTCTTTTTTTCAGATTTTAAGAAGCATTATGGTTGTGAGTGAAATATCGTTTTGTACCAAGAGATTTGGTACTCCATCATCACTACTAGAAAATATAAATTAGTCAACCAACCAACTAACCAAGCAACCAAATTAAAAACCTCATAGTCAACAATGTCTTTGGATTTAATAACTGCATAAGAAAGACAGAACTAAATTTTGTGAATTTTTTGCAGGATTTTACAGAAAGTAGCCTAGCAGATTTTTAGCTCCCCAAAAAATAAATAAAAGGAAATTAAAATGAAATTATCTGCATCTATGAACACACTGAAAATATCAATATGTACTTATATTTCATGTATTCTTTTATTCAAAAACATTTATCGAGTGCCTGCTTTGTGTAAGGCACTCTTCTCTGGGAGAATTATGATTTGCTTAGTTGGGCGGGCAAAAAAGCCCATCATAAAAGGAAATGGTTTATATTTTATTGCCTTTTATCATCTTGTTTGTTTAGTAGATAAGTATTTTATCAATTCACCTTCCATTCTGCAGCACACATTGAAAAAGTGGCACTAAATCCATTATGGACAAACAAAAGTAAAGTGGATTAAAAAAAATTGTTCTATTCATCCAGATGCTATAGGTTTGCCTTTTGGTTTAGGAAGCAGTTAAATATCTATGCAAACAATCTTTAATCAAACTAGTTATCTAGAAAATTGGGTTGGAAATCACTTGTTAATGGCTTGTTAATAGCCCCCTTTTCCTTTTAACATTGATAACACCCTTTTTCAGAAGAGAATTGGCTCTAGAATGACCATTCTGACAATACATGGATTCTTGATTCTCATAAGAGAAAGTTCAGGTATATGTGAAATTAACATAGAAAAAAGGAAGCATAATTTTCTTATCTGTATATCTTCCTGCAAGCTAAAATGATATTTTCATTTTCCTTATTCTTATCCTTCTTTCCATTACCTTAATTATAAAGACGAAGGGTTTCTTTATTCTCCCAGAACATAGCATTCTGCTGGCACGGAGTATATGCTTATTTTCAATATGTCAGCCAAAGATAATGGGATTTCACTGCCCTAGAATTCTTCTAATCCTCACTGTTACGTTTTTATATTTTTTTTCTAATCATCTGATTGTGCATGTCATTTCAAGGAGGGAAAAAACTCCACTGGCTTTGGTTTTATTTCACTTTAATTTGAAACAGAATCATCATGCTCTGATAAATCAGACCTCCTTCATAATTAATAAGATTTTTTCGGACAAGGATAAGAAAGCGTTGCAGCTTCAGAAAACGGTTCAACAAGCATATGTAATGCCACTTATAGTAGCCATTCTCAAGGCAAGAAGGTCAAAAGCAAATCATATCAGGCTAAGACATAACTGGGTACTTCCATGCTCATAATACACATTTAATTAATTATTCATAGAGGATGAAAAGAAGAGCTTCTTTTTTTTTTATTCCAGTGGGTTGACTCTCCTGCTAACCCTCAGATACTGTTTTCTTTTTTTGCCTCAAGCTTGTATATCGCTCATCCCTCTGTGTGACAGCAATCAATAAATCACTCCCCAAACATTA
The DNA here is from genome assembly GCF_016433145.1 of Gracilinanus agilis. Taxonomy (NCBI): domain Eukaryota; kingdom Metazoa; phylum Chordata; class Mammalia; order Didelphimorphia; family Didelphidae; genus Gracilinanus; species Gracilinanus agilis. Next base: position 81,819,494 of record NC_058135.1, read on the forward strand.
GAGCTCAAGGTCCATGTGAAGGTGCCCAATATGGTGCTGTCCCACTGGAAAGCTTCTTTTATGATATATTAGTAGCAGAACGATGTATGTACAAATGTTTATGTAAATGTTCAGTGTTTGAGAAAAAATAGTATCTGGCAAATTCCATGTTGAAAATTCCTTATTTGCTCCTGGTCCTGCAAGGAAACTACAGGGTTGGTCAAAATGCAAATTGAAATTCCCAGATCTTGCCATGTCTATAACAATAAAGTGTATGATTTGCAAAAGGCTTTCTTCACATCAACACTAGAGGCAGGTCAGCATTACTGTTGCTATTTTGCAGATGAATAAAGAGGCTTAATGTAGTTATCTGATTGGCCTTTGGGCATACAAGAAAAATAGGTATAAGAGATGGAATTTGGACCAAGGGGTCTTGACTGCAAGTCCAACACTGATTTTAAAAGGGGAGAGAGAGAGAGTCAGAAATGAGAGAGAGAGAGAGAGAGAGAGAAAGAGAGAGAGAGAGAGAGAGAGAGAGAGAGAGAGAGAGAGATCCACAGAAAGTCAGAGACAGAGATAGTGACAGAAAGACAGAGACAGAGATAGGGATAATCATTGTTATTCAGCCATTTTTCAGATGTATCTGACTATTTATGACACTATTTTGGGTTTACTTGGCAAAGATTATAAAGTGCTTAGCACAGTGTTTAGCACACAGTAAGCATTATCTAAATATTAACCATTAATATAATTACTATTAATATTAAGCATTTTCACCACTATTATACAGATTATTGACTAAATGCAGATCTGATACTATGTCAAATTTTCTGAACATTTGTTCTACAAAATTTCCAAAATTTCACTATTTTCTGGGCCTGAAGTAATAGTAATTCCTTCTTATCCTATTCTTGCTGAGAGAATAGCATAGCATTTTGGAGATAATACTGGCTCTGCAATTAGGAAGCAATATTCTACCTACTTGTTGTTGTTTTTTGTCTCAATTTTATTAACCTTAAAACAAAGAAGATAATGTTTTTGCTCCTCAGTTTACAGAGCAGTAACAGGGAAAATAATTTTTAAACCTTCAGTTTTAATTATTTTTATTATTATTAAATCTGTTTACATCAATGATATCTACATCTATTCAGTTCCTTTGCCTTGTTCCTTCTGTTCCTAAGATCTCTTGGTTCCTTAAAGTGTGTTTGGAATTAACATCAGTTTTACTCTACCTGGAGTTATGAACAGTATTTTTGTTTTTATCTTCATGGTATTTTCCCTCCCCTTGCATTGACTTTTATTCTCTATGTATATGAACACCATCTTGTTTATCCAACTCCATTTCAAGCATGATTATCTAGCCTTTTCTTTCTTTCCTCCTCATGACTCTTTTACTGATGCTCCCAACTTATCTTTGTCCATTCTATACACTTCAGTATACCTCCAGTACGATCAGTGTGGACATTCTCTCCACTGGTATGAGTTGTAAGCCACTCAAATCTTTTTTTTTTTTTTTTTTTTTTTTGTGCTGAAAGATTTTTTTTCTGTTCCTCAATAAATCATTCACGGAGCATCTAACACATTGGACCCCTTCTCCTAAGGTTTTTAATATTTTGTGACTACAAGTATAAAACTTGAGCATTCTCACATGTTATTTATCAACCTCTTTAGGAGATTCTCTCCTTTTCTTGTTAAAAATATCTCTGATGATGTCTGAAATTCTAGTCCTCATATTCAAGTAATCTTTGGTAAAATGCTATATACTGACTAGAGTCTCCATGATTCCCATTGCCATTTGGTTCACCTACAATTTTTATCTTTCTGAGATTGTAGCATTTGGCAATTCAAAGATATGAGATAACACTGACACAATATCAGGATTTAAAAGGTGAGCTTTCATACAAGGAGAAGCTTGTCATCACTGAGAATACTGTGCAATTGCCTAAAAGCAATCAACCCCTGTCTCCTCCATCTACTCAATTCTATGTCTAGCGCATTGGACAGTGTTACCTAAAATGTAGGCACTGAGACATGAGTTCAGGGAGTGGCCTATCCAACAGCATAGAATGTGGGTAATACACATTTTTTGTTGCTAAGTTTCTCCTATGTTAACCATTATCACAATCTTGTCTTAGTGGTCACATTTATAATTGATGTGGTGGTCTGGGTCCAATGCAATTCAATGATATCATCTGTAAATAGGAGTAGAGATCTCCATCCTCAGAAAAGAATCCTTCCTTTTTGACCCTGCATATGACATTAGCAATACTTTGGAGGAAACTTGTATGTACCTGTGTTATGTTCTTGAAATTCCCAATCAGAGTGTTGTCTCTAGTTAAGTCTATCAGTGAGTGATCTAATGAGTCAGAGGAAAGCATTTACATTTCTGTTTTGTTCTACAAAGTTATTTTTTCCAATTGAAAAATCAGCATAGGAAGATAATTTATTCTTTATACTTTTTCATCCCATCCATGAAGATATGATATTCTGTAGGTATGAGATATTGTTCAATATTTGCTTATATACTTCTTGTATTTTTAGCAAGGTCTCTACTTTTGTAGTGATTATTATCCCAGAGGTTTTATAGAGATAATTTGGCCTACATATTGGTAGTTGCCATTTTCTTCTTAAATTGTATATATTTTTTTCTTGGTAGTAATATCCATGATATTTTTCAGTGTTGTGGAATCTTTACCACTTTAAAATTGATCTATAAATTCTTTTTAAATTGTGTTGTTGAGGGAAAATGAGCAAATAAAAAAAAACACCTAACTCTAAAGAACATTTATGGAGACAAAGAACAAGGTACAGACACAGAAGGGGACACTGAAAGCAAAGGAAGCACACACAAAGTGCAAGAGAAAAGTTTGGATTGGACATAGATTCTGGAAGAACTCAAAAAGGACTTCAAAAAGCAATTAAGAGAGCTGTTGCGGGTTAAGATGGCGGCAGAGTAAGAAGCAGCTCTTAACCTCTCCTGACCGAAACACACAAAACTCCTCAAGGGGACATAAAAACAAGTCCAGACGAACGGAGGAACCCCACAACAGGGCACAGCGTGGAAGGTACGTGGAATCGAGACATTTCCAGGCTAAAAAGGGCTCTCCTTAAATCGCGAGCTGAGCAACCGCCCCACCCCCACCCCTCCACACTCACCTATAGCTTCGAACCCAGCTAAAAAGAAATAGAGCAAGTTTGGGGCACCCATCGAGTCATCAGCAGCTCCGGGACCTGTTCCTGAGAGCAGCAAGACTTAGGACCCCATTAAGTCAAGAACGCACGCGAAAGCTGAGCGCGCGGGAGCAGAGAGTGGACGCTGGGCGCGCAGAGTGCCGGCTGAGCAGAGGCGTGGGTGCTGGCTGAGCAGAGGCGTGGGTGCCGGCTGAGCAGAGGTGTGGGAGGAGGCAAACACAGCCAGGAACTAAAGCCTAAGTGGGGAACCAGTGCAGACGGGTATACGACTGTGGAAGCAGCGCCCTGAGACTTGTAAAGAAACCTCCTGCAGAGGATCAAGCAAGGGAATCCACCAGGGGGCTTGACCTTGGAAAAAACTAGAACTCAGACCTCAGGAGCCAATAGATCTCAGACAGACACTGAGAGCGAGGATAAACCTGAGAAGCTGCTGGGCTAATGATGGCTAACCAGTTACAGGAAATTCAGAAGAGAAAGAATAATAACAAAAAAAAGAAGTCTTTAACACTCGACAGCTTCTACACAGAGAAAATCCAGACAACCGAGCAAACAGAGGAGGAGAACAAACAACCATCCAGACCCTCCCCAAATAAGGAAAACTCCTCACAAGCTATGGACGAGTTCAAATCTGAGATTTTGAGGAAAATGGAAGAGATCTGGCAAGAAAATAACAGCTTAAAAGGTAGAATCTTGCAGCTGGAAAGCGAGGCTCACAAACCAAATGAACTGATAAGCAAATTGAACACAAGAAATGACCAGATTGAAAAGGAATACCAAAAGATTATGGCCGAAAACAAGAAGATTATGGCCGAAAACCAAAAGATTATGGCCGATTACCAGAAGATTATGGCCGAAAACCAAAAGATTATAGCCGAAAATCAATCCCTAAAGGCTAGAATTGAGCAAGTAGAAACTAATGATCTCTCAAGACAACAAGAACAAATAAAACAAAGCCAAAAGACTGAAAAAATAGAAGGAAACATGAAATATCTCAATGAGAGAGTGACAGACCAAGAAAACC
>NC_058135.1:81828655-81879880 GCF_016433145.1 Gracilinanus agilis
GGGGGGGGGGGGTTTGAAGGGGAAAGGTGGAGCATGAATCATGTAACCATGTCAAAAATGAATATTAATAAATGTTAAAAAAAAGCAATTAAGAGAGAAAGACGAAAAGCGAGAAAGAGAAATGAAAGTGATACAAGAAGAAATGAGTCAATTGGAAAAGGAGAAGCAAAAACTGACATAGGTAAATCAGGTGTTAAAAATCAGGATTGATAATCTAGAAATTAATGATATCTTGAGAAATCAAGAAACAATAAAACAATAAAGATATCATGAGAAATCAAGAAACAATAAAACAAACAAAGGAATGAAAAAAACAACAACAGAGGAAAACATGTAATATCTTATTGTTAAAACAACTGACCTAGAAAATAGATCTAGGAGAGACAATTTGAGAATTATTGGACTACCTGAAAGCCACAATCAAGAAAAAAACTTTGAACATCATATTACAAGAAATTATCAAAGATCCTCAAACAAGAAAATAAAATTGAAATTTAAAGAAGTCATAGATCACCTCCAGAAAGACATACTCAAAACTGAAAACTTCCAGGAATATAATACCTAAATTCAAGAACCTCCAAATCAAGGAAAAAAATTATTTAAACAGCCAGAAAGGAATCATTCAAATACCATGAAGCTACAATCAGGATCATACAGGACCTAATGACTTCTTCCTTAAAGAATCGAAAGGCATGGAATATGATATTCAGGAAGGCAAAATATATGAGTTTATAACCCAGAGTCACCTATCCAGCAAAACTGACTATATTTTTCCAGGGGAAAAAGTAGACATTGAATAAGATAGAAGATTTCCAAGCATTCCTAAGGAATGTCAAACCTAAATGAAAAATTAGAAGTCCAGATATGAGACACAAGAGAAGCCCGAAAAGATAAATAAGAAAGAAAAAATTTAAGGGACTCATTAAGTTCAAAATGTTTATATGTCTACAAGGAAAGAGGATTTTTGTAATTCTAAAAAATTACTCTTAGTAGTAGAGAAGATAGGAGGAATTTACTCAGAAAGAAGGTGGAGAAGTAAGATGATTATGATTATAAGATGTATATGATGATATATAATGATATGATATATATATGTACATATATAAATGTGATTATATGGAACAATATTTATGTGTGATATGATATGTATGCATATGAGTGACATAAAAAAATCAGTCAATGGATGAAAGAGCCAGGGCTGCACTGACAAATAAGGGAAGGAAGAGATAGAATGGGGTAAAATTAAATAACAAAGAAGCATGAAAAATCATTAAAGAAAGGGGAGGATAAGGGTGCTTAAACTTTACTCTCATTGTAACTGGCTCAAAGAGGGTAAAACAAGTATACTCAAAGAGTGACAGAATTCTATCCTACTCCACAGAGAAACAGAAGGGGAATAAGACAAGGGAAGAGGGAGGTAATTGGAGGGAGGAAGAAGTGGTGGGGGGATGTCAAAAGGCAAAATACTGGTGAGGAGGAACAGAGAGAGAGGGAAAAGAGCAGTATTTAAAAGGGATAATATGATGGAGGGCAAAACACAATTAGTAATCATAACTCTGAAATTTGAATGGGATGAATTCACCCATAAAATGGAAGTGGATAGCAGAGCAGATTAAAATTGTGTTGCCATCACCCATGGAAAAATAACTATTGTAACTTCTAAGTATTAAGGAAGCTTTTAATAACTTCAGTTTTTGGTAAGCATAATAATAGACTAAACCCATCTTTATTCTTTTTTGATTATTTGTGTGATTATTTCATTTTGTGCAAAAGGATGATGTCTGATAACTTTTTTTGGTACCTCATACCAACAAATAGTATAGAACTAAGTATTCTTTACCTATAGTCAAAATTATGTACAAATGGCTTATTTCAGTAAACTTGCCTCAACTTGTAGTACATCTGGATTAATTTAACAATCAGCTAGAGTTAAGAGATTCTATTCTATTCTATCCATCTATGCTCTGACTAGAATACTGAAGAAAAAACATACATAATGATTTTGTTTTATCTTAAGTATTTTGCTTGGGAATACATTGAGATGTCATTAAAAGGTTAAGATAAGAATAAAATTTGCTGAATACAAAAAAATATCAAATATGATAAATGCTAAATATGTAAAATGAATAGGGAATTGACATAAATCTATAGTTAAAGTAGTTAAAGGATATGAATAGTTAAGAGACACTATTAAATGACTTTATAAAAATGTTTTAATTCACTAATAGTCAAACAAATACAAGGTAACCTAAAAGCCAAGGAGTAGTTTTTAATACATAAAAGATTAAATCTGCCCCAAATCTCTTGGATCAATTTTTATAAATTAAAACAAATCTGAGATTTGACCTAAGAGCCTGAAAATTAGCAAAGATGACAAGAAATAGGAAAAGTTTCTAGTAGAAGAGCTATGGGATTGGTACACTAAGATACTGTTGGTAGAGCTATGATTGCGTCTGGATAATGATTTGGAATTATGAAAAAATGGGACTAAACTATTCCTGGTGGCTCCACAATTCCACAGCTGGCTCTATACCTGAGGCTAATCAAAGACAAAAGCAAAGTTTTAAATATCATAATGTTCACAGAAGCTTTTTTTTTATAGTAGCAAAGATTTATTTAAAAAAACTTGTGATTGGAAAATAGCTAAACAGTCATCTATGAATATAATGAGATATTATTGTACAGTAAGAAATGTTGTGTAGCAGAGATTGATACATACACTGTGCCACAATCTAATGTAATGGATTTCTCTACTAGCAGCAATACAATGACCCAGGACAATTCTGAGGGACTTATGAGAAAGAACACTATCCACAGTCCTGGGTCATTGCTGTGGGAGCAGAAACACAGAAGAAAAACAACTGCTTGATCACATGGGTCGATGGGGACATGACTGGGGATGTAGACTCTAAACAATTACCCTAATGCAAATATTAATAATATGGAAATAGGTCTTGATCAATGACACATGTAAAAGCCAGTGAAATTGCACATTGGCTATGGAGGGGTTTGGGAGGAGGAGAAAGAAAGAACATGAATCATGTAACCATGAAAAAATATTTTAAATTAATTAATTAAATGAACTTTTTAAGACTGAAAAAAGAAATATTGTGTAGGAGAGACTCAGAGAAACATGAAAATTTTATGAATAGATTTATAATGAAACAAGCAGAAATACAGAAAGGGCAATGAAATGTAAATGAAAATATCATTTGAATGATTTTGGGTAAATGAAAAGATAATAACAACCCTAGTGAGCAAATACTAAAATGTACCTTTCTTTTTTGATGTCAGTTGTTTCACTTCATCGTTTTATTGGTAATAAGAAAAGTTTCAGGTCAAGCATCAAGAATGAGGGAGATATATGTGGAAATGACTGATATTTTTAAAAGGCATCAATAAATCTTATTTTAATTAATCAACAAAAACAAAAGTGGCTCACTTCTCTTGATCCAAAAGAAAGTGCTGTCTTATTTATAATCCATATATTCATAGACCACTATTATGAGAGTGTTGGGCATTTTCTCTCGTTACTTGTTTTTCTTTCCTATTTAATTATTAAAATCAATTAAAAATCTATGAAGATGAAATAGTTTGGTATTTTTTATAGACAGGGAAATTCTTACATAAGAATTTTTTAAGATAAAAGATCATTCAAAGAGAATCCACTTGAATTTAGGCAATGTTTCATAGAAATTCAGGCTGAGTTAGAAAAGACTTCTGAGGCCAACTAGTCCAACTTGGACAAGAATCTCTTCTACAACATACACAATTAATTGTCTGATCTTTGTTTCAAGAAAACCAGTAATTCCCTCCCCCCCTCCAATTCATTATAATACCAGAGACATGCAAAATGGTTACTCTAATGGCAGAATATTAGATAATATTGCACAAGGGAATAGAGATTGAATACTTGGTTTCATATTTATAGGGAACTTCAGGTTGAAGAAACATTACTTACCAATCCAAGTTGTCATCTTTCCTGTAATAGCTCAGAAACATCCATAAGTGAACACAACTATCAATGGATGTGTACACCAACTTGTTTTATGTTAAAAATACTCAAATGATAATATCTTCTATGACTAGAAGAATCAAATCTTAACAATAAGCTCATCCAAATGTCTGGATTATAAATACAGCAAATGTCACCACTTAAAATATTTAAAATTACAACATTATCTATTTGGCATTGTCTAACCCATACACCCAATTGGAAGGAAGACCTGATTATGGATGAGCTAATTCACAAGGCTCATAAATTATACACTTTATAAAACATGCTTAAATTAAATAACCATTTGTCCCATATTAAAATATGGAATAATATGTAGGCAAAGGCTAGAGAACTCATTATGAGGGAATTAGTTACTTTTTATTCAATTACAGATGGCGTCACCCCCTCATCTCTCTGACTTTGTATACCATTGCTTTTCCCCCAGTTGCCCTGTTTTGCATAAACAATATATCAGAAAGCACTCTACAATGAATGCCCAACAGCTCCTGGCCTTGAACAGCTTATTCGCCTAATTGTGCATCCCTTGTGTATTTTTCATAATACTTTACAGATCTAATTTAAATACTTTTACAAATTCATCAAATACATTCTCCGAGGCACATTTACTCAGCTTACTTTTGAAAGTTCTAATGAATTCTCTCGATATGTAATTTTATACTCGGCATCATGATTTGAATTAAATATTATTGAACAAGGTGTTCATTATTGGATGTGAATTATAATTAGAATGATAGGCAACCTTAACTATGATAATAGCTTTTCTTCCCCCTTCAATTTCCTTTGGGACTTCCAGTTTTCAATCCAGTAAAAAGACCAATACTCTCTGCTAAAAAGACTGTTATTAGGGTTACAAGTAAATTAAGCAGTGTCAGTTCTAGATGCTCCAAAGCTCAGATTAACAGACACAATTTAACTCTTAAAAGGGCAAGCATTTGGCTTTCATGCTGCTTGCTGTAAATTCAGCTGTATAGTCAAGCTGACCCACTTCATACACAATTTAGCATCTTGATACTGAGAGATGACCTAGATTCCCAAGAACCACATGTGAACCTTGTGACTCATTGTTGGACCCATCTATTTAACACCAGCATCCATGGAAGCACTAAAGCCTGACTGCAAAGAAAATCTAAACCACCAACAGATTTTCTACTAACATGCATTTAACACTTAGATAATATAAAGAGCTCTTCTGTGCAGAACATGTCTTTATACTTGTTTTCTATTCTTGTTGACTGTCAAACAGATAAAATTTTCACATGCCACAGTGGCTTACTGTTCCACAACATATGTCTTGGTCATTGAGGACTGCTAATCATATATTTCAGTGTGTATCATCTTGCAAGAACTGCTCAGTGCGTGACCAATTAAATGCCTATACTGATTAGAAAGTTAAATTATAATTGAAGAAGAAATATAGCCTGTCTGTATTAGTTAGATTATTTATATTTACTCTCAGTATGTTACTTTTGGAGTGAAAGGAGCTTTTAGGGGTCACCTGGGAGTTTCACTAGATCAGGGAGTAGAGGAAGGGGGTTCAGTGTCAGCTGTCACAAACTGTTTAAAGAAACAGGGCAGCCTGTTTGTCACTGTTTCCTGCAACTATGTCAATACTATAAATATTGCTTTTCACTCTTAACCCTTTTTGCTATACCAAACTTAGCTTCTGGTGTTATCATTATGAGTAACTAATCAATTTAATAGTAAAATTAATGTCAAATTCTTTCTGTATATGCATATATGTATGTATTCAAGGCTTTTAAAATTTATTAAGCAATTCACCTAATAATTTTGTGAAGCACAAGTATAATTATTAACAAATGAGAAAAATGAGCAATAAAATCATATGGTTTATAAATGGCAATGATAAGCTATGACTTGAATCATTATCCTTAGGCTACAAATTTCATGTTATTTTCCAATCCCTTCCTATTTCACTTTTCTACTTCCTGCCTTCTTTGGAGTCCTAAGCATCAGTAATAATTTTGATAGGAAACTGATAATTTCTTAATTATGTGGAAAATTAATTAATTCAACATTTTTTCCCTTTTCTAATAAAACAAATAATAAACTGCTGTCAAGATATATTTTAATTCTATTATCATGCCCTAATAATTACTTGCTGGCTCATTTTGTAAAATACAATATATTATCACAGATAAAATGTAAAACAAAAGATAGTTTATAGCTACTTTGTAAATAGAGAAGAACAGGGTTAAAATTCAGAAGACAGTGAAATTAAAACACGTACTTCAAAATTTCAAAGAAAAATATAAAATGGACACAAGCTTAAAAAGTGTTTTTGGAAGGGCTTAGAAAAACACTTCAAAAACCAAATGAGACAAGTTGAGGAAAAATTAGGAAAAAAAACAAAAGTAATTCAAGAAAACCAAGAAAACACTAGAAAAGGAGATCCAAAAACTCAATGAAGGAAGTAACTCTTAAAAATTAAGAATAGGTCAAGGGGAAATCTAATGGTTCCTTAAAACAAGAAATACAATAAAACAAAATGAAAAAAAAAAAACAGAAGAAAATATAAAATATCTTATTACAAAAGCAACTGACTTATAAAAGAGATTAAGGTGATAATATAAGAATTCTTGAACTACCTTAAAGGTATGATTTGTAAAAAAAAAAAAAAATGATTTTAGGGACTTCCAGTTAAGATGGTGGCAGAGTAAGGAGCAGCTGCTTGATCTCTCCTAACCAAAGCATATAGGACTCCTCAAGGGGACATAAAAACGAATCCAGATGAACGAAGGGACCCCACAACAGGGCGAAGCATTGAAGGTACGCAGAATCGGGGCATTTCCACGCTATAAAGGGGTGAAACAGCTCTCACTAAAACGCGAGAGGAAAAAGCCCCTCCTCCACCACCCCCCACACCACATACAACTCAGAGGCCAGTGCACAAGAGTGAAAGCAGGTTTGGGGCACCCATTAAGTCACTGGCAGCTTCAGGGCTTGTTCCTGAGAGCAGCAAGACTTAGGATCCCAAGAGGCTAAAGAACACGCATGGACTTTCCTGAGCGTCTGCGCAGGTGAAGGCAGTGCCCTAGGCAAGGACAAGGATCTTGAGCGCAGGCTTGGATTGTGAGTGGAGACCCTGTGCAGACAGGAGCATGCAGTGGGAGCACGGCAAAGGGGCAGACCAGGGACAACCAGGAGGCTCGATCCTGAGAACAACGGGACCTGAGACCTCGGGAGTCTAGACAGACCCTGAGTGTGAAGATAAAGTGCAGAAGGCACTGGGCTAACAACAATGGCAAGCCAAAATCGGGAACTCCAGAAGAGAAAGATTATCAAGAAGAACTCTGGAACACTCAACAACTTTTACACAGAGAAAATACAGACAACAGAGGGGAACAAACAAGAAATCATATCCAAACCTTCCCAAAACAATGAAAACTGGTCACAAGCTATTGAAGAGTTCAAATCTGAGATGATGAAAAAGATGGAAGAGACCTGGCAAGAAAATAACAGTTTAAAAGGCAGAATTTCACAATTGGAAAGTGAGACTCTAAAGATTTTTAAGCTTAAAGGTTAAAGGGTTTATTGGTAAAATTTGAATCAGGTAAAAGGGAGTTGGAAAGAGGGTGAGGTAAGCTAAGATCTTGAATAACTAATTTCTCTAATTTACTTTTAGGAAATGTTGAAAGGTCTTCTTATGGTGAAACAGTAAAGAAAGCCTTGAGGGCAATTTCTACTCTGATACTCTTGGTTGCTGACCCAGGGTTGCCAAGCCCTGGGCCAGATGGTGATGTCTTGATGATAGAAATAATCTCTTGATTACAAAGGGTTAATGAGTCTGCTAATGAGCTGATGGTATTGGCTAGCTATGGTAGCTGTTCCTACCTAACTAAAGAATCTACCCAAACCACCCTTCAACCACCCAGTTTACCACCCTTTCCTCCCTAACCCTGAAGATCAGAGTCAGAAGTGAAGTTTGGGGGATGCCTTTTTATACCCTTACTTCAACTGTCACTCTGGGTCCCCTGCCAGGTTCTGTGTTCTATATTAGCAACTGCCAATATGCCAACCATGAAAACATGGTTGCAGGATTTTATCCATCACAGAAAGAACATACACGAAAAGAAGCTTTGAGCTTGAGTTGAATAGAATGAGTCAAAAAATAAAATAAAGTAGGGGAGGGAGGGATAAAATGGAACAATTATTGCATACAAAAGGGGCATGAATAGAATGATTGTTATAGTGAAGAGAAAATAGGGATGGGAGGCTGATAATGCTTACACTTTATATTATCAGATCTGGGTAAAAGAGGGAATAGTATATACATATTTTGTATGTATATATGATAGTATAAACATATTTTGCCCTTCTGGGCCAAATATTTCTTAACTTACAAGGAAACAGGAAGATGGATGGATAAAAATAAGAGAGGGACTCTTAGAAAGGTTTATAGATTGAGAGAGGAAGGCAAAGAGTAAAATAAGGAAGTGAATATTAGAGGACATTAATATTAAGAAATAAGAAGGTAAGGTGAGGGGACAAAGGAAGTAATATTAAAGGACATTTATATTAAGTAAATGGAGAGTAAAATGAAGGGAGAAGGGAAGGACCCTTTGGAGGATTAATAGATAAAGAAGTATTAGGGAAAAGGGAGGAGACAAGGAAGGGAACCTTAAAAGGTTAGGATGATTTTAGAACCAAGTGGGCATGGGAAGACAATAGGGCAGTACTTTTCGAAAGGGTGTCAATTAAGGAGGTAGTGTTTAGAAGAAATTAGATTTCTCAGGAGGAATAAGATAAAAAGAGAGGCAGAGAAGATAAAACAATGAGAAAAAATAGAATGGAGGAAAATATACTACTAATACTTATGATCTTTTGTGTAAAGGGGATTAATTCACCCACAATATGAAAATGAATAGTGGAATCAAAAATGAAAACTCCACACATTTTAAAAGAAGAGTCACTCATGTAAACTGCTCAAATAAAGAGCTGGAATAGAATATATTATACTTCAGCTGACAAAAATGAAAAAAAAAAACAGCTGAGATAGCATTAATGATCTCAGGGTTAAAACAGTTCTAATTAAAAGAGCTAAAAATGGAAAACTACATTATGTTAAAAGATACCATTGATAATAAAGTATTATTAACACTAAATTTAAATGAATCAAATGCAATAGCATTCAAATTTTAAATGAACTTTTATATTAAAGAAAAATTCTGTAAACTTAGATTACTTCCAAAGGTGAAGAGGTCAAACATCTTTAATTTGTAGGTTATCAAATTTAAATAGATACAAAGGATTATCATTAGTAAGGATATTTGCTGTTTGGGTCCCTTGACCAAAATTGTGATTTTTTTTCTTTTTAGGAGCAAGGATTAAAACTGTACTTATTGTTCCTATAATTCCTTAAAATCAGAAAAAAAATACAGATCTAACCCCTCCACACTCCCAGAATAAGTTATATTGTCTAATCTGCCCCATAGAATTCTGGTTTTCTTTTATGGGATAGGATCTTTGGGGATAAGGGAGAAATTCCTTATGGATCTGACATATTTTTCTTCAGATAATAAAGTTCCAAAGCATTGTTTTTCTCAGACATACCTTTTTCTCTCTGGGAAGCCAATCTTCCACAGTAGTTACATATTTTTGAACCAGCCCTGTAATTTCATCATTGTGGGATGCTTCTTGTGAGGAACTCCCTCCCCTAAAACAGATAGCAACTATTCTACTATTTAGTTTCTTAGAGAATTGCCTGGGACACTTAGAGGTTAACTTGTCTAAAGGACTATTTGAACTCAATTCTGCCTAACTTCAAAATTTTGGGCCACATAACCACAATATTCCCTAGAGCAGTCAATCTTACTAAAATGGCGAAATTTTTTTTTAAATTAAAAATGTGATAGAACATAATATTAAAATGTAGTTTTCTATGTCACTACGCAGCCAGATAGGATTTTAGGTACAGCAGAGTGGTCTCTGTTTCTATTTGAATTTGAAATCACTGTTTCATGCCACCTCAGCACTAGGTGTATCTAGATATATTAAGCAAATCACAGAATACTAAAGTAATTCGAGAAGTTCCTGTAGTCAATCCATATAGATGCCTTATGAATGAGATGGTAGAACTAACTCATTGTTTAGCACCCTTCTGAAAAGTTCAGGGTAAGGCACTGATGAATTTAAAATACAGAAAACATATTTTAAAGCAATAGAGATATAAATTATAAATTTGTCTAAAAATAAATATATATGTACACACATATACATTTAAAGTACAGGGTAGGTTCTTTTTTATTCTAATTTTCTTTTGAATTAGAGCAGTGATTCCCAAAATGGGCACTACCACCCCTGGTGGGTGCTGTAGCGATCCAGGAGGGTGGTGATGGCCACAGGTGCATTTATCTTTCCTATTAATTGCTATTAAATTTTTTAAAAATTTAATTTCCAGGGAATTAAGTAATATTTTTTCTGGAAAGGGGGTAGTAGGCCAAAAAAGTTTGGGAACCTCTGAATTAGAGTATGTCAAAGCCACAGGAGCCATAACATATGAACCATTCAATCAACAAATATTTATGGAGCACATACTATGTTCCAATACTGGACTAAGTTGTACCAAGGAAAAAATGAAATAGTTCCTTTCTTCAAAGAGTTTATCTTTAATAACTGTAAGACACATGCAAATATGCTCAGATCTGTTCTTTAGCAACTTCACATCACATAGCCTTTAATTTCACATCTTAGAACTGTGACATACAATTAACAGCAAAATACTAATAGATAGGGCCTAAGTAAAAAGTCGAGATTGGGTGAATTTTTAAAGGCTATAATACACTTTACTGAAAGTGAGAATTTTCAGGAATTGGTTTTAAAAACAAAAGCTTCATTCATTGGGGATCAGATTAAGTATTGCTACTTTTTGGTTTATATTTTCTTCCTTTGAAAGGTAGCATGAGTTTTTGGCTTTTAGTATGATCATTTCTATGCAAGTTAAGGAGAAAAAACAGCATTCTCCTTTTGTTTGGGTTTGTTGCTCTTATTTGTGAATGTTTGAGGGATAGGATCATTCATCAATCATTAAATGCCTACTACTTGGATGGTTGTGGTAGGAGCAATACCTTACTCTCTTCCCCTGAGCAAGTTAGGCTAGATTTTCCTTAAAAGTTATTGAAACTGGGGGCAGCTGGGTAGCTCAGTGGAGTGAGAGTCAGGCCTAGAGACAGGAGGTCCTAGGTTCAAACCCGGCCTTAGCCACTTCCCAGCTGTGTGACCCTGGGCAAGTCACTTGACCCCCATTGCCCACCCTTACCACTCTTCCACCTATGAGACAATACACCGAAATTAAGGGTTTAAAAAAAATTTAAAAAAAAAGTTATTGAAACTATCCTGACTGTCTCGGGGGAGAGCTCAGACTGTTGAAATCACTTCTTGGTTGCCTGAGCACAAAACAATCTCTCTCTATCTTTTGCCTACCAAGATGGACAACTTAGGCAAAATAGCTTTGCTCAGCTAAATAAACTAAAGGTCTTCTAAAATTGTTCCTTCTCCTTCTGTATCTATCTACTTTTGATAACTTTGAATGACATGCCAGTGTTTCATTTTATTTCTTTACTGAATTAAACTACCAGAGGTAAGACCAAGGTAGATCTGAATCAGAGCAATTGGCATTCTACTGGTGCTGGAATTAAGAAGATAGATCTGGGACAGCCTATTCTCAAGAAGCTTAAAATCCACTCAGAGGGAAAAATGCTTGCAATTAATTATGATAAGAAGGAAAAAAATCACAAAAGCGAGGTTCAGGAAGGGAAATATGAGAAAGGAGGGATTGCTATAGGGCAGAGAGTATGGGAAACCTGAGGTCAGTGAAGACTCCACTGAGGAGGACACAACTGAGTTGATTTGGTCCAGAAAGAACTTCATAACATTGGAATAGTTTATGGGAATAGTTTTCAAAGCATGCAAGATGGAAGGGAAAATGTCACAGATATTTCAGAAAATGAGAAGGTGGATGCAGAGTGGTACATTAACTAGAACAGAGGACATGATAAGGGAAGCATAAGAGATTGGTAAGAAGTTACAACCAAATTGTAGGAGATGTCAAATGACTCTAGCAGAAGTTCCTATGTAGGAGAAGATGGAGAATCACAGAAAGTGATTGCATAGACATTTGAACAACTACTTATTAGTATGATTAATGAGATAACAGTGTGAGGAATGAATTGGAAATGGGTCATACTAGATATCAAGAGACCACTAAGGAGTATTTTAGTCAATAGGCAAGAAGGAATGAAATCTTAAAATGAGGTGACTGTAATGGGAGTGAAATGGAAAATGTGGATCACTTATGACAGTAAGGTAGACCTATGAAAAAATAAAATCTATAAATGACTATTGAAACTTGTTTTAGACAATATGATTTCTTTCAGTTACTTTCAGAATTTCTATAAAGAAATAATTTAATTTATATGAATTCCTTCTTGCCTTGTTGGGAAATAGTCAAGACTATTTACAAGAAGAAATGAGTAGACAGTATAATCTAAGCAAGTGGTTTAAAATACACACACATACATGCTACAATTTAGAATAAGATTAATAGTTCAAAGGTAATTAATTATCTTCTGGAGGTCAGGAGTTACTTTATTTCCATCTTTCCTTTCATATCTTTCTATTCAGAGTGCCTCACATGATGAGTAATTAAGAAATGCTTATTCTTTGAAAAATGTAAGATTTTTGGGCAATGTGACCAAGCACTATTCCAGGGTCTCAGTGAATGAAGCATGCTTCTCATCTTCACAGAGAGGTGATGCAAAAGTGTCAAGAATAAAAAAAAAATTTTTGTAATAACCAATGTGTGGATTTATTTTGCTAGAATATGCTTATTGGTGACAAAGGAGCTTTCTTTTCTTTTTCATTCTTTTTTCTTTTTAACAGGAAGAGGGAAGAAATTAATGATAATGCTAAAAATTATGAATATTGATGAGTCAATAAATGTATAAAGAAAAGGAACTCAATATAATATTACTAAATAAAATTAAAACCAAGCGATGAGAAATAGTTTAGTTTTATTTTTTCCCAAACAATTAATTTTTCAAGAATTGACAAAAATTACTTTTATCTTTAACATCCAACCATTTTCCACATTTTCCCCTATAGTTTTTTCTAACATTAGTCTCTTCTATACAGATAATTCAATTTTTTGTCTCTTTCCATAATATTGTGAAATGGAGTGAAATTTTCAATCATGTATGCAAAAGTATGCCCAGTCTTTTCTTGGTTGTTGTCCTGGCTGGTTGTTCTATTTTTGTCTAGTGAATTGTTTTCATATATATTCCCACGCAATTAATTTCTATTTTCACACAATAAAATGTGTTCAATTATTTTTGTCCAGATGCCTTACGCAATGAGATTAGGTTCTTATCTTGCACCTGGGACCTCTCTCTCTCACTGTAAGGAAAAAGGTAGATTAACAACAGTTCTGAATATCTGTTTTAAATTTCTCATATGCCAAATGTCTTAGGTGTTATCTTCCTTATTCTCAGGATTCTGTGGCAAATTAAAAATTTTATAGTGCTCCTTTAGATGGCTGGTCTGAAGAAATTCCAATGACCTTTTGATGATTCTATTATAGTGAAAAACTATTTTTATACTTACACTTTTATTATAGGATTAGTAAATCTGTTTAATACTCTTTTCAACTAGGTATACAGCTATTATTTCAACATAGTATACTTTAAATGGAAATAAAATTCTGAATATATGTACCACTCTTGACTGAGTTGCTAGATTTGAAGAAAAAGTAGAAAAAGTGCTAGATTTGAAACCAGAAGACTTGGGTTCAGATCCCACTTCTTCCACTTAGGAACTCTGCGAATTGAGTAAATAATTTTAATCTGTTTGAGCATTGGTCTCTTTTTAAAAGAAAATATATTCTATGAGGTAATTATCCATTCCATATGTGACAAATACCAAGGTCATTTTTGTAGCTTCAAAGCCAACTGAGGTATCATAAAGTCTGGACTCATTCCAGGATGCTGGATGTATGCGCACAACTCCCCTTGGCAAGGACATCTTGTCAAGACATTACAGAGTATTTTACTCACAATATGATCATTGATTATTCATTCTTATACACAATTATTCAATCAATTAATAATTGGGATTATTCCCATCACTAAAATACTATCTAACAGAATTACAGGGAGAGAATATACAGTTCTACAGAAGCATAAAATAGTGAATATAAACTGAACTTGCTTAATTAGATTATCTTTTACAATGGACAATGAGCTGGTTCAGAGAAATGAAAAGGATGAGGAGAACAGGCTAGATTTGCTTCTGAGAAATTATAATGTTCTTTTTATTTGAGCTTTTCCCCTGTAATAAAGTGCCACCATTTTGGCACTGATACTTCTCCAGTAATGTGGCTGTAAATCATGAGATACAGCAGTCTAAGGAAAAGTGAAGTTTGTATCACCCAAAACCCTGAGGAAAGGTCCTTAGTGTGCACAAGAAAGTTAAGGCACCTTTCAAAATAGTTGAGAAGCACCCAAAAGGATAGTGTCAGATAAATGGAAAAATGGAAAACAAGTGGGTAGAACTTTTGGTGATAATAAAGGAGATAATCCATATGATCCATTGTTATCTACTCAAGGATAAGAAGCGCTAGCGGGAGATAATCAAAAAGTCTGGGATATCCCGTGTTAGATGTATAGGCAGTCACAGGCAAGAGTCAAATAGGATAAGTCATTACAGATGCGTTGTGTTCTCCATTTTCTGAGTGAATAAGCACATTAATTAGATCATACAAAGATTTGCCCATGTGTTCAATCGATCAATCAAAAAATGTTTTTGTAGCACCTACTATGTGTTTTACATTCTTCTAGATGCAGGGAAGATAAATACACAGAATGAAATAGTTCCTTTGAACAGCAAATTAACATTCTAACTGAAGGAGATAGATGAAGTATCACAAGTTTTAGGATGGGAAAGAACTTTAAAAGTCATCTAGTATAATCCCATCATTTTAGAAGTTAAAAAATAAATAAAAAGTAAAAAAAAAGAAAACTGATACCCAAGTTGATTAGGTGAGTTGTCTAATAGTGTAGTCACATAAGTACGGATCAAAGCTAAGGCTCTAAACTTGGTTATCATGGTCTTATACAAAGTTCATCATGCTATACCAATTTATCTCTGCTAGGGCTTTTTAACTGTTTTCACTGTTTTCTTTTTTGGAATCGATGGATCCCTTTGGCAGTCTGCTTTGAAAATCATTACCTAAGTCGCCTTACAGGTGCCATCTTGTACAGGAAAACTTTCCTAATCCACCTAGTTGCCAAAAAGAACCATATTTTTAAATAAACAGGAATGGTAAATATTAACTAAATTGAATTTATGGAAATAAAGATGTAATTTTTTTTCTATTCTCCTAAATCTCCTTGCAGATCTCTTGGGGTTCCAAGGACCCAAGGATAATAACTCCTATTCTCACCAGACCCCGTACCCTAACAATGAGTTAGGAACTTCTAAGAGGACAACTACTATGCTGATTAATACCACATTGCAAACTCTTCTGACTGATCCAATGTGTCTGAAAATGAAATGTCACAGAGACATTAGACTTTCTCAACGGCCTGGAGTCCAACATCCATGTAATGAGTCACCTATGGAAGGGCATTAGGATTAACCTGTTTGTAAAGCTGTCACAGTGGTAATTTCTACAGAAATTGTACTTTGCTTTCATCTATTCCTCTTACTTTTGAGATTTCTTATACATTGATGAATCAAATTAGGAAGAAGAGGGGACTAAGAAAATGAAACAACCCCCAAAGTGAATGAAAATCACTTTGAAGATGAATATCGAAATTTTAGAATGATGAAACCAAAGGTCATAAATACTTATTTCATCAAATAATTTTTAAAGGGGAATGAGACTACTTGAAATCAAATGATAGTGTTGATGAACACACACAACTTCATGTGATTGAAAGGGTGGCATTACCAAACCAGGGAGTTCCATGTCCTTGTTGTGCACATGGATTCTAATTTACTCTGTTTCCCCCATCACTGTCATATTTCAGAAAAAGAAACAGCAATCTACCCTGCTGGTGAGGTTTTCTTTCACTTTCTGAGATGCAGCCTTGCTGTAAAAAGGATCAATGCCAGCTGACCACTTGAAATAAAAGTGTCATTGCAAGAGATGAGTGCTCTTGTGGAAGAAATGAGCTTCTACCATTTGCCTCTCAATTGGTGGTCTTACCTATACACACAGACATGGCTATGCTTAGCTCTGCAACAAGATAAGCCTTTTAGAATTGAAAAGGGGACTCTGGACAATGGGAAGAAAAAGCAGAGTTATCTCTGCATAGGGAGATCAGTCAATAAATATTTACTGGCTAAGGAGATAGTAAATGCAAAATGTCAATGAAATGTTGTGTCTTATAATAGAATGTTTGCTCCTTCAGATAGAAGCCTATTTCTTAAAATGTTTGTCCATAACCCCACTAAATAGCACAACACCATGCATATACTAAGCATCCAATAACTATTTATTGAATGAATGAATATGATTCCCTCCCTTGTATCAATAAGTATACATCTATTCTTTCCTTAGTAGTTTTGGTTACCATTTTGCCTGGGTTCATAAATGAGCTTGAAATTCACTAAAACCCCCAAGTTCTTTCAACAAAAGTTGTAATCTCATCTCTATTATCTTATCCTTGTCCCAATGAGTTTGGAACTTGAGTGTATTAGTTATACAATTACATATAAAATCTTATATGGAAACTTTACTTGGAACAAAGGATATCTTGTAGGTTTTCCAGTAACTCAGCAACCTACTGAATAAACCTTCCAATTTTCCCTTCCAGAAAGAGAGAATACTAATATATCTATCACAGGGCATCTTGCCCACCCCCTACTCCTAGCCTTCCTCAGACTAATGAAGGGATAAAATTAGTGTCCTCCTACATATGAAAAGAAAAACATAACTTATTATGTATTTATGTCCACGTGTTGTGGGGGTGAGTTGTATAATATATTAGATTTTTGTGAGACTTAAATAATTACTTAGTCAAAGGAAAGTCTTGAAACATGACCTGAAAAGTAACCAAATCATTTCTTAATATTACATATACCACACTTTAGATAGTACAAAATTATTTACTTTATCACATCAAGAATAAAATAGATAGTCTATAAAGTATGAAAATAATTGAAACTCTCTTTCCACTGCCACTTAAAGGCAGGTTCATCTAAATGATCGAAATAGTTCTCTGCCTTTCTTTTTGGCTTGAATGTGTATTTTGTTACTTAGCAAGTCACACCAATGATAAAGAAATTGTCCTTACTAACTTCCTCTCTTTAGTCATGTAGTACCCAACATTGTGTCATGAAGCTAAGTGTTTATCATTAATTGACATTGATTTACTGAATCCATAAAATAAATATATAAAATAAAAATATAAAATATATACTGAATCCATAAAATAAATATATAAGATATATTATATATATATAAATTGAAAGAATTTCTTGATAATTGAAAACTATTGTCAAATGTGGTGGTAATGAATGCCTGTAATCCCTACTACTAGAGAAGCTTGGTATTAAAACAGATAAGTTGTCCATACTAAGTTTGAAACCAATGTGGTGAACCTCAAGGAGACTGGAGTGAGGTGGAACTAGACTTCAGATGGAGGGATGAACTAGCCTAGGACAGAAATGGAATACAATAAAGTTTCCTTGTTTATCAGTAGTGGGACTCAAGCCATGAGTGGCTCCAGCACTTTTAACCCAGGAGAAATAGGAAGACAGTCTCTACCAATAACAATAAGAACTGTAATCTAGTATTATCTAGTTATTTTTTAAAAGTCTGTTAACTAGGACAGGAATTATATAAAAAAAGGAGGCACAAAGAACACGCACCACATCATCATTCTGTAGTCTATTTTATAATGAAGAGTATAAAATGTAAATCTCTCTTCAGGAAACACAGAAAAACATGGCACGGTTGTATGTAACATACTATATTTAAAATACACTTTTTAAAAGTTGTAAATAATAGAAATTCAGAGAGTCTTCTAAATTTTTTTTCTGTTCTTTAAGTAATTCTTTTTTAGTTGTCAAGTTCAAGATTGTAAAAATGTTTTAGAAATCTCTTTTTACGTGTAGGTGTATATATAAAAAACTTAAATGTTATATGCACACGCAAATATTACATATACACATGCAGAGACACAGAATAAAGGCTACATATGTAATTTCATTGATATAGGGAACTCTGTCTTTGTCTCTCTCTTTCTTCCCCCAGATAAATATATGCACAAAAATGTTTATATGTACATACAAATTTGCATTAATATCTTGAAGCATAAAAGAGTAGACTTTAACACAATTATTGTAGACAATTAAAATTGATAATTTATTAATTTAATTTTCACATTACCCATAATTCTAAAAATTTGAGAGTTGCACTTATACAGTGAAATATATATTAAAAACCTAATATCTTCTCTCAACAGAATCAGCCATCAAATGACTTTTAAAAATATAAATAGATAAGCTTGTCATATGACAAATGACCTTTTACTTCTGTTTTTTTTAATCTCAGAGATTTTCTAATTAGGGTGTAACACTGTCTCATCCCAGGGATTTTTAAATTATCCTTTTTCTAATTAAATTATACTAAGCCACTAATAGGAGGTGGTTTTGACTTCCAAATATTTCTATGGAAGAAACGAATATCCTAAGAGGTAATGTTTTTAAATTGTTTAAATACTTCTAAGCAAAATGCATTAGCCTTCAGAGGAAGTTCCCTTTTGGGTTGAGCACAAAGGTGCCAGAAATGAGCCACCAAGTCCAAAACAGAGTTTAATTCAAGAGATGACAGAAGATACCCGTAGTAGGCTAGTACTATGGTGAGGGGGGTGGGGAGGAGAAGATGAATAAAGTTCGTTATGTCTCTCTCTCTCTCTCTCTCTCTATATATATATATATGTATATATATATACATATATATATTATATGTATATATGTATATTGCATACATGTACAGCTTGTGTAAGTTAATGGTATAGCATTATATTATCTGATTTTATGTTTAGAGATACATTTAGTTAGTTAGAGATAAATTTAGTTCCAAT
This sequence comes from Gracilinanus agilis, assembly GCF_016433145.1. Taxonomy (NCBI): domain Eukaryota; kingdom Metazoa; phylum Chordata; class Mammalia; order Didelphimorphia; family Didelphidae; genus Gracilinanus; species Gracilinanus agilis. The sequence continues at coordinate 81,847,781 of NC_058135.1, forward strand.
TTAATTTCTCAGAAAACAAATGATTGATCCAGAGCTATCATGTGACACATTTCCTGTCAAGAGGTAGTTTACTGGGACAAAGTAAGTAGAATTAAACCCAATATAACAACAATATTAAAAAGTGAAACTGAATGAAGTATATTTTTAATGACCAATTTTACCCTAAACATGAATTACAAAAAAATGTGCCTATCTTTGTTTTTGTATGAGACTGTGCATAAGTAATATTTCATCTACTTCCAAATGTGATGCATCTCTCAGTTGGTTTTACTGAGCTTCTCTTTTTGTCATCATTTTCCAATCATCATTTTCCAATCATTATAAAAGATAGCTCATTTTTGGTGCAGAAAAAGAGATATATTTAGAAGTTTTAAAAAGGAAAAAAGGTGTAAATAAAAAAGATAAAATTAAACATGAACTCCTAGAAATGTTCAAAATAAGATTCACAGATATTGTAAAATTGAAGAATTGTGTTTATTATTTAAATACCGGAATAATCACAGTTTTAGTTAAAATATTTGCATTATTTCACAACTTAAGTAAAATATGACAAGTACTTTTACACATCTTTTTTATATCTTTCCTACATATAAAGCATGATTGTTAGAGAATGGAGATTGGTAATGAAATTGAGAGATTTGGGTTTGAATCCTGACAAACATTAATAAGGCTTATTTGAACCTCAGTTTCCTTTCATGTAAAAGAGGAATAAAATGAATTGCACTTTGGTTTTCAGAAGTTCACTGTATGAAAAGTACATTACAAATTTCCAAGTACAAGAACGTTTGCAAAAGTGATGATTGGAAAAGTAATCCTATGGATGATATTTGTTGGGTCTGCAAAAAGTTCTATAAAGGTGAAATTAGCTACTCTGTGATATCTTTTCTCTGAAAATGAACCTTTCATTTAGCAATATGGGTTGTTTTGTTCATCTATTATAATTCTCAAAATGATAATATGAGAAGACATTTATCCCTCAAGTCATATTCACAACTATTCCAATGTTAGAATTATTGTGGCCTAAATTTATGTTATGAGGATGTAGACACCACCTCCCTCAAATCTGAAAATTGACTTTATGCTAATTTTATTGTTTTTCCAATGGTTGGAACCTACTAGCTATAAATACTCCATCATATATCAAAACATAATGATATATTAAAGTATCTGATACATATCCAAAAGGGTTAAATTTAAAGATTAACAAAAGGAATGGTAAATTTTTTTTTGGGGGGGGGGGAAAGTGGGAAATCTCATACTGACCCAGAAATGAAGAAGTTGTACAGATATGTGGAAATTCTTCTTCCCTTTATATTTATATACTAGGGGAGAAGTGGATAATGATCTCAAACTATAATCATAAATATTTACAAAGTCCATTATAAACTGAATTATGCTATGTAAAAACATAATGCAAATTACCAGCTCTATCAAAAGCAATTCACTTTAAAAACAGTGACATAGTTCTTATTCTATTTTATAATTACTTGCTCTTTAGCATGTGATCTGGTCAATTGGATCCCATCTTTCATCAGGGAAATTCTAATTTCATGTCAAATAGAATTCTGCCTAAATAAGAACTGTGAAATCAGTTGCAGTCACTGAGAAATCCTTAGGGAGAAATTTTGGCAGTTACTGGAGTACAGCATATAAACTCTAGTACGAGGCCATACATCTTTTGGGGACTGAAAACATATTTAAAAACAAATTGAATGAGCAATTGTAACTCTGTCCAGGGACGTAGGAATCAGATAAATTGGATATTCTATCTAATAGTTACATATATGCACAAGCAGGTGACCATTTCCCAATGAATATCACATACACAAAAACAAAACATTAAAACTGTCATGGGAAAACATTGTGGCAATTAATAGTCACTTCCCTAATTTCAACCATCACTTTTATGTAAATGTCTCTCAAATCTAAACCCCTAACTAGGACATCTGTTGTGATCTCCAATGAAATGAAGACCAAGAAGCATTTTTCAAATCTTAAAATACTACATAACTCTCAGTTATGAATATGTTTAGAGATAAAGAGACCTTGGAGATTATTTGTCCTCATATCCTCATTTTATAGATGAAGAAAACAAAACCTTGTGACGTTAAGTAACTTATCCAAGATGACACAGATTTGAACCAATATTCACTAGTTCCAAATCCATCCCTGTTTTCCCTCTCCTACTCTAAACTATTAGGATGATAACTAGATTATTATATGTAAAATATTATTTCCTACTTATTAAAATTCCTTTAATTCCTTAAAATTCCTTTGCCTAGTATTCAAAGTCCTTCTTAACCTGGCCCCAATCTACCTCTTTAAACTCATCTCCCATGTTGTATTCTATAAATTATACCTTAAGCATATCATCCAGCTCTGTATCCTTTCTCATTATATTTCCATGATTTGGAATTCCTGCCATCTCTTCTTCTCATATGTATGTGTGTGTGTGTATATATATATGTATATATATATATATACATATATATATATAGTCTCTTCTTATTAAGTATGAGCTCCTTAAGTGTAGGGACTATCTTACTCTTCTATTATCCAACCCACACACACCAGGGCTAAATTCTGTGTTTTGAACATAACAAACACTTATAAATACTATTTCTCCATCATTATCTCTCCCTTCTTTCTTTCTTTCTTTTTTTCTTTCCTTCTTTCCTTCTTTCCTTCTTTCCTTCTTTCTTTCTTTCTTTCTTTCTCTTTCTTTCTTTCTTTCTTTCTTTCTTTCTTTCTTTCTTTCTTTCTTTCTTTCTTTCTTTCTTTTTCTTCCTTCCTTTCTTTCTTTCTTCCTTCCTCTTTCCTTCTTTCCTTCCTTCCTTCCATCCTTCTTTCTTTCCTTCCTTCCTTCCTTCCTTCCTTCCTTCTTTCCTCAACTAAGGCTTATTGCTTTTCCTTCCAAGCCATGGAGAAGGGAACACAATACAAGACTCTTCCATGGCATGCTAATAAAATCAGATTATAATTTTTCCAGAGATCACTGTCCTTTCAACATGTTGTTATACTTTTCTAATTATATACACACGGGCATACACACCTTTAATCCCTACACACACACACACACACACACACACACACACACACACACACACACACAAACCAATTTTGGAATGAGTGAATCATATGCAGAAAAAACACTATCAGACGACCCCCTACATTGTGGAAGCAGATGCCCATCCCTGCCCTGTACACCTGTACCATGCACCTTCTACAATGCATTCCACCATGGATGAGCAAAATCTCTCCCTATCCACTCTGAGTCACCTTTTGATGTTGTATTACCTGAGCCACTGAAGTATTATTTATTCAGTATGTTGATACACGTTCACAAAATAATTAGAACAGTATCTTTTCTGTAGTTACCTACTCCAATTCACTGCTTCATGGCTGCAATAGTTTGGAAAACAGAAGAAATGCCCCTCCAACAATACAGAATAAAAGAGCTTCTCGGTGTGTGTAGATATGTGCACACATGTGTGGTGTAAAGGTAATAATAATCCTAAAGCAGAGCTGGGAGTAAGGGACAGTAGTTTACAAACACTCGTTTACTGAAGCGGTTTCATACTAATAACTAAGTTCCAAAATGAGTCAAACAGAAATGGAATGCTGAACAATTAAGATTCTCTCCCCATAAGCCCATCTCTATCATTTTATTAAAGGCTACTGGGAAAACCCTTACTGAATAACTAATTCTAAATTATATTCGATGAAAACAAATTAATGTAATAATTTTCTTTCTGAAATTAATTTAAATCTCTGTGGATGCTGCAACAAATTTAGTCTTTACTATGCATACAAAAAGTTATGAAAAGCCTTATTGCACTGCTTTAGGCAAAGATTCATTGGTTCACAGTCACTGGTAATGGCCATTATTCCAATCTAGCAAACCTGCTTTAATTGCTCATTTTGGCTTTTATATTTATATTTCAAGCATTTAAAATTACTCTGCATTTTTGTTTGGCTAGCCAATAATATACGTATGGTGATAATGGTTTGAATACATCTTATTTCCAAAAATGTCTTGTTTCTCTTCTAGAAACTATTATGCCTCGAAGATTTTTAACTCTTTCAATTCTAAAACATCCACCCTGCTGCACTGATTCATGACAACCTCACTGGGCTCACTATTTCAGAGAAGCCTTAGACATGACTGGCACCTACCTAGCACTCTGCCATGAATAGAACCTGGATTGCCAGGTAAGGGATCTGGGATTAAATCTCACCCCAAGCACTTAGTTCTTCTAAGAATTTAGTAAGTTAATTCACTTCTCTTGGGCTCATTTTTTTAATCTATAAAAGGAAAGGATTGGACATGATGGCATGTGAGGGCCCTTCCAGTTCTAGGTCTATAAGCTTACAAAAGGAATAGGTAGTACAGCGGAGTGAGGAAGACTTGAATTCAATTCTTGCTTTTGATACTTATTACCTGTGTGACCCTGCACAAGTTAGTTAATCTCTGTTTGCTTCAGTTTTCTCACCTGTAATATGGGGATAATAATAACACATACATACTTCCCAAGTTTTTTTGTGAGGATCAAATGGGAAATATTTCTAGTGTTCAGCACAATACTTGGTATATAGAAAGAAAGTACTGTATTGATAGCTGCTATTATAACAATATTTATTGTAATCTTTTTAAGAGCAAAGCAAGGAAAGACCTTGTTTGTTTCATAAATCGCTAAAAGAATTAAAATATCATCTTAACAAAATACCCAAAGGATTTAGATATGACCAGTGTTGGAACATATTGTGCTTAGCTATGCATATTTGTATAGGAATTTTTTCTTTATTTCCCCCCTCCAAAGGAAGGTGGAAATAAGGAGAAAAAATTTTTTCATTGATTAAAATTAATTTAAGATTTAAATCCCAATGAGAATCCTGGACTCTTTTATCCTCTCTTTAAATCATTCATTGGGAGGAGTGTGCTTAGGAAAAAATATGTTACCTCTTTCAGAATAGAAAGGGTACTGATTAATAAACAGAGCTGTGATGTAGCAAACCCACCAAATCAAGCCATTAAACCAGAATTGGGTTGCAAACCCATGCTAATATTAATAGCAACTATTTCTACAGTTCCTTAATATTTGCAGAACACTATCTCATTTGATCTTAATCGTGTCACTATGAGATGGGGGGGGGGTTATGCCCATTTTATAGATAAGGAAACTGAGGATGAGTTTAAGCAACTTAAGCTCATCTAGCTAATAAGTGTCTTTGGAAAAATTCAAACACAGGTCTTCATATTCAAATCTAAGGATGTAACTGCTATAATATTTAAGTGCTTGAAGCTATATCTTTGTGGGTGTATTAACTCATTACTCTTTACTATAATTTATTTTTAAAATTCTACTTGTCCTACCCACATCATTTTTCTTTTATTCTTCCTTATTATGACTTTTCTACCTTTCCTCTCATTTTCTTCCTCCTCTTCCCCATTCCTATGCCAAAGACATGCCCTGACACCTACAATTTTAAATCTCTTGGGTATTTTTGTTAGGGATTTTTTTTTAAGTTCTGACTCCTTCCCTAACTACTGTAATAGCCTGGAAGAGTCCATATAACTCTAAGTACCAGAATTTTTCTTCTTAAGTACAGACAGCCTTTACAGAATAGTCTATAGTTTGAGTCTCAAACTGTATATAAAAGATAAGGGCCTGACTTCTGGCTTTGCTACTACCTCCCTTTTTGATCTTGGTAAAATTGATTCTTCTCTCTGGCCATTTAGTTTCTTAATTTGGTAACTGAGGGTTAGACTAGACGTATTTAGGCGTGCGCACACACACACACACACACACACACACACACACACAATTTTCACCTATTTTTGACTTAACTGATTCATAGTATTTCAATAGAAAAAACAAAGGATTTGGTGGCAAAGGGCATTGGCTCAAATCCCAGCTTTTCTTTTCCTAATTATGTGACCTTGGGAAAATCACTGAATAATAATGATAACAGCTAGTACTTGGTACTTTGATTTGGCAAATATGTATATATACAATTTTATTTGACCCTCACCACCAACTTGTGAGATACTTGCAAATGTTATGTCCATTTCACAGATAAGGAAACTGAGTTTGAGAGATTAAATGATCTGTTCAAGGTTACACAGCTAATTAAAGTCTAATTAATGCAGGATTCTAATATATCCTCCTGATTCTAAATCCAGTGTCCTTATCCACTGTAACCCAGATGCCTTTCTGGACCTCAGTTTAATCAACCATAAGATAAGAGACTTGGATTTTTGTTGATAAATCATTTTATTTATGTCCAACCTGTGACTCCATTTGGGTTTTTCTTGGCAAAGACACTAGAGATGCTTGCCATTTCTTTCTCCAGTTCATTTTACTGATAAGGAAACTGAGGCAAATAGGGTTAAGTGATTTGCCCAGAGTCACATATCTAGGAAGTGTCTGAGGTCAGATTTTAACTCAGGAAGATGAATCTCCTTGATTCCAAGCCTGGTACTCTACCCACTGAGTGACCTAGTTGCCTGAAATAAATGTTAGTGGTGATGATGATGATGATGATGATAAGTCAGGACAATTTTTTTAAACCCTTACCTTCCGTCTTAGAATCAATACTGTATATTGGTCCTAAGGCAGAAGAGTGGTAAGGGCTAGGCAATAGGGGTCAAGTGACTTGCCCAGGATCACACAGCTGGGAAGTGTCTGAGGTCAGATTTGAACCCAGAACCTCCCGTCTCTGGGCCTGACTCTCAATCCGCTGAGCCACCCAGCTGCCCCCTAGAGCCAGTACAATTAACTGAAAGAAGTGTTTGCTTAAGTAATGGAGGGACATGATAGATCCTGATCAAATGTCATCTCCAATGTCACCAGAATAACTGGCCCTACTTTCCTCGTGGCCATTTGATCATAGACCAGGGCAAAGAGAATCATTCCTGCTTTTGTCACTGACAAGGATCATACCATTCTCATACACTGCTTGATGGCCATTTCATCTGCATGCTGTTTCTTCTAACCAATATTCTGGATTTTTCAAAGGTTAGAAAGAAATGAGAGCACACTGAGGAATTTCTAAAATGCTACCTCTGGGTGCTTGAGCTACTAGGAATCAAATAAAGATTAGAAAATCTCTTAGTGCTGGACATCCGTGTGTCTATCATTTCTATTCTTGTGAATTGTCTAGAGCACTAATAGGCTAATTGACTTGCCCAGGGTTACACAGCCAGTCTGCGTTCAAAATAAGACTTGATCCGACACCTCTCTAGCTTCAAGACCAGCCTTTTGGCTACTATCACACACTGCCTTTCTGCTTGAAATAGTACAAGAGAAAACAACTAAGTCAAACCAAACTTGTCTATTTGTAACAAGAGTCATTTTAATTTGACAACACTACAAAATTATGAGCCAAGCTGTATTTTTATTCAAACTCTATTTTTTTCTACTTTTTTCCTGTTTCCTTGCTCTCTTCCTTCTCCAACCTTCCTTTTGCAACCTAAGCTTTTAGGCACACACATTGGTACCAGTGAATATACTTCTTTGATAGGGATTGATAAAATATGTGAAACAACATGGAGGCTGGAATATAGGAAAAGGATCTACATAAGATGGGGAGGCCAGACAGCACAGTGGATAGTGGGCTGCCTTGGAAGTGGGAAGGACCTGAGTTCAAATCTGACCTTAGTTATTAAGTATGTAACCTTGGGCAAGTCACCTAATCCTGTTTGCCTGATTTTCCTCATTTTAAAAATGATCTGGAAAAGAAAATGACAAACCACTCCAGGATCTCTGCTCCCCAAAAACGAAAGGAATCCCATAGCTTTGCTCTCACCACCCCTCCCCAGTCACTGTCCTGCTCTTCACTTTGCATTATACACAGCCAATAACCCCATCAAATTCTCAGGACTTTCATTGATATTTCCTCTTTCACTCAGGTTTTGCATCCTATACTACCACTCTACATCATCCCTGCATCCCATAACCCCACTTCCATTGCTCCCATATCCCAATCCCAAAGTCCTTCCATACTCTCAAAACCTACTGAATTGGGCACCATTCTGGGCAAATGAATCAACAATGGGTGAACACCAAATTGCACTACGATCTCAGATGTTGCCATTTCTTAAATTCACGAAAGCAACCAAAAAGAAATCATATTTCGGCTTACAATCAGTTCCAAGGTTAATCCCAACTACATGTACCATTTTTAACCCGTTATTCATGGTCATGACAATGTGCTCATTTAACTAGAAATGTTTATTCCCAGCTGTGTGACCCTGGGCAAGTCACTTAACCCCCTTTGCCTAGCCTTTGGCACTCTTCTGCCTTGGAACTAATACTCAGTGTTGGTTCTAAAATGGAAGGTAAGGGTTAAAAAAAGAAAAGCTTACACACACACACACACACACACACACACACACAAACACACCCCATAAGACAGTTGAGGAGCTATAAATATGGAGACTGTTAAAGGTTAATATGAGATGAAGTTAAGACTGAACTAGAATTTATCTTTATTCAAGTAAATACTGTACCCATTTGTCTGTGAACTATGTTCTCTGAGCTCTCTTTCAATTAGCTCTCACCAAAAGAAGAGAAATTCCCTTGATTTCGATCTCTGCATTAATGACAGTGTTAATTTGAATTCTCAGTACATTGGCTACATTGTGTCAGCTTATTAGGCAATAATACACAGAGTCACTTCATCAACTACAGTTAATATTCTTTGTGTATTTTAATTAGATTTAGACGGGGATAGGGAGGGGAGGGCAGGTAGAAATGACAGAATCCTCCAGAATGAACTCCCCATCACAATCTAGATGAAATACAGGTGTAGAATAAATGTAGTGGAAAAGTTTAAGTCACTGTAGGTTAGACTTTAAAGATGTTAAATCATTAAAAGATTATTTTAAATTTCATTTATGCTAGTGACAGTTTATGACATTTAATGAGAAAATAATTTGCACACTGGATTGTGTGTGTGTGTGTGTGTGTGTGTGTGTGTGTGTGTGTGTGTGTGTGTGTGGAGTCTACCTTGATAGTATGTTGGTGGGTCGTGATTATTTTTTTAATTCAAAGATATTTTATTTTCCCAATTACATGTAATAATAATTTTCAACATTCATTTTCCAAAATTATATGATCCAAACTGTCTCCCTCCCTCCTTTTCCTCCTCCCACTTGGAGACATACATGTATTATCAGGTCATGGTTCTTAAATGTTATATCTACTAAATGTAGTTTCTAATGTCAGGTCCCACGAAGCTGGAAAGACTTTGAATTCAGAGCTAGGGAAGGACTATAATTAAGTCTGGCTCATTACCAGGTGGATCATAGGGTGCTAAATTTCCAGAAACATAAATTCTTGACAACCCACTCTTAAGTCACCCAGGGAATGCTATCAACATTGGTGAAAGGAGCAGATATACAGCAATAAAATCAAAGGTCTTGGAACTTTTGAATTACTGTAAGAAAGATGGTATTCAAATTACTTCTTATCTTTTTGTAGGAATACAAAAATCAATTCTGGGACATTTGTCTCTATTTCCTCATCTGTAAAATGGGGGAGCAAGTTTGTTGGGATGGAAAGAAGAACAAACTCAACGATCTCTAAGACATTGTCCACCTCGACATTTTTATGCATCTATGGCTATAGAAAAAAAATTATTTCTAAACTGAAGAATGCCTCTCCTACTATATCAAGAGGGAAGCAATGTGTAGACTAGACATGTTTCTTCATTAATAATGCTGTGAAGAAATGGAATTGAATTCACGAAGCCAGTCAGTCAATAAACATTTATTAATGACTCACTCTGTGCCAGGTGCGATATGCTAAGTGTAGGAGATACAGAGAAAAAGTCTGTATTAACTCTTTGTTATATGCTTGGCATCTCACTGAGCTGCATGCTGGGGTCACTGAAACAAAAATAGTCCTTGTTCTCTAAGATCTTATATTCCTCCAGATGAATAATAGATCAACAAGCATGGAATGAGCACCTACTATGTGAAGGCACTGTACCAGGAATTTTTTAACGCATAATTTACATATAACAACAACAAAAAGCTTATCCCTCAAAAAAAAAAACCCAAACCCAAAAAACCCAAATCTTTGTGTTCTCCTTTAAGTATAATTGGCTCTCATTTTCCCCTCCATACTTGGCCTGGGTCTGCACCAAACTCTCAGAATACTAAGGGAAAATGGAAGGATATCCTTTCATATGCACATTTAAATTTGTTCATTTACATGAGCTTAGCTGTGAAAATTACTACTATTTTCATTTAGAGTTTGCAGTTTTACCAATAGCATTGACCAGAATAGTCAATCTACTGTCATCAGTCTTAAAGTTAATTAGTTCTCAGGACTCATAATGAAAATGGCTACCCACTGCCTGAGAAAAAACTGAGAGAGAATCCCAATGTAGAATCGAAACATGCTAGTCGTTATTTCCTCCATGATTTTTTCCCCAGTGTAATTTTGCTCTGTGTCTTACTTCACAACACGACAAACATGGAAATATGTATTGTGTGATAATATAGATCCAATCTAGATCATATTATCTTCCTTCTTGGGAGGGTAGGAGGGAGAGAGAGAGAACATGTATAGCAAAATGTCCAAAAATGATTATTAAAAATTGGATTAACATGTAAACAAAAAAATTAATTAATTCTCTACACCGTCTTTTATACAAGCTAGTGCTTCTGAGTAGCTGGAACTGTTATCTAAAAGGCTACATGGATGTTTGTAATGGGTAGAATCCATAACCAAAGGCATTTAAAGTGATTCATGAAAGTTTGTTTGAGTCCAAGTTTTAAGGTGAGTCTCAGCCTGTCCCCAGCCACTTTATACATTGCTCATGTTGAAGAAGAAAATTAATCAATTAAATGTTATTAGATCTGATATACAATATCACCAACCTCTCATTAAGTGTCCCCTAGCTAAAAATAAACCTTCCTTTACATTGTTTTTCCTCTAAGGTATCACTCTGCTAAAGTAGATGCTACAGACTCAGCTCCATGGAGAGGAATTTTATTATCTCCCTATCATGGTTTTTCCATAGGATGGGCCTCCTGTGCAGTGCATTACAGTTTAAGAATTTCCCATTTATGAAAGCTTATGGCAGAATTTGGTCACAGAAGCTAGCTTTTATTTTCGTTGGGCACTTAATTGTCTCAGAAGGAAAGGCCCAGGTAGTATTGTGTTTTCACCCCTGAATGTGCTCTTCAGTGGTAAGAGATCAACATTGTTTCAAAAAATTCATTAATAAAAAGTTAAGTTTGTACAACATCAAGTCCCATTTCCCCTAAATTCCACAGGCACTGTTATTCACACAGCATAAAATAATAAAACTCATTTTAAACTTTGCTCAAAGTCCACTGTTTCTATATTACAAAATTAATCTCTCATATCTAGTTCTTTATTTTACAACTGTTCAGGAAATGAGTTTTGATGTTTAGTAGATTTCCTTGTCTCATCTCTCCCCCCTCCAGTTTATCCCACACATCGTACACCACCAAAATGATTTTCCTTAATCGTGAATCTGACCATACCATTCTCCTACTCAATCTACTGCAGTGACTGCCTACTGTTTCTAGGATGAAAAATAAATTCTTACATTTAGTTTTTAAAGCACCTCACAACCTGGTCCCAAAATATGTTTCCAGATTCCATAATATTCCTTTCCAGAATGTTATAAAAGTACATTATGCAATTTGGATATTATACTCTCTTATCCTAATTTTGCATCTTAGCTAAATTAATTTTCTCCTTGTTCCTCACATGACACTTTATCGCTGTCTCTGAAAATTTCTCCCTTCCTTCAGAACATGAAGCTTTTCCTAACTCTCTCAAAGTAACTTGGATTTAACCATTATGTATTTATTCTCTTTATTTTAGATATATTTATACTACTTCCTTGCCTCGTTTCCTTATCTGAAATATTAGCAATAATCACAGTATTTTCTTCCTTAAAGATTGTTGTAAATATCAAATAACATATAGAAAGCACTTTGCAAAATTTAAAGCATTATATTACTGTTACTACTACTGCTACTGCTACTCCTGATACCACTACTACCTCTACTACCTCTACTACCACTACCACTACTACCACTATTAGCACTACTACTACTACTACTACTACTACTACTACTACTACTACTACTACTACTACTACTACTACTACTACTACTACATCTTTGCTGTTAAACAATAGGCTCATCCTCATCTTCAGTCAGAATTGTTTCATTCTGTATTTCCACTAGTGCCTAACATAATAATTCATGGAAAAGGAACTTTGCAAATGTCCTGAGGTCAAAGTTAAATAGTCAGGATTTTACCATCATTTGTATCACCCAATTAACAAATATTTATTGGGCATTTTTTTAGAGCAAGGTACTGTGCTAAGTGCTAGGAACAGCCCATACTGTCAAAGAGCTTTCATTCTTTGAAAGGAGATAGATATTTAACAGAAATCCAGTATTATGTAAAGTGTGTAGGTATATTAAATATAAGCATATATCAAATATATGTTCAATGAAAGCAAGGTGTTTGGTTTTTTTTAAGAATGGGAAAATATTAACTATTGGGGGTTCAGGAGAAGCTTCATTTATAATCTAATTAAGACACAACATAATTTGATACTGACTTGACCATCATGAGTAGATATATTTTTCACACTATTTATTCAGTAACAAGGTTTGTTCAACTGGGAAAAGATTCTCCTAAATTCATTGCTAAATTTATCCTGAAAGTGTGAGTCTGCTCTTTCCTATATTCCCTTCCTCCTTCCCATCACCACATTGAGGAGGCACCTATTCCATCTCTGCCCCTACAGGAAAATGTAATAATACTGAAAATATTTTTGTTGCATAAAAAATCTATTTTTTAGTAATAATTAACTAAATAATGGAAGCATGTCACAGTGTAGAGATCACTAGTGTTAGAATTAGGAGAGAGGTTTAATTCCCAACCTGCCTCTGCCTGAGTAAAACATTAATCTTTCCAAGACTCAGTTTTATGATCTATAAAATAGGGATGAAATTCTACCTGTATCATCTGCCTCATGTGGTTATTGTGAAGAAAATACTTTATATCTGGTCTCTAATCTGACTTTTAGCACTTACTAGCTTGGGTAAATTAGTCAACTTCTACAAGCCTCAGTTTTCTCATTTATAAAATGAAGAAGTTAAAATGGACAAAGTCTAAAGTTCCTTTCAGTCCTTAATTTAAGATCCTAAATATTATCCAAATATTAGTCACATGCTGAAATGAGTCAAAGTCCTGTTAGGCAGCAGAATTCCTCTAATCCACATAATTTCTTTTTTTTTATTTCTTTTTAAGTTTTTATTTTGAATATTTTCCCCTAGTTACATATTTCACGTTCTTTCCCTCTCCCCCAAACCCCCTAACTCCCTTTAGCCGACACGCAATTCCACTGGGTTTTACATGTATCATTGATCAAGATCTAATTCTGTATTATTGAATCCATATCATTTCTGTTCTCATCCACATAATATAATGAATCTACATTAACTGGTTATATACATACATATACACATATTTTTTACTTTACTAAAACAAACATCATTTTAGTTTTTAATATAAAATAAAATCTCATATTTATAAGCAGATTTCTGAAATGTTGTCAGTTATTCAACCCTTGGTTTAATGCCTGTCTCTCGCAGAACTCGAAGGTTCCAAAACCAGGCTAGTAGTTTTGTGAGAAAGGATCATCTTCCAGGAATGGCTTAGGAAAGAGGCAGGAGAAGCTCAGCTGAGGAGAGGGGCCAAGTCCCCAAGTAGGGAGCATACGGTAGGTAAAACTGGAAATAGTTAGCTGCAGAATCACATTCCAATTCTTTTGAGGCTCATTTGGCAAAGCTTAATGGATAAAGGCTCTGTAGCTGAGGCGATGAAAAATCGAGTTGTAACCGAATGGTGCCCACTGTGATCAGTCCAAAGCATGCCACCACGTAGGGGGGAAATCACCTTGCTTTTCCCCTGGAGTTTCAATGGGAAAATGGCAAAGAGATGCTGATGTATTTTTTATACAGCATACATTTTCTCATACTTATCACCCCCACCCTTTCCTTAAATCTGCTCATAAGGGCTCAAGCTTCTCATTTCCTAACCACAGGGCATATCTTCCACAAGGAGAAGAACTGAATAAAAGAAAACTAACATGAAAAGGAAACAATTAAATTTCCACCTTAAATAGAAGCAACAAAGGAAGGGAGTTCTCTCAAAGATGGATTTTCTCTTCTTATTTATTATTTCATAGTCACATACATTGCTAATGTCACTTTACTGCACAATTTCTACTAATTTTCTTTCTTTTCTTTTTAAAACCTTATCTTCTATTGTGGAAACCATACTAAGTATTGGTTCAAAAACAAAAGAATAGTAAGGGCTAGGAAATTAGGGTTAAGTCACTTGCTCAGGGTCAGAAAGCTAGGATACACTTTGTTTTCCAAGTAATCAACTAAGGAGTACGGTTGTCCCTCACTATATTATGGTTCACTTATTGCGGCTTCCCTATATCACGGGTTTAATATATATATATATATATATATATATATATATATATATATATATAAAATTCTATATCATAGAGTTTTCACTGTATCACAGGATTTTGTGGATGAATACTAGACTGTCACAATAGAAATGCAGTATACCACTACTACTTGCACAAGTTTGTCTCCAACCTGAGATTGTATGCGGCACACTTTTGGCTGATGGAATGAAAGGTGACCAACCACAGCCCTGTGTTCTGTATTCTGGGTGCTGATTGGCTTATTGACTATAGATTAATAAGAGTGTGGAAAAGGTTTATAGGAGAGTGGGAAAGGTTTACAAAGCCTTAAAATGTATATAAATAATAAAATAAATATAACGCTGTTACTTCACAGATTTTCACCTATCACAGGGTGTTTCTGGAACATAACTCCTGTGATAGGTGAGGGATCACTGTATACTGTCATATTTTCTCTGTGTGTGTGTGTGTGTGTGCGCGTGTGTGTGTGCATGTGTGTTTGCTCCAGATCAGGAAAAGAAAATGCTTTACTAGTTTTGTCTTTCACTAAATTGCCTTCATTTATGATTATGACACTATTTAATTTTCTCAGATCACTTGAAAGTTCAGGCCATCATCATCTCCTACCTGGATTTTTCCAAATTGTCTTTTTTCCATGAGTTTCTATGAACTTTATTCCGTCTCTCATAGAGCAGCCAAAGTTATTTTCCTTAAGCAAAAAAACTGACCTAGTCATTCTCCACTAAAACCCTAATAGCTTCCTATTGCCTCTAGTTACAAATATAAACTTCCCTTTGGCTTTAAAATCCCTTCTCAACCTGATTTCGACCCACTTTTCTAACTTTGCTGCGTATTTACTCTGCAGCCCTCATACATAGTATTTCATCTCCTGGTGAGGTGGCTCTACAGAGGATATCTCCTCTAAAAGGTACTTTCCCTTCAAATCCTTTTTTTTTTTTAAAGAAGTCCTTATTTCTCTTAAAATTTAGCTCAATTGCCATCTTCTATATGAGGACACCCCAGGTTTTAGGATCTTCTTCTCTCAGTGGTACTAGTAAATGTTTAGCAAGTGGTTCTCATCTGTTTAATTCGTAGCATTTTCTCATTTCCAAAGTATAAATGTTTATATTACAAATGTAACAGTCAGTTTTCAAAAGTTGGTACAACTCTGGCTTCAGCATGTCCCTGCCTCTCTCTTCCCCAAAGAAGTATGTTTTATTAATTTTGCATAAAACTTAAGGCGTACGTGGTCTCCCTCTCCATCACCCTTTTGTCAGGTTTTATGGATTTGTTGCTATTTTATTATAATATGAATAAATGGATTTCATTGCTATTTGTTATTTGTGTTCATTGTAGAGCTGGGATTAGTTGGGAAAGGGTCAAGCTTTGGAAATAGAGTTTGGAGTCCTTTCTCCCTCAAATGATCAGAAGTTTAATAGAACCTGTTCATATCCCCTCTATGAACAACATTACAAGGGGCAGATAGGCTTCTAGCCTGTTATACCCTCTCTGTAAGGAGAGCAGAGTGGCAGCCTCTGGTCCCAACCTTTTGTTTCTTCTCATGGCAGGCATGAAAGTTTCCCTTGGAGAAAGAGGAGGAGAGTACAGGCTAGAGACATCTATTCTGCCTTCCTTTGAGCCACATGATGAAAGACTTCTCCTCTTTACACAAGGGGCCCATCTTCTCATCTTTTCCTTGCACAAACATAAAAACTAGTTTGAAATCACTAATATAAAGTGAAACTTGAATTAAAACTTGTGACATTTCATTTTATACACCAAAATTTGGAAAGGATGATTAACAATGAAATAATGTTGAAAGGGCTATTGTAGGGAAGGTACATTAATATACTGTTGGTGGAACTGACCGTTGGTCCAAACATTTTAGAAAATAATTGATAGTTATGGAGGAAAAAAAAGAAGACGGTAAACGTCTACCCTTTTTGCCCCATTTGCGTGTATGATCCTATTGCTAGGAGCCCAAAGAGACCAAATAAAGAAGGAAATATTATTTACATAATCAAAAATTTGTACCTCTGCATGTGTTTTTATGTGTATGTGCTAACAGAACTGATACTAAACAAGTATCCATTGATTGGGCAAAAGGTAAATAAATCATGAAACAAGAATGTATCATATCTGCAAAAATGTAAATTATTAATTATTCACAGAAATAAGGGAAGACATAAAGGGTGAAGTAAACAAAATAAGGAAAAGGATAGAATAAAGCAACATAGACCAAAAGACCTACAGTAACAAAAACAAAACTGAACAATATAGAATCAAAACAACTAAGCTTGTGTCTGAAGAAGAGATGAAAAAATGCTATGCAACTATGATTATGGAATACTGTATGTGGAATCTGATGCAGGTGATAGGTTGGTTGAGTTTACTGAACGTTTTTTTAAAGCTTCATTATAAGGAAAGAATCCTTAGGTAAGAGAGATTTAGAGAAATGTTTGGAAATGACTGTAATTTTTAAAAAAGATGTCAATATTTTTTTCTTTTAATCCCTCTAATTATTTTCAATATGGTTAAAAAGTAAGAAAGATTCAAACCAAATGTTTCTGAGACTTTCACCAATTTTTATCTTGGTATGGGCTAAATTGTGCTTATTCAGTTGTAGGGGCTGCTGCCATGAAGTATATGAAGAGTCACATTTTTTATTACTGTTTAAACTATGTTGTCATAAATCTCAAACATTATTCCTAACATTTTTTTAACTGACTGCCCTTGGGAAATGAGAGTCTTGTCTAGCCTACTCTAATTTTGCAATTTCTATAAAAAGTTATTATATAAATGGTTGACATTGGTCAATGCTCACCACTTTAAGATTAAGTTTACCTGAAATTTTAATTTATTATTCAGTATTTCCTCAGGATCATATTTATATTAATGATTTCACATTATTCAAGATCTTGGAGGATTTACTTTTTTACTTTGGAAGTACAGTTCATGTTTATTCTTCTATCAGGATGCTTAATGATTTGCAATCAGATCATAGGCTGCCCCAACCCTCAGAATTTGGTAATAGTAGAACAGATGGGCCTAATTATGTAAGTAAAATGCAGTAAAGCATTCAAAAGGAATTCAAAATATTTCATTGGAGGCAATATATACTTTTTTCCCACACTATCTTCTGCATAACGAATTCTTAAGGCTCGAAATATATTGAATTGAGCTGTCTGATAGGCTATGTATGAAAAGACTGCAAAAATAATTTCTTAACCTTATTGAGTCCTCTGTTGGAACAATATTCGAATGTTCTGGAGTATTGTGTAAGAGATCATGGGTATTATTTGCACGTAGTCTCTAGTTAACCAGAAGTTGACAGGATGTTATTATATATTTCCTATGTGTTACCATGTCCTAATTTCATAGATTACCAGTACCATAGCCTCGCAGGAATTTGCTATGATCAAAATAAATCTTCACCCTTAAAATGCCATTTTAAAATCAATTGTCGACATTGATCGCCATCTTAGATCTCTAGTCCTTTCAGAAATCCAATTCTATATATCTGCTATTGGAAATCTGAAAGTCTTCTAAAGACTTCATAGATTTCGAATTAAAGTAATCAAACAGACATAGCAACCACTGTGCCAACATGTGAAGGGCATTCAAAGATCTCATACTTAGGCAGCTAGTAATCGAAGCCTTTCCTGTCTTCACCACCCCTTCTCTAGAACATGCGTCCATAATGTCTAGCACAATGAATAGAAATGCACAACCTTCTAATAACAGCATCTGCCTCTATACAGATACTGTACAAAAGAATATTTGAATGGAAATTTATACAACTTTAAAACTGCTTAAGGTGTTCAAGGTATAGGGAATAAACTACAATGAACATTAATAAATTATTAATGACTCATTCAGCCAAGAATTAAAGGCCAGTTTAATTCAGGTAGGATTCCTGCAGGGGAAAACGTGTACATTTTATTGTGTGATTTAAATTCTGTAGAGAGCTTGGTTTGATATGCTACACCTCAGAGAACTGCAAGCTCTAGAAACAATCTATTCTCTTTACAAATGAAAAAAAATTAATAAAGATGTTATTTGAAATTATACAATCCCAAAAGTCTCGGTGTGTTTTAAAACTATTAAAGCTTCAAGTGGCACTAAAACTTTTGGGACACCATGTATGAGAATCCATCTTCTTCCTCTCCTTTTATGTAGAGACAGCCTACATGAATATGGAAATTATGGAACATGAAATACTTTTAACCCAGCTTCAATGATGCTTTAAATTGCAATCAACTTGTCATAGTCATATACCTCAAAAATATTAAGAATGCAATTTTAGAACAGAAAGTCAGTTTTCAACTCTTTCTCCTGTCTTCAAAAAAAGTGCTTTTATTTTGATGATTTATAGGTCAAAATGCAAGGGGTAATAATATGCTTTAGGAAACTCCGGTGGGTAGGGGAAGGATACCAAAACAATACCATAGTACTAAAGTTAAAGAAAATCTGCCACATTGAAGATTTTGCAGCAAAGATTTTGGGATATGCATGCATTAACACACAAATACACAAATACACACATACGCACACACAGAAGGATATGTTCATGCACATAGAAAATTAGTGTACTGCCAGCGATAGGGTGGGGAAGTAATTATTAGCTAATGCATTTTGTACAATTTGCATCAGAGGAAAATTCTTCAGTTTTCAACAAAATCCCTGAAAATACTTGTGTTAATTACAAATTACAAATTAAATATACCTGGAGATTACCTTACATTGTTTTTGGCTTTATTAAAGCCCAGAAAATAAACCCCAAACACAGCAAAAAGTGAATTTTCACCACGAGGGAGAGCTTTTGCACCTTTAGCGTGATGAGGTTCAGGAAGGTCAGTAAATGGAATCCTGGGGCCGCTGTACTCCAATACAGACAATCAAAAATCTAATATTCCTTTCAAACTCCCAGCAGCTGAACCTCAATGAGGAGTAGTCTGAAACTTAGCATGGGGAAAATTAAACACTGATGTTTGGCCAGATTTTCTTTGAATGTTTCCCATAAAAAAAAGCGGTCAGAACGTGCACGAGCCAAGGGTGCTACCAGATAATATGCAGGCTTCAGAGTAAAGGATGTTATTACTTCAACACCAAACCCTATTGTTTTATAGTTTAAATTTATTGCAAGTTATCTTCAGGTACTAAGGAAGGCAACACATGGGGTGTTTCATATGTAAGCCAAGCACACAGGGGCTCCCGTGGCAAATTCTGAGTAAGGTAATATTATACTTTAGAGATGACTTGGCTGGTGGATCACAGAGTTAGACAAATAGCTGTTAAATCATTCAAATGGATCATAGAGAATAAAATAGCAATTTTTGATTACTTTATTATTTTTGGTACAGCATGCTAGAATTTATATTTAGCAAAAAATTCATTTAGAATTGCAGCAGACGCCCAGTGCTTTTGATTGAAACATTTCAAAATGCCCTGCTAAATGTATAAAATGTACTTCATTATATATTATCTATGATTAAGATTAATTTTGAGGTATGTGCACATATATATATGTTAAAAATCTATCTATATTGAGCAAAATTATTATCTAATGAATTTTGTACAATTTGCACGAGGAATATTCTTCAGTTATCAGTAAAGTCCCCGAAACAATTTGTATTCATTACAAATGAAATAAAAATAAAGGCAAATTAAATTACAAATTAAATACGAATGAATATACAAAGTGTATACAAATTTTATATATGTACACATATGCATTATTATATAAGGTACACACATATATATGTTTCTTTTATATATAATGTATGGGTCTGTACTTAAAAAAAAAGTTCTCCAGTGACTTTAATTTAAAATGCCAATAGGTGAGGTCAAGTTTCCATAAAATCAAGACAATCATTTTGGGGTAATTTAATTTTAATAAAAACAAAACAATAATAAATAGTAATCACTTCAGTGAAATTATAAATCATAGCTATCTGGCATCATTATATAAAATTATCAGTCAATTGCCTACAATTTTATTCTTTAAGAAACAGTTCACTGAGACCAAACCCTATTTTCTTTTATTGTTTTGTATCCCCAGAACTACCACAGTACCTCGTATATAATGGATAGCTAATAAATGCCTCTTTTAGTGAATGGAATTTACAGGTAATATTATGTTGTATTGTATTTAATTGCATTAAATTATGTTATATTTTTTCATATTATATTAGTTACATATACAGAGATATCGTTGACAGACATGTATACACATATAGGAGACAGCTTGCAATAGAGACTAGAAAACCTGCCTTGGTTCAAGTCCCATCTCTGGAATGCATTGGCTGTTTGAATGGAGATGAATCAATTAGCCTCTCAGTAGCCTTAGCAATTCTCCAAGACATTTGCAGATTTTGGCGGGGTTGGGGTACATGATTTGGGAGGGAGGTGTTTTTCACTTAGGGTTCCCAATTCTCATGAAAAGACACACTTCAACCTAGGTAGTACATAGTAGGATTAGTAGCCAAGCTTTCCATTCTCATATTGCTAATACTTTCTCTTAAGAGATTTTTTTATATATTGATGAAGAATGAAATGAGTAGATTCAAGAGAATAAGTCATATAATAAAAACAATGATGTAAAAAGAAAACGCTATATGTAAGTACTATGAAATATGCAATTACCATTCATGATGATTAAGGACTGGTGATGACACACGAAAGCCATTATAGAAATATAAATAAGGTTCAGAATGATGTAGATCAGTGGTTCCCAAACTTTTTTGGCCTACCACCCCCCTTTCCAGAAAAAATATTCCTTAGCCCCCTGGAAATTAATTTTTATAGCAATTAATAGGAAAGATAAATGCACCTGTGGCCATCACCACTCCCTGGATTGCTGCAGCACCCACCAGGGGGCGGTAGCGCCCACTCTGGGAATCACTGATCTAGATAGATAGATGTAGATGAGAGGGATAAAGACAGATAGAAAAAGATCTATATCAATATAGATATCAATGGACAGATATAAATATATTTTTGAATATATCCATAAATGGGATATGTTTTATTGGTTACACAAATTAATTAGAAGAAAATACATTTCTTTTTCTTTTCTTTTTGCCAACAGAGTGGGGTATGGAAGAGAGAGAAAATGGATTTTCTGGGTTTTGTTGTTGTTATTTTAATAGGTAGGTGGTGTGGGGTTGCTATAGATGTGAAATGCTATATACGTATTCACATGATTGATTCTATTTTGAATTTTACTTACACGTTCTTCTTTATTACAAGAGACTTTCTCCTAAGTGGGAGGAATCTGTCAATGTTCGTAATTGAAAAACAATAAAACACATCAATAACACTTTTCTTTTTTTTTAACAAGTGAGTTACAAGAGACTACAAAAGCTAACAAGAGAGGAAGTGATACAGAGGGAGATACATAAAGGGAAATAGAGACACTGAGGTTCAAAATCATAAAGTGGAATTTTTTTGTGAATTAGGGAAATCATGTACTCTTGGTCATCATGGAAAAGGATTAGGGTACCATCTCACCAAGGGGTAAAAGACAAGAGATCCTTGAACACCCAAGTAAAGGTGCTCTTGGAGAGATTACCCCATGAGTAAATATGCCAAGGGCCAGAAGTTTAACTCAGTCTGCTCTTTTCCCATTTCTAATTTTAAATCATTATACGTTCTTTTTTGATTTAATGCAAGGAAATTCAGAACAGTTCAAAACTGAAATAAACTGTATGAGGAAGTAAAAAACTCCTCATCATTTGGAGGCTTTGAGATAAGGCTTGGTATGTTGGGGGAGAAGGTACCTTTTCAGTTGACATTTGGACAAGATAGCTTCTGAAGTCCCTCCCTTCCAGGTCTGAAAGTTGCTGAATTAGTTGCTAATCTCTGTTGTTTCCATGCTGCTAAAGGACTGCAGATGCTGTTGGTAATTTTTAAATTTGGTGCCTGGGGAAAAGGTCTGACAGCACTACTCTGGTAATGGTTTGCTGAGGTCATCTTAACACAAAGGCTAAGTAATAACAGGGGAAAAAAGTCAATTTTCTAGATGTTTACAAACTTAACGTTGGAATATGTTTCACTAGACTTTCTTTAGAGATAGAATTTTAAAACACTTTAGTATTTGCAAACATGGCCATTTATCTTATTTAATCCTTACAATAAACCCTTCCTACCTTTCCAGTCTTCTTATATCTTAGCCAGGACACATATTCTTTGATACAGTGCAATGGTCCCCTGGCTATTCTGTAAACAAGACACTCCATTTCTCAGCTCTGGACATTTCCTCTGGCTGTCCCCCTTACCTGGAATGCTCTCTTTTCTCTGCTCCAACTATTATCTTCCCTGGTATTCTTTAAAGTAGCAACTAAAATTCCACCTTCTTTAGAAAGCTTTCTCAACTCCTTTTAATCTTAGTAATTTTTGTTTACTCATTTTTCATTCATGCCTGACTCTTTGTGACCCCATTTGGGGTTTTTTTGGCAGAGATACTAGACTGGCTTTCCATTTCCTTCTCCAGAACATTTTACAAATGAGGTAACTAAGACAAATACAGTTAAGTGACTTGTCCAGTGTCACATAGCTAGTAAGTGCCTGAGGCTACATTTGAACTCAGGGAGATGAGTCTTGCAGACTCCAGACCTGGCATTCTATCCACTATGCTACCTGCCTTCTCTCTTATTCTAATAACTTTCCTCTTTTAATTATTTCCTATTTATCCTATGTAATCTCTTCCTTTGTACATATTTTTTGTATGTTGTCAACTCCATTAGATTGTAGTTTCCTTGAGGTCAAGGGCTCTTTTGTCTCTTTTTGTATCTCCAGTGCTTAGTACAATGGCTAGAACATAATAAGGGCTTAATAAAATTTTACTGATTTTAATCTCCATTTTACAATGTGGAAATTGAGGCAGAGGTTAAGTGACTTACCCATCACACAGCCTTAAGGGTCTGAGAATGAATTTGAATTCACTTCTTCCTAACTCCAAGTACTGTTGTAGCACCTAGCTGCTAGTTGGGCAGAAATGCTAAAGTTTCTGTTGTTTTCATTTGGATATTCTGCACCATGTAGCTTTCACACCATCTAAGATCCAAGTTACTGAGGAACAGAGGGTAATATTATGGACAGCGTGTGCTTCCATGAATAATGTGAATTTTGTCAGTTATGATCATTTTTGACAGGCTCTCAAACTGTTTGAAAATTTCCTAACCCTAGGAAAAGGTTCCTTGCAGCTGCCACACATTACTTGCTCATCTAGGATGGATAGTACAGGCAAAGAAAAATATTAATGTTCAACCCATTATCAACGATTTAGACTGAAGCCTTTTGGCCAGAGATTTATCACATAAAACTAACTGTATCAGATACAAACCCTCAATATAATGTGTAATGAGCAACGGTGTGTTATTAAAGAAAGATGAGTCTTGCCTCTGCTCTTTACTGTCTGTGTAGTCTTAGGCAAATCACTTAGCCTCAGTTTCCCTCCAATAAAATAAGGTGGGATTTATCTAATGATATCTGAGCTCCTTTGCAGATCTAGATAGATGAAAAACTTAAAAAATAAATTGATCATAATCGATTTAGTATTTGTCCCCAAATTTGCAAACATTTTACCTTAAGTAGGTTAAATCAATTGCCGGGTATTAGAGATTCTTCTTCCACATCATCTTTCAAGTCTGTTTCCTTCTTTCCACTCTTATGGTCATCAACTTTATTAGATCCTCCTAACTTTTCACTTAGATTATTGACTCCTAATTGTTCCACCTTCATTTCAATTCTCTTCCAGTTTTGATTCATCCTATAGTCAATTATCATTTATTAAATACTAGAACTACCAAAGGAGTTTCTAAAAGAGAGGTCTGACCATATCACTCATGTTTAAAAATCTCTAATGCTACCCTATTGCTTTCAAGATCCAATGCAATTTCCTCTGCTTGATAATACCCTTCACAATTTGGGTGGAGGGTGCTTTTTTAGGCTAATTTAATATTTCTTCCTTTCCTACTTTCTATATTCCAAGAATGAAGAAGAAGCCTGCTTGCTACTGTCCCATCCATCTCCTATCTCTGCCTTTGCATGCCTGGTATATATTTCATCTTTTCCTCCACTTTAAAAAATTTAACTTCCTTCAAAATCTAAAATGAAGTGCTAAAGTCTTACAGGAGATCTTTCCTAAATTCTTCAGCTACTATTTCCCTCATGCATACAAACAGACACATGTCTGGAAATGGACACATGCATACAAATACATGCCTTAAGTGTGTGTCTGTGTATATGTATTTAACCCAATTTGGTGCCTTTTAGGTGCCAGGCACTGAGCTAAATGTTGGGGTTACAAATAAGGAAGATAGTCCCTGCCTACACAGAGCTTACAGTTTAATGGCAAAAGGTAACTCACAGAAGGAAGCTAGAAAGGAGGGGGTGGGACACCAAGGGGGTACTTAATGAGAGGACACTTATTTCATTCAGGTGATACCGGGCAGAGTCGCAGATGCAGAGCAGAGTGAACTGGAAATTCTATTTCTGTCCTCTATAAAGGAAGGCACTGGGAGGAATTTGGTACTCCACTCTCCAGTCACATAATCAGAGAAGAGAGGAGGCTGATAGAGGTATTATCTAAGCTGGTTGATGGCAAACCTATGACACGCGTGCCACACATAGCCATTTTTGATGACAAGTGGCCGCATGTGGCCCCATACAAAAAAGTATGGGGCCACATGCCAAGGATAAAACATTGCTGTAGTGTAGTGTTGACAGTCTGTGTACTATAGATGACAATTCTACCTATGTTAATTTACCTATTTTGGTTTATTAAATATTATATATTACAATTATGTGTTTTTGTTATTTAAACTATAAATATCACAAAATTATGTTTTTTTTTCTTAAAGTGACACACCATTCGAGTTATGCTCAGTTTTTTTGGTGAATTTTGACACCCAAAGTTCAAAAGGTTGCCATCATTGATCTAAACTAAAATTAATGCCACAGTGATGATATTTGAAGTTTGGACCTTATCTTGGGAGAGGGATATCTTGTTTTTCAGAGTTGAAAGTAGTAGGCAGGACTAAAGGTGTAGTGTTTGTGTGTGTGTGTCTGTGTATTTGTTATATCAGATACATACATACACATATATACATAAAAAGTGATAGTATATATATAATAACATTTATATACTTTGTATATATTTTGACCTTTTAAAGATATTCATATATTGTTTCTCCTGATAGAATATAAGATCCTTGAGGGTACAAAATGTTTCCAGAAACCAAAGTATGCAAACGTGGAAAATCAACAAATATCTGCGTATTTATTTGGGGAGGTGGGGGAGTGAAGATGGGGCAATTTGATGGAGAGAAAGGAGATGCCTAGCAGAGTGACTGGTACATAGCAGATACTTAAATTTTTGTTCATTGACTCATTGACCAGAATATAATAATCAGCACAATGCGCAGGTACATATTTGCTAACTCACATACAATCTGAAATATATAAATAGCTTATAGCAAATGATTTTTATCATCGATTCCCTGAGAACTCATTTTGTCGCACTGCTTCATTTTGCAGATGAAGAAACCTAAGGTCTAGGAAAATTAAGTGGCTTATTCAAGGTCACAAAAGTAGAAAGGTTTTGTTTTGTTTTTTTGGTTAACTACCTAAGGAAATTTATAATTAATAACAACCCACATATCTGTTGTGAATACATCATAACAGTATGCATTATTAACCAAAAAACTTATAAAACATCACTGCTAAGATACAATTTAGATTTTTCCAAGCAATGGGATACCCTCCTATGTCTCCTAGCTAAGAAATAACTTCTACCTTGATGGGATAATTATAAAACAATAATGCAACAGGATTTACTGACAGATCTCTCCTGACTGGGTTGGTGGCTCTGGTGAGAGTCAATTATTAAATTTACAGTATAAACATTTATATCTCAGAAATCAATGAACATTACAAATCAAGGCTTGATTCGATATTTTGTTGATTTTCCAGATTTAAAAAAGCGATGGAGAAAAATGTTGATAGATTAAATCTAAAAGTGCGCATTTCTGGATTGTATAATATTCCTGAATCCATCCCACTTACTCAAAAGCATTATAAATATAATAGGCAGCTGGGTAGTACAATGAATAGAACATTAGGCTTTGGATCTGGAAGACATTCATCTTCATGAGTTCAAATCCAGCCTCAGATAATTACTAGCCATGTGAACTGTTTGCCTCAGTTCCTCATCTGTACAACGAGCTAGAGAAGTAAATGTCAAACTACTCCAATATCTTTGCCAAGAAAACCAAAATGGATTCATAAGGAGTCAGACATGATTAAAAATTCCTGAACAACAAATAAATACAATAAAAATTATAAACCTCTCCTCACCCCCAATCATGCATGTAAATAAATGAGTCTAAGAGAAGTCTTTGGAAAATAAATTATAGCCAATATTAAAAGAGGAACTGGTAAAAGCCAATTTTCTGAGGACCTGAAGTAGTTTCACACTAGGCCTGGGTAGTTCAGATAGGCAGCCTAAAGATTTGGGATCATGTTCATTGACAATTAATACATTGCTTTTGGACATCTGTCATAACATTTAGCCATTTCTAGCTGAATGATGGATTTTAAAAAGTCTATATTGTTAGATTTTTTGAGTTACCGAACTTTAAAATTACAATAGGCAATACCAAAATGATATTTTCAGATATAATCTCATATTTGTATAATAATTTTCTTCCAAGGACCTTTAAAACCTTTTACATGATCTCATTTATTCTTTTATCACCCTCATGTATTAAGGGTACACCTGAGTTTTCTGCCTGCTCCCACAGAGACCACCTATGGTTTGCCTCATTTCTTGCTCCAAGGATGTTGGTGAAAGCCTAGAGAGATTGTGATGACCTGATTTAGAGATACAAGGAGACATTTGTCCCAAATCAGTTTCACATCTGACACATCTCAGCATTATAAGCATCTTTCCCATGGAGTTCAATCACGTTAGAGGCTTCATAGAAACAAATAGGGAAATAAAAAGTTATGATTGCCATAAGGTCCTTATTGTAGTAAGGAGTTCTAGATCTTTGTCTTAGCTCTTAAACGAATGGCCTGGTGACTACAGACCACATATTAAACCTCTCTTGGTCTCAGTGTCTTCATTTGTAAAATGAAGAAGGTAGATTTAGTAATCCTTAATGGGATTTTTTTCCTTCTATGTTTAAAAGCTTATGATTCCAGGAATTGAATTAAAATTTACAACGGATAGAATTATTCCATAATACTTTGCTAGGAAACAGCCACCACAACAACCACAATAGCAACATTTTCTTCCCTTAAATGCTATACTGCAAAAGCTAGGCTTTAAAGCAGTGATCAATATGAATGGAAAATAGGCAAATTTTTCAGTCAAACACCACTCCATGGTAATTATACACCTCTCTCTCTCTCTCTGTCTCTCTGTCTCTCTCTTTCTTTTTCTCTCTCTCTGTCTCTTTGTCTCTGTCTCTGTCTCTCTGTCTCTCGTTCTCTCTGTTTTTCTGTCTCTGTCTCTGTCTCTTTCTCTGTCTCCCTCTCTCTTTCACCCATCTATCTATCTATTATCTAGGGTTGGATCTAACATCCCATGAAATAAGAGGGGAAAGTAAGGAATGTGGGACTTTCACTCATGTCAGTCTTTTCCAACTTTCATATTCTATGATTTTACAATACAAGCTACTTAGTAGTAGTGAGGATGTGTTACAACAAGCCCTGAGGAACAGCAGGTCAATGTACAAGAAAACCGCTATTGTTTTTGCCAATCTGTACCAGTAGTAGATGCAATAAATGATCTGTGTTCTCATCAATGTTCATCTTCATTCTAATGGGTACGGAATGGAACCAATCCATTCCATGCAAATGCAGCTTCTTTATCACAAACCATTTCTAAAATAGCTGGAAAACCCTGCTTAGACTCATTTAGAACACTAAACCATCTAACTTCATAAATGATCCATGGAACCTGTGACTTTGTACTGTAGAAAGGCTTCACTGAGATTGAACCTATTCTGCTCCAGATAAGCCAATTTGGTTAATTCAATAGGAGAAAATATTAATTCCCTTGGCTGCTTCATTATGCAAATAGTCAGATCCATATCAGGGCTATTCAATAAATACCATGAATGATAATTATTATCATTCCATAGCACATATTTGCATATGTGTATATATGTATATGTATTAGTGTTGTAAGTTTTACAAAGTACTTCCTTTACAATAGCCCTTTGAGGAATATAATGCAAATATCCCTATATTTAACACTTTTAAGCTTAGGGCAAGTAACAGGAAGCAGGCTTGGTAATAGGGGAGTGGTATAATATACAGTAAAGTGGAGATAAGCTCACTTTGAGTATAGTTACTGGAAGTTGGACAGAAAGGAAGCCCAATAATTAGTCTTGCTAACTAGGTGACCAACTTTGATGATCTGCTGCTAAAATACCACTAGTACTGTTGGCACCCTCTAAGTTTCAGTATCCTAGAAAAACTTCCAATTGCCTTGCAATATAGTTACATCTCTTCAAGCAAGTTTAACATCTATGTTTTAGAAATGAGGAAGTTATGATCACACAACTCCTATCTATGCTAAGATTTGAACCTCATTTTCTTCTGACTAGAAACTCAACCCTACAGCCTGAATGTCTCCCAAAATATATTTATATTTTATTATTGTAGAATAGTTGCCTAAAACATAATTATTTTTCCATTGATGCCTTCTGTTTTTTGTATAACATTTTCAAAAACATTACTTCTACCACCACTGCTATAGCCTTCCCTCATAACAAAGAAAGGTAAATAAGCAAAAGCAACCAACAAATTGACCATGTCTGTCAACATATGCAGATTTCTACTATAGTCTTTGTCTCCTTCCTCTGTTAGGAAATGAGGGAAGATAGTCAACCTTTTTGAAAAGTAAAATATATGCTTTTAAAATTCAATTAAAACTAAAGTTGGGATTCAGTCTTGTGTTGAAACGAGTCAATTATGCGATCGCCAATGAATAGTTCATTTAATACTTGAACACTTGGGATTATGAAAGAACCACACAATAATGGGGAGGAGCAGAAGAGAAATGAGCTTTGTCAACTCTAGTGGACAATTCTGATTATTCTGATTATCCTTTATTATTTCTGTTAAGGATTATTCTGCCTGGGATGTGCCCTCTAAAATGCTAATTTATGTCACTAGGGAAAAAGAACCCCCGCAAGGTTTGTGAAATGATACAGTTATATAGTAGAGAAGGTATCATATACTTCATAGAATAGCCTGAATGTGCCATATATCATCAGAGTTAATAACAAGCTAGCCCTTCCTTAATGTTATACTTTACTTCTGGAACACCAACGTCACACACCTCAGATGAGATTCTTTCCCTCCAAGAAGGGTTTGTATTACCAATTGAATAGTCGTGTCTAATTCTAAAATAGTGATAAACAGGCACTCCAAGGAATTAGATGAACCTTTCATTTATAGACTCGTAACCTAAGTCACTTGGATGTACTATATTTCATTTTCGTGTCCTTATTTGTTCTTCCTAAACACTTCAGTCACTGCAGAGCACCTTAAAACACGTTTATAATGAAATCCCGAGAAGGTAATTTATCAAATTGCCTTGTGAATTGAAACAGTTTTTATGGCACTTTGGGAAAAAAAAAGTAGGAGCAGAGTGTGAAGCTAAAATAGGTTGTATTTTACATAAAACAAAATCGGGCTTTTCTCTTGGAAGGAATCTCAAAGCACTTTTAAAAACAATGAATTGAGCTCTGGTAGGGCACTGACTGTAGGCAAATGAGAAGGCCATTATGAGCTCAGCAATAGATCACATACTGAGCTTTGGACAGTGGAAACAGCTTTATTGAGAGAGAGAGGGAATGCTGGTCAGAGCACTGGGGTGTAAATAAAGCACGAGGTTTTCTAAAATGGCTTTGTTTCTTTCTTCTCTTTCATTATTTATTTAACAAATGTTCAAATGTAGACTCCATATCCCTTAGCCACAATTTTCCATAGATTAGCTTTTAATTTTCAGCCGGTGGTCTTACCTACTGCTGGTCTTAATATTGAAAGTAAACAGTGATTTTGATTGGAATGAAATGTTATGGCAATATTTCATACTGGGATCACTTTCGGCAGATGTTTTCATTTTATTTTCTGTTTACTCAACCTTGCAGGGAAGCCAATATTAGTAACATACATGATATGATTCGGGATTTGTTGTTGTTGTTGTTGTTGTTGACTCAAGAAATCATTTGATGAGGAATCAAATTACACTGCAGGTTAATGTTTATACTAGCACAATCACATAGCCGATTTGCATAAAATGAAGGGAAATCGTTAGCTTATATGCTTCAGGAATTACTTGTACAACAACTGTCAACTTTTTCCCTGAAAATGACAATCGGAGGATTTTACAGGGTAGAGTTGCAAGGCATTTTGGCATAGATAATAAACACTCTAAATCTGCACTTATATAGACAGTGTTGAACATTCAGTTCTTCAAAAATGCATTCTTCTTTAAAGTTTCAAGAGGGAGAAAGAGTTGTTAAATTTTATATTTAAATGGATACAGAGTTTCCATTTTGTCCTCCTTCTACAAAAATGAAAAGTCTTTGTTATATGCAAAAAAACCAACCCATTCTCACTAAAAAGCTAAGGCATAAGGAATCCATGTGTTTTGATTTTGCTTTTAAAGAAGTGGATTGATAAATGTAGAAAAAATAGCTTAATTTTATATCTGCTCAATATACTATTGAATTGGCATTTTTTCTACATGCTATTTTATATTATATTTATACATATTCTACAGGCTACTTTGTACCATATTTATATACATATGCTACATGCTATTTTTACATAATATTCCTTTATATTCTACATGCTATTTTAGGTTATATTTCTATATATTCTACATATTATTTTAGGTTATATTTATATATATTCCACCCACTATTTTTAGATTATATCTACACATATTCTACATGCTACTTTTAGGTTATATTTATACATATTCTACATTCTATTTAATATTCTATTTATATATATTCTACATGCTATTTTTAGGTTATATTTATATATATTCTACATACTATTTTCAGGTTACATTTATATATATATATATATTCCACCTGCTATTTTTATATTATATTTATATATTTTCTACATGCTACTTTTAGGTTATATTTATACATATTCTACATTCTATTTTATATTATATTCGTACATATTCTACATTGCTATTTTTAGTTTATATTTATATAGATTTACATGCAATTTTATATTATACATATTCTACATACTATTTTATATTCTATTTATATATTCTGCATGTTATTTTAATATATTTATATACATTCTACATGCTAATTTATATTTATTCATATACCCTATGTGTTATTTTAAAAAATGAAGCTAGTTATAACAGTAAGCATTTCAAAAATTAGCTCTACTGATTTTCAACATCCCCCTGAGATATTTATCATCAGGATAAAGGAGTACATTGATGCCAAAAACATTTATGTTTATATATCCATGTATGCACAATGTCTCTATATTTATGTGTATGTGCGTTTGTGTCCTGAGGTTTTCTTC